>NC_135970.1:25198947-25505280 GCF_053455715.1 Rhinoraja longicauda | reverse complement strand
GAGGAGATGTCAAGCTTAACTCCGGAGTCTTCCCCAGAGTAAGTAACTACCATTGCTCTTTCATCCGCTGCTTACACTAGCATGTCTTTGTCCACTTTGGGAAGATATAGATTACTATAGAATATCAAGGAATTTGTTTGCGGCCTTCCTTCTCCTCATTAAAAATTGTTGTGCTTTAAATACCCCTGCTAAGCTATTTTCAGTTGGTGGCCTGAATAGATCAACTATAATCCTATTGAATGGTGGAAAAGGCTTGAGTGGCCTGGTAGCCCATTCCTGCCATTTTCTTGTGTCCCATGTCTCTGAAAGATACCTTAACTTGCAACTTCCGAGTCAGGTAAAGATATTTAAGTTGGCAGGCTGCTGCTCTCTGCATTCACCTATACATCCATGCAGGTTATAAATGACAATGGAACTGGCTATTTATTGTATGAGCCAGGAATTCTTTCCTAAATAATATCTGACTTTCTGGTGAGGATGAAACAGCAACTCTGAAATCATTGTATTATTGTCAGTCATGATAATACCCAGTTGAGATTCAGATCCTATTCCAGACAGCTGACCTAAAAGATCAGAGGTGGCATGGCACTTAGATGTCCACCCAAGGAGTCAAAGTCATGTCATTCTCAGCTTCCCCGGCCTCTGATCATTCCAGTCTATTGCTGTTGATCATGTCACAGCTTGTCACTTGTGACTGAATTTGCTATGCCACAGACACTCCAAAGATTGACATTCCAGGTTAATCGCCCAGAGGAAGGATATATTTAGCAAATGCAAAAAGAAGCCTTGCAGCTGGTTTTACATAAATACCACCCGAGACCCGATCTCAGCATTGTATTCATTCCTCAAGGGAAGCTCTCCGCAGTCTAAACAATATCCAGACTAATCCTGAAACCACTCATTCCTTCCTAAGGTAGTCCCAAGGCTGATTTCTGCAGTAATGTCAAATAAAATTCTGTGTATATTCTCTTAAAGTTTATCACTTTATTTTACACAGCATTTTCAAATTTGTGTCCTCTGAAAACTTGATTGCATTTGTTGCATTTTGTGGGTGAGAGCTTCAGTGTCCAGCCATGCTTTGCATGAAGGTGGATCTTCTGATTTCTGGGATTGATCCAGGTTCACTGAAGACTCTCAGAGAGGTAGATTGTGGAAAATACACCACCTTATCAAAGAACCACACCTCACCAAAGAACAAAGGAAATTAAGTTCTCAGCAGGGTGGCAAGGGCTTTGTTTTGCTAATAAACAGGAAGTTGCAGGGCCTGTGCTTTGTTGACCAAAGAGGTATTACACCATTGACCCACCTTCTTCCTTGCAGGAAGATAAATGTACTAGCAATTGCTGTGGGCAGCAGTCTAGTCCATGAGTTGAACAATCCATTTGGTGAGGGTGTATTAAAGGTCCTATGATTAACAGATTTCAGAAAAAAGAATGCAATATTGAATATTGCCCTTTTAATAAAATAGTTTCAGGTGGATCAGAATTAGTAAAATCTGCTTATTCCATGAGGATATAAATACCAACTTTTTTTGGTCTGGGGTCGTAAATTTCACTGCAAATGATTTTGTGTGTTGACAATAGACAATAGGTACAGGAGGAGGCCATTCGGCCCTTCGAGCCAGCACCGCCATTCAATGTGATCATGGCTGATCATTCTCAATCAGTACCCCGTTCCTGCCTTCTCCCCATACCCCCTGACTCCGCTATCCTTAAGAGCTCTATCTAGCTCTCTCTTGAATGCATTCAGAGAATTGGCCTCCACTGCCTTCTGAGGCAGAGAATTCCACAGATTCACAACTCTCTGACTGAAAAAGTTTTTCCACATCTCAGTTCTAAATGGCCTACCCCTAATTCTTAAGCTGTGGCCCCTTGTTCTGGACTCCCCCAACATTGGGAACATGTTTCCTGCCTCTAACGTGTCCAACCCCTTAATAATCTTATACGTTTCGATAAGATCTCCTCTCATCCTTCTAAATTCCAATGTATACAAGCCTAGTCGCTCCAGTCTTTCAACATATGACAGTCCCGCCATTCCGGGAATTAACCTAGTAAACCTACGCCACAAGCCCTCAATAGCAAGAATATCCTTCCTCAAATTTGGAGACCAAAACTGCACACAGTACTCCAGGTGCGGTCTCACTAGGGCCCTGTACAACTGCAGAAGGACCTCTTTTGCTCCTATACACAACTCCTCTTGTTATGAAGGCCAACATTCCATTGGCTTTCTTCACTGCCTGCTGTACCTGCATGCTTCCTTTCAGTGAGTGATGCACTAGGACACCCAGATCTCGTTGTACGTCCCCTGTTCCTAACTTGGGCTATTGTTCACATTACTTGAAGAATAAAAGTGCTCTTAAGTACCACTGAAAAACAAGAAAACATATTTCCCAGTAGCCACTAAAATGGCAGAAATAAGTTCAGAATTGCTCCTCTTCCGGTTAAATTTATTTTCAACATCACAGAGCTTCTGGTTTTCAGAATTGTGTGATAGAAACATAGGTGCAGAAGGCCATTTCAGCCAGCACAGCCATTCATTGTGATCATGGCTGATCATCCACAATCAATAACCCGTGCCTGGTTTCTCCCCATATCCCTTGATTCCACTAGCCCCATGCGCTCTATCTAACTCTCTTTTAAATTCATCCAGTGAATTGACCTCTGCTGCCTTCTGTGGCAGAGAATTCCGCAAATTCACAACTCTCTGGGTGAAAAAGTTTTTTCTCATCTCAGTTTTAAATGGCCTCCCCATTATTCTTAGACTGTGGCCCATAGTTCTGGACTCCCCCAACATTGGGAACATTTTTCCTACATCCAGCTTGTCCAGTCCTTTTATAATTTTATACGTTTCTATAAGATCCCCTCTCATCCTTCTAAATTCCAATGAATACAAGCCCAGTCTTTCCAATCTTTCCTCATATGATGAAATCTCTACTTTTGGCCAATTATGTTTATGTCATTTCTTTGAAATCAGATTAGTCCCTTGCTCTGTTCTTTACTTAATGCCTGCACAATTTTCCACTTCAATATTTAGTCAGTTATTTCTTACAAGTGGAATCAGTTTTGCTTTCAGGATTGTTTTTCCTGAATACAACAATTTGCTGCATTAATTTACTTTTCTTTATTTACTGCCTTGTTCTTTTGCCAATCATCTTAAACCTATATCTTCTGGCTATTGAATCTTTGCTACAGGAAACTGATTTTCAATATTTACTCAATCAAAAATAATGTTTTATCAAATCTCCCTTTATCCTTCTCTAACCTGCAGTGAATGGCAGTCTCCCTGATCTACGTGTAACCATACATTTTATCCTTTGTATCATTTTAGAAAAATCTGTCCAGCCACTCTGAAGTCATGATAACAAGTCAAGTTGAGTTTATTGCCGTATGCACAAGCATGGAGGTATAGGCACAATGAAACTATTCCTTGCAGCAGTATCACGGACACACAGACTTAGACAAACACACAAAAACACCAAAACATTTCTAAAAATGTTTTTTTTAAATGTCCACATTCAAAAGATTCCACAACGGCAAGAGATGTGTTCTGTTGCTGAGGTAGGATCCAGGTTGTGCAGGTTTGTTCAAGAACATGGTAGTCATGGTAGCTGTTCCTGAATGTGGTGATATGGAACCTTGGGCTTCTGTAGCTCCTGACTGATAGTAGCAGTGAGAAGAGGACATGGCCCAGATATTGCGGATCCTTAATGATAATTTCCATCTTCTTGAGGTAGCGCCGCAAATAGATGCTTTCAATGGAGCGGATGTTTGAGGCCATGATGAATCAGGCTTAGGAAAGCGTGGTGTCCAGAACTGAATACAGTATTCCAGCCAAGGCTTACCCATTACTTCATAATTGTGTCACAACCTTTGCTTTCACAAACTATATAAACCCAAAGATCACATTCTCAACCTGTCCTGCCACCTTAACCTTTCTGGTCCTATGGCTTTTTAAAAAATGATAGTGTTTCGAATTACATTGGTTCTCCTCAATCACCTTGCTAGAATCATTCACTCCATGCATCTGTGTTAAATTTAGATTGCTATGTTCTAATGTGGGGCCTTTAATATAGTAAATCTTTCCAGGTATTTCAAAACAAAGTTCTGTCTGAACAACTTCAGTTTATATGCATCTGCAAATTTTATGCCTTGTTATCCTACACTTCTTCACCAAGGGAGAAATGAGTCCATCTAACCCCTAAATACCTTTCAAAATCCTGTGAGCCTTATTCAAGTTACCATTTGCAAGTTGCGCAACACACGAAAGGCAATCTACTTCATGCAACCTCTCCTAATCTAATCTTTGGAGTCCTGGTGATATTTTAAAGAGCGGCACTGTGTCTGAGCCAGCACTATTATTTTCCTTTTGAAGATGTGCCCTGCACTGGACCCATTGGTGTGAACTGTCTAGGGATTTTACCACTGTAGCACACCGTCTTACACTTTGTGTTTGAGACATCTTGTTCCATTAGTCTCCATGATTAGTTTTCGCTAACTGACGATCGGTCCATGTACACAGAGCCTGATATAACTAGATTTTCACCGAGAGCGAATAGCGTTTGAATCTGTAATACTGACGGCTGGTTTTTTTTTGGCCGCGGATGACAAATGTTATGGTGTTTCCAGTATAATAAGTCTATAGAAAAATGGCTAAACACTAAAAATGTTGCGTATCGTTAATTGGTTTTCTCCAGGATGCCAAAGTTCAAGTCAATTTTGTAATTTTCTTGCTGTTCGAAACAAATGCTACTACGTACTAATTGAAACTCGAGCATTATTTAATTAATTCCAAAGATAACATAACCTTTTCATACATTCAGCAATTAATTAAATTTAGGAGATTAAAAATGCAACTTTAGTTCTTTCTGATCCACTGTAGCTTTACACTGACAGTACTAGTTAATGTTGCATTATCAATTTTCATTATCTCTTAATTCACTTTATAACTGAAAGAGGAAGAGAAAGGGGATGTAATATCTGATTCTTTAATCTATGCCATCTACTAGAAATGCCCAGTCTATCATGCAACATCTGTGGAAAGAGAAACAGTTATAAAATTACTACTGCTCAAAATTTATCAGAACTGAAACATTAACAGTTTTGTCTGCCTGCAAATGTTTTGTTTCATTTCTGATTTCCAGTGTATTTTTCTTTTTTCCTGTGACTTTTTCTCAGCTTCATTTTCATTACGTTTTAAAAAAATCTTTTGACTTGAGTTTCATCTCTTATGTGCAGGAGCAAAATAAAATCAGAAATGTATCGGCATTTTTAACTTGTTCAATTCTGGTCAACTGATGGCTGCCTAGATAGGAAGACTGTACTCAGAGAAATCCACAACTGTCTGGCTGGAGAAAGAAAGAGAGAAAAGATCATGATTTTGGTAGATAGACACAAAATACTGGAGTATCTCAGTGGGTCAGGCAGCATCTCTGGAGAAAAGGAATCGGTGACGTTTCTAGTCAAGCCCCTTCTTCAGACAGAGAGTCAGGGGAGAGGGAAAAGGTACAGAACATGTAACCCTTACATTCCCTCTCTCTCCGTCCCTCCCCCACCTTAGGTGTCCTACTAGTTTCACTGTTCGTATCTCTTCGTTATCATCTCCTCCACAACCAACAATGGGCCATTGTGAGCTCTTTTCTGTCGTTGCCGGCTCAGATTTGTTCGGTACCTTTTTACACTACCAATTTCCCTCTCCCTCTGAAGAAGAGTCTCGGCCCGAAACATCACCTATTCCTTTTCTCCAGAGATACTGCCTGATCCGCTGATTTACTCCAGTATTTTGTGTCTATCTACCAAAATGTGCCTCCCTTTGGTGTAAAGTAGCATCTGCAGTTCCTCCCTACACATTATTATTTTGGTGTTCATTCGTGTACAGCTTCATTAAATGCCTCTCTGAAACAGACTTCACCATCCTCAGTGGTCCACAATATATGTTTTCTCACCTCAAAATGTAGGAAAGGAGTAACATGAATCTTAAAACACAATACTTGGAACAAATATATTTTCCTTGGTAAATTCCCTGTGCATGGTACTCACTTAGTACATCAGCCAATAGATTTCCATCGTTATGATCACAGCTTCCCACTTGTGTTTAATCTTCTCATTGAAAAATATTCAATTTAACACCTCAGTTGATAATCTAATCCCATTCTGGCCCATTTTGATTTTCACTATTTTCTGAAATTAGTATATGCAGTCTGATTTTCCCTTCCAATACAGAGCTGACATTTGCTTCTCATACTTTTTGCCATCCAAGAACCACTGTATCTTCATATTTCTTTGTGAGGAATTACCTGGAATACACCTGAACTCTCTCATCATTAAAGGTTTCCTGTCATTTCCAATTGCTAGTCCTTGACTCCAATTTTACTGGGACAGATCTCCTCAATTGTTTGAACTCAGCCTCCAGCAATGCATTTTTATTCTCGATTTTTCCTTGTCATTGTTCAGAACTAAATCTTTCAAACTGACAATTATTTCCAATTTGCTCACCCATTCGCACCTTCTCCACATCATCAACTTTGAAATTAACTCTACACTTTTGTGTTATTCCAAGTAATGTAAATCTAGTGGCAAGGTCCTTCTGCAGTTGTACAGGGCCCTAGTGAGACCGCACCTGGAGTACTGTGTGCAGTTTTGGTCTCCAAATTTGAGGAAGGATATTCTTGCTATTGAGGGCGTGCTGCGTAGGTTTACTAGGTTAATTCCCGGAATGGCGGGACTGTCATATGTTGAAAGACTGGAGCGACGAGGCTTGTATACACTGGAATTTAGGATGAGGGGGGATCTTATCGAAAGGTATAAGATTATTAAGGGGTTGGACACGTTAGTGGCAGGAAACATGTTCCCAATGTTGGGGGAGTCCAGAACCAGGGCCACAGTTTAAGAATAAGGGGTAGGCCATTTCAGTCAGAGAGTTGTGAATCTGTGGAATTCACTGCCTCAGAAGGCAGTGGAGGCCAATTCTCTGAATGCATTCAAGAGAGAGCTAGATAGAGCTCTTAAGGATAGCGGAGTCGGGGTATGGGGAGAAGGCAGGAATGGGGTACTGATTGAGAATGATCAGCCATGATCACATTGAATGGCGGTGCTGGCTCGAAGGGCCGAATGGCCTACTCCTGCACCTATTGTCTATTGTCTAACAGAATCAGCATGGTTCCTTTGAGAAATATCCATGTGACTGGACTAATTACTACTTTCACGCCACTTTTAGAATTTCAACAGGCAACAATTTATTTGCTTAAGAAGGGTCTCGACCCGAAATGTCACCCATTCCTTCTCTCGCCTGTCCCGCTGAGTTTCTCCAACTTTTTGTGACAATATATTTGCTTCTGAGAATCATTAAGAGAATAAAATAATATTTATTTCAATTTAGGGCAGATGATGAACCATGTTTAATAATTAATGCTTGTTATTTTGAAATTATTTTATATTTCCATCTTCTTTTTGACCATGTGGACATTTGTCTTTCATCAAACCTTTTAGTTTAACAAAAGAGATCAAAGGGGTTATTTAAGTAGATGACCTGCCATGTAGTCATGCGATAATGATGTGCTTTAATGAAACCATTCAGTGTAATTCTATTCAAACTGCATCCAGTTGTCCATCTTGATTGATGCACAGCATATGAATATTTTAAGATTATTTTCTCTTTTACTGATGTGGAGTAGCAGCTCCCAAAAGAGCAGTAATGATTTTGTGAGTTGTATGGATTGTATAGTCCGGGAGCAGAGCAAGGACGCCCGTTGGCTGAGCAGAAAAGTAAGTGCTAATTACAGTTGAACAGGCAGTTTAAAAAGAGCGCCAAGAGGAAGCTAGTAGTCAATTTGAAAAGTCCGGGAGCAGAGCAAGGACGCCCGTTGGCTGAGCAGAAAAGTAAGTGCTAATTACAGTTGAACAGGCAGTTTAAAAAGAGCGCCAAGAGGAAGCTAGTAGTCAATTTGAAAAGTCCGGGAGCAGAGCAAGGACGCCCGTTGGCTGAGCAGAAAAGTAAGTGCTAGTTTAAGTGAGAAGTCAGGTAAATTGGACAATCAGGCAATTTAATTGGTGATATAAGCAATACTTGCAAAAGGGTGCAGCCCTGTTCGGGTGCAGCCCAGTGAGAAAAGTGCCCAGTGAGAAAAGTGCCCAGTGAGAAAAGTGCCCAGTGAGAAAAGTGCCCAGTGAGAAAAGTGCCCAGTGAGAAAAGTGCCCAGTGAGAAAAGTGCCCAGTGAGAAAAGTGCCCAGTGAGAAAAGTGCCCAGTGAGAAAAGTGCCCAGTGAGAAAAGTGCCCAGTGAGAAAAGTGCCCAGTGAGAAAAGTGCCCAGTGAGAAAAGTGCGAGTCTTTGGCTGCGAGTCTGAGGTGAGGAGGATACAATTGTTTTAAGCCAGAGCTGATTATAGGCACAAGGTGATGGCGGAAAAGTTGGTGCAGTGTGTTTCCTGCAGGATGTGGGAAGACAGGGACGTCGCTGGAGCTTCTGGGAGCTACACCTGCAAGAACTGTGTCCTGGTGCAGCTCCTGAAGGGACGTGTGGTGGAGTTGGAGAGGCAGTTGGATGACCTCAGGGCCATCCGGGAATGCGAGAGTTTCCTCGACAGGACCTATTGTGAGGCTGTCACGCCAAGGGTCCAGGTCGAGCGAAGGTGGGAGACTGTTTCAGGGGGGAGTGGACGTGGACTACAGGAGACCCCAGTGGCTGTGCCTATTGCAAATAGATATACCCTCTTGGGAACTGTCGGGGCAGAAGACGTTTCCAGTCCGAGTGGCGGACCTGTTGGCAAGGATACTCGACAGGGGAGACCGAAGTCTGGAAGAGCCGTAGTGGTCGGTGACTCCATAGTCCGAGGGACGGACAGAAGATTCTGTGGCAGCAGGAGGGACTTGAGGATGGTCTGTTGCCTCCCTGGTGCCAGGGTTCAACACATCACAGACCGGCTTCAGAAAATCCTAGTGAGGGAAGGCGATCAACCTGAAGTCGTTGTGCACGTGGGCACGAATGACGTCGGGCGGAAGAGGAAGGAGGTGCTACAGCGGGAGTTTAGAGAGTTGGGAAAAACACTGAGAAGTAGGACGTCGAAGGTGGTTATCTCTGGACTGCTACCGGTACCTCGTGCTGGTGAGGCCAGGAACAGAGAGATAGAGGGTATGAATTTATGGCTGAGGGACTGGTGCAGAGAGCAGGGATTTAGATTTCTGGACCACTGGGATCTCTTCTGGGCTAGGGGTGACTTGTACAAAAGGGACGGGTTGCATCTTAACAGCAGGGGGACAAACATTCTGGCAGGCAGGTTTGCTAGTGTGACACCTGTGGCTTTAAACTAAGTAGTGGGGGGGAGGGGTTAACAAATTGTGAATATGAAGATGAGGTAAAAGGGAATACAGGAGATATTGCAAAAGACTCTCGGAAGAATGGGAACAGAAGTTCTAGAGGGGAAAAGAAATTAAGGGCAGGGCCAATTGTGAACGATGTGAGAGGGGAGGTAAATACAGAAGTTAAAGTGTTGTACTTAAATGCGCGTAGTATAAAAAATAAAGTGGATGAGCTTGAGGCTCAGTTAGTCATGGGCAAGTATGATGTTGTAGGGATCACTGAGACATGGCTACAAGAGGACCAGGGCTGGGAACTGAATATTCAGGGGTACACAACGTATAGAAAAGACAGACAGGTGGGCAGAGGGGGTGGGGTTGCTCTGATGGTAAGGAATGATATTCATTCCCTTGCAAGGGGTGACATAGAATCAGGAGATGTTGAATCAGTATCACTGGCAGAAAGAGTTAGGGGGCATCCGGAAATACATGGATATAACACAAAGGACACAGTGAATAAAATTTCTCTATACGCAGATGACGTATTAATTTACATTACAAAACCAGAAATTAGTATTCCAAACTTATTAAAGCTAATAACCCAATTTGGTTCACTTTCAGGATACAGAATAAATTGGAATAAAAGCGAAATTATGCCAATAAGGGGACATAATAAACAGATAATACAACAATTTCCATTTAAAATAGTAAATGAAAAATTTAAATATCTAGGTATCTATGTAACTAAGATATATACATCATTATTTAAAGCAAATTTCCCCCCATTACTGAACAAACTACATAAGAATATTCAATATTGGAAAACACTCCCTATCTCAATGGTTGGCAAAATTAATGCCATAAAAATGATTTTTTTACCGCAAATATTATACCTTTTTCAGACAATTCCGATATATCTGACAAAAAACTTTTTTTTAAAATTGGACTCTATTGTTAATGATTTTATCTGGGATTATAAGAATCATAGGATAAACAAAAGACACTTGTGTAAATCAAAAATAAATGGAGGCCTGGCTTTACCCAATTTTTTGTTTTATTTCTGGGCAGTTAATATTAAAAATATGAATTTCTGGTTGGAAGAAATAGATCATCAACCAGACTGGTTAAAAATGGAAAAGGAAGATTGTTTACCTTTTGATATTGGTTCGATATTATTTGCTACGTCTAAATTAAACAAAAAAATTTATAGGGAAAACCCTATAATATTTAGTGCTATACGAATTTGGAAACAATTAAAAAAGACATTAAAATTAGATAATTTATCACTTTTTCTTCCAATTGTGAATAATCCTTTGTTTAAGCCTTCATGGGTAGACGGGGGTTTTACACAATGGAAGGATTATGGAATTAAAAATATGGGACAACTTTATAAGGAAGGCACCTTTCTGACATTTCAGGAGTTGCAACAGACTTATGGTCTTCGTGGAAATGATTATTTCAGATATCTTCAACTTAGAGATTATGTAAAATCAAACTCCCAAAATTTTCGAATTAGAAATTCAGAAATTCTTGATGAATGTTGGAACAAACATCCTAATACAGAAAAATTAATATCTTATATATATAATATCTTATTAGACAGTGACATTCCCTCCACGGACTTATACAGACAAAAATGGGAAAAAGAATTAAACCAAGTAATAACGAAAGATACTTGGGAAGAAAGTTTGCAACATATACATCAGTGTTCACTAAACGCCAGACATTCTCTAATACAATTTAAAGTAATACATAGGTTACACTATTCAAAAACAAAACTACATAAAATTTTCCAACATATCTCACCTAAATGTGATAAATGTCAACATTTAGAAGCTACATTATTTCATATGTTTGCAAACTGTATAAAAATTAAAAAATTCTGGGTAAATATTTTTAGCATAATATCTAAAGTAACCAGCACACAATTGGACCCAGATCCAAAATTAATTATACTCGGAATATTAGAATTAAATCAAACATTTAGAACAACACAAAGAAACTTTATTGATTATAGTTTAATAACAGGAAAAAAATTAATTCTAAAATTTTGGAAAGGCACTACGGCCCCCACAATCAAAATGTGGATTATAGAAATGACGGAGACCTTAAACGTGGAAAGAATCAGATTTTCCCTGTTGGACAAACAGGAATTATTCATTGGAACATGGTCTCCTTTTATTGATTACTTAAAGGGTCAGAATAGTTCAGCACAGGAACCTGACTAGCACTCGGACTAAAGAATGGATGAAATGCTATACTTTGAAATGTACGAATATATCTCGAATGAAGTTTTTGTTATTTTAATAAATTTTTCCATTCTTCTTTAACTAACTTTTTCCTTATTTTTTTTTTTTGTTTTTTTTAAAATTTGTTTTTGTTTTTATTTTTCTTCTCTCTCTTTTCTTTCTTTACTTCATCTATTTCTTTAGTTCTATCTTGTTTAAAAAAAAAAAAAGGGGCAAAAGGTATTGGAGACAATATAATAATAATTGACAATATTATCAATTTAAAAATGTATGACTGTAAAGATGTAAACAGGTTATGTACCTATCTCCAATAAAAAAATAAATAAAAAAAATAAATAAAAAAAAGAAAAGACAGACAGGTGGGCAGAGGGGGTGGGATTGCTCTGATGGTAAGGAATGATATTCATTCCCTTGCAAGGGGTGACATAGAATCAGGAGATGTTGAATCAGTATGGATAGAAATGAGAAATTGTAAGGGTAAAAAGACCCTAATGGGAGTTATCTATAGCCCCCCAAACAGTAGCCTCGACATAGGGTGCAAGTTGAATCAGGAGATAAAATTGGCGTGTCAAAAATGTAATGCTACGGTGGTTATGGGAGATTTCAACATGCAGGTAGACTGGGAAAATCAGGTTGGAAATGGACCCCAGGAAAGAGAGTTTGTAGAGTGCCTTCGAGATGGATTCTTAGAACAGCTTGCACTGGAGCCTACCAGGGAGAAGGCAATTCTGGATTTAGTGTTGTGTAATGATCCTGATCTGATAAGGGGACTAGAGGTAAAAGAGCCATTAGGAGGCAGTGATCACAACATGATAAGTTTTACTCTGCAAATGGAAAGGCAGAAGGGAAAATCGGAAGTGTCGGTATTACAGTATAGCAAAGGGGATTACAGAGGCATGAGGCAGGAGCTGGCCAAAATTGACTGGAAGGAGGCCCTAGCAGGGAAGACGGTAGAACAGCAATGGCAGGTATTCCTGGGAATAATGCAGAGGTTGCAGGATCAATTTATTCCAAAGAGGTGGAAAGACTCTAAGGGGAGTAAGAGACACCTGTGGCTGACAAGCGAAGTCAGGGACAGCATAAAAATTAAGGAGAGGAAGTATAACATAGCAAAGAAGAGTGGGAAGACAGAGGATTGGGACTCTTTTAAAGAGCAACAAAAGTTAACTAAAAAGGCAATACGGGGAGAAAAGATGAGGTATGAGGGTAAACTAGCCAATAATATAAAGGAGGATAGCAAAAGTTTTTTTAGGTACGTGAAGAGGAAAAAAATAGTCAAGGCAAATGTGGGTCCCTTGAAGACAGAAGCAGGGGAATTTATTATGGGGAACAAAGAAATGGCAGACGAGTTAAACCGTTACTTTGGATCTGTCTTCACTGAGGAAGATACACACAATCTCCCAAATGTTCTAGGGGCCGGAGAACCTAGGGTGATGGAGGAACTGAAGGAAATCCACATTAGGCAGGAAATGGTTTTGGGTAGACTGATGGGACTGAAGGCTGATAAATCCCCAGGGCCTGATGGTCTGCATCCCAGAGTACTTAAGGAGGTGGCTCTAGAAATAGTGGAAGCATTGGAGATCATTTTTCAATGTTCTATAGATTCAGGATCAGTTCCTGTCGATTGGAGGATAGCAAATGTTATCCCACTTTTTAAGAAAGGAGGGAGAGAGAAAACGGGTAATTATAGACCAGTTAGTCTGACATCAGTGGTGGGGAAGATGCTGGAGTCAATTATAAAAGACGAAATTGCTGAGCATTTGGATAGCAGTAACGGGATCATTCCGAGTCAGCATGGATTTACGAAGGGGAAATCATGCTTGACAAATCTACTGGAATTTTTTGAGGATGTAACTAGGAAAATTGACAAGGGAGAGTCAGTGGATGTGGTGTACCTCGACTTTCAGAAAGCCTTCGACAAGGTCCCACATAGGAGATTAGTGGGCAAAATTAGGGCACATGGTATTGGGGGTAGGGTACTGACATGGATAGAAAATTGGTTGACAGACAGAAAGCAAAGAGTGGGGATAAATGGGTCCCTTTCGGAATGGCAGGCAGTGACCAGTGGGGTACCGCAAGGTTCGGTGCTGGGACCCCAGCTATTTACGATATACATTAATGACTTAGACGAAGGGATTAAAAGTACCATTAGCAAATTTGCAGATGATACTAAGTTGGGGGGTAGTGTGAATTGTGAGGAAGATGCAATAAGGCTGCAGGGTGACTTGGACAGGTTGTGTGAGTGGGCGGATACATGGCAGATGCAGTTTAATGTAGATAAGTGTGAGGTTATTCACTTTGGAAGTAAGAATAGAAAGGCAGATTATTATCTGAATGGTGTCAAGTTAGGAGGAGGAGGAGTTCAACGAGATCTGGGTGTCCTAGTGCATCAGTCAATGAAAGGAAGCATGCAGGTACAGCAGGCAGTGAAGAAAGCCAATGGAATGTTGGCCTTCGTAACAAGAGGAGTTGAGTATAGGAGCAAAGAGGTCCTTCTACAGTTGTACCGGGCCCTGGTGAGACCGCACCTGGAGTACTGTGTGCAGTTTTGGTCTCCAAATTTGAGGAAGGATATTCTTGCTATGGAGGGCGTGCAGCGTAGGTTCACTAGGTTAATTCCCGGAATGGCGGGACTGTCGTATGTTGAAAGGCTGGAGCGATTGGGCTTGTATACACTGGAATTTAGAAGGATGAGGGGGGATCTTATTGAAACATATAAGATAATTAGGGGATTGGACACATTAGAGGCAGATAACATGTTCCCAATGTTGGGGGAGTCCAGAACAAGGGGCCACAGTTTAAGAATAAGGGGTAGGCCATTTAGAACGGAGATGAGGAAGAACTTTTTCAGTCAGAGGGTGGTGAAGGTGTGGAATTCTCTGCCTCAGAAGGCAGTGGAGGCCAGTTCGTTGGATGCTTTCAAGAGAGAGCTGGATAGAGCTCTTAAGGATAGCGGAGTGAGGGGGTATGGGGAGAAGGCAGGAACGGGGTACTGATTGAGAGTGATCAGCCATGATCGCATTGAATGGTGGTGCTGGCTCGAAGGGCTGAATGGCCTACTCCTGCACCTATTGTCTATTGTCTATTGTCTATTGTCTATACAGTTCATAATTTCAATTCCAAGAGTAACTTTACATCTTATCGATAAATTACAATTAAAACACAAAGTACTTGTGCTATAACTCAAGGATAAGCGCTCAATTAAGAAAGCCAAGCCCAAAACCAAAATATTATCTACCAATATACACCAACTTACAATAAATGACTCCATATGTGAAAAAAACCCAGCTACCTAAATATTAATTCTCTTTTAAAACAAAAACAAACCCCGTAAATGCAAGTATACGGTGGTGCAGCAGTAGAGTTGCTGCCTTACAGCGCCAGAGACCCAGGTTCGATCCCAACTACGGGTGCTAACTGTTCCGAGTTTGAACGTTCTCCCCGTGACCTGCCTGGGTTTTCTCCGGGTGCTCCGGTTTCCACCAAAGATACTAGAGGAACAAGATAGACCACTTGACCCTAAAAAACGTAGTACGTCAAGGCGCCATTTTAGTAGGCAGAAACATTTTAAAACAAAAATAACAAAAATCTGTGAATTGATAGATGAGATATATTCTGCATTTTAATGGTATAATCACACATACTGTTCCCCCAAAATACTGATTACACTGCGAGAGGCATAACGAACGGTGGGTTTTGCCTACTAAAATGGCTCCTTTGCGTACTACACTTCAGTATAGGCGATTTAAATGGAGTGGTCCATCTTGTCCCTCTAGTATCTTTGGTTTCCACCCACACTCCAAAGACGTACAGGTTTGTAGGTTAATTGACTCGGTATAATTGTAAAATGTCCCTATTGTGTGTAGGATAGTGTTAATGTGCGGGGTAATCGCTGGTCGGTGTGGACTCGATGGGCCGAAGGGCCTGTTTCCGCGCTGCATCTCTAAACTAAACTAGAGTATAGCATTAGGGTTATCAAGTGGGCACCTCCTTTCATTGGCGTTTCATTGAGTTAGGCCCATGACACCTCGGGAAGGCTCAACAGTTGGTTCTGGCGTCCCAGAACAACCCCCTCAATACCTACTCTCACCACCAATGCTACCAGTATCTACTAAATAAAAGAAGCTGCAGCCAATTAACTCACTCTAACAAATGCTAAACACCTGCATTCTATCTTCCACTAATCCTAGCCTAATTAAGCTTCGAAACACCACAAATCTCACCCTTGCATAAGACCAGGGTACACTTGCACAGACTACAATTACAAAGAAATACACATACCACATGTCATTCTTTTCCTTTCTGCCCCCAACTGACACTATTTCTTCTCCACCAAATCCACCTACTACCTTGCTCTGCTGCCTCTGGCATCTGCTTTTCAGCCTGACGCAAACTCTGTCCACGAATTCCTAGCTCTCCAAATAGCGAAGTGGTTGATCTCGCTATGAAACCTCTCCAACCCATCTCTACAGGATGTACTCTTGCTCTCCATCCTTGCTGTTCAACTTCTGCTGTCAATACATACCTAAGCCTTTTCCTTTCATAAGCCTCATCCACTAAGTTCTCCCAAGGCACCGTCAGTTCCATAAAATACACTATCCGCTGACTAACTGACCCTAACACTATATCAGGCCTCAAACTAGTAGTAATTATTTCCTGCAGAACAACAAGCGTTCCTTCTAAATCTACCCGCATCTCCCAATCATTGGCTCCCCGTAACTGGCCTGACTCATACCTATCTGCAAACTTCCCTACTCTACCTTTCTACCCCTCACGGACAAAATGAACTGCTACACTCCGAGTCTTGATGCCAACTGAATTCACCTGTACTTTCCTCCTCCCAAATACCTTTCCCATATAAAGCTACATTACTAAGACACCGTGGAACTCTTAACCATTTCCTAATATATGAACTAACCAACTCTCTAACCTTTCCACCTTAGAAATTGGCACCTCATATACTGGCAAAGGCCACATCAACCTAAGGAATAGCCCAAACTGCAAACACCACAACTTCAACTTGCCGGGAAACCCTGACTTCTCTATTTTTTCTAACCCATCAGTAACGTCCTTTTTTACATTGCTGAACCAGTTCAGTATCATCCAACTTCCTGTTATACCACCTACCCAAACTTTAAACTGGTTTCTCCATTATAGGCAGGATTTCTTCTTCATCTACACAAAACCTTTTCTTTACTACCTTTCCTCCTGCCAAATAAATATTCTGTGACTTACTAGGTTTAATCTTGAATCTAGCCCATTTAAGATTGTCATTTAGCTTCTCTAACGACCTTCTTGTACAAGCTACTGTTGTGGTCAGCAAGGTCATATCATCCATATAGGCCCTGATTGGAGGGAGGCGTAGTCCATCCTGCCGTCTCTCCCCGCCGACGACCCACTGTGATGCTCTAATCACTAGCTCCATCGCCATTGTAAACGCTAACGGGGAAATGGTACACCCTGCCATAATGCCCATCTCTAGTCTCTGCCATGCTGTCGTAAAGTCATAAAACACATTCGGACATCTTGGAAATATGCTTTCACTAAATTCACTATTTGGAACTCTAAAGAAATTAGGATTATAATGGAGAGTCGTTCAGTCCCTATTTTGTTATTTTGTGAACAGAAGTACATTTTTTAGAGGGGTATTACATGACAAGAATGACAGTGTATATGTCCTCACAAGTTTAATCACTGTGTGGTTCACATATTGGCACAGATGCCATTCTGGTTGCTTTGCAATGGACACCAACTATATTCATTACACAAAGGAACAGCCGCGGTGCCCTTTTAATCAGCGTTCTGGCTGCAGCTCGAGCAGTAACAAGCTGGAACATTATAACAGAAAAAGATGAGGCAACATAATAGTCCACTTTTTAATTTACTGCGATGAGTCCACAGTCAATTTTGGGATTCAGTGAGCCTTGCAGTACAATCAGCTTTGTTAATTGAGCATCATAAGCAGAATGTTTATTACTATGCAGCAGCCGTAATACTATATTGATGGGTCTTTAACTTCGGTGTGTGCAGCTGTTTTCATGACTATCATCAACATTTTTGAGGATTTAAAGATATTCACAAAATACGCATTAGCAGAATATACCCTGGTGCAGTTTTTAACAGATTTTACTACATATCAGGGCATTGTATCTATTTAACAAGGTAGTTTGGGGGGATTTACTGATGTTTCTCCAATAGTCCATTTCTAACCTTTCCAAAAAGACTGGAGTTGCAATCACAAGATTGGAAACCTCTTTTGTCTTGACTCTGAATTATCTATTATTTGCCCTTGAATTCTTGGTGGAAATGATTTATCTTAGGTTCCTGTTTTAACATTTCAATCTTAAGTTCAGTTCTACTATTCCAGAAAAGCACCTGTATTTCAGACTTGCATTCAAAGTTCTCAATACTGGATAAATTCCAAATGTTAAAATCTAGATGCAGCTTTTATTCATTCATAAGCTCTTACCTCAAATGAACATTACAAATATAGCTAAAACATGCAAATGCTGCGGATGGTGAAACCAGCCAAATGACTTTGATGTATTCATTTTCCTCGTTATCCTCCATTTTTTTTTTCTGTCTTACTTTCTTTTTGCACCTCCATTTGTCGTTAGCATTCATCTGACTCTACTCGTTTCACTCTCCAGCAAGATGCAAGAGAGACCTATTTGAGAAAGATTACCACAATAAAAAAAACAGCAGTGAAACTGAAGTAAAACTAATGATGTTACTGAAGATATTTTACTATTCGAGAGAGAGTCATAGAGAATCATACAGTGTGGAATGGGCCCTTCGGCCTAACTTGCCCATGCTGACCAACGTGCCCCATCTACACTCGTCCCACCGGCATGAATTTGGCCCATATCCTTCTAAATCTATCTTATCCATGTACCTGTCTAAATGTTTCTTGAACATTGTGACAGTACCTGCCTCAACTACTTCCTTTGGCAGCTCATTCCATATACCTACCCATCTTTTGTGTAAACAAAAGATTGTCCATCACGTTCCCATTAAATCTTCCCCTCCTCACCTTAAACCTATGTCCTCTGGTTCTCGATTCTCCTATTCCTCTCAAGATCTTATACACCTCTATAAAATCACCCCTCATCTTCCTGCGCTCCAAGGAATAAAGTCTAAGCCTGCTCAACCTCTCCCTATAGTTCAGGCCCTCGAGTTCTGGCAATATCCATGTAAATCTTTTCTGTCCTGCCATTCATTGCGTTTTCATGGATGCTTTCATGTGCCGACTCGTACAAGGTACAACTCACAGGATTTACTAAGAAATAAATCCTGTTACTCTTACCCAAAAAAGTGCCTCCGATATACATCATTGTACTTAAGATCATCTGGAGAAAGCCACATACCGACTAATCTCATTCATTGTTTTGCTCTGGATGAGGAACTGGCCTATGCTTGCAATGTGGATGGAGGATGTCATTTGACTCCAAAATTTATGTCTTAAACTGTGGTTAGCGTAGGTGGAAATAATGCCATGTGGACCTCCTATGTATATATATTTTGGAGGATATTACATTCTTCCCATTTATCTTCTCCGGTCCTAATTTTGTGCATGCTTTAAAGTAAATGCTAAGCAATGTTAGATCGTCGTTTGAGAGGAAGCTGACAATGTTTAAACTTGGTTAGGGTTAGGGTTAGGGTTAGGGGTTAGGGTTAGGAACTTGCTAGCTGGATAATGGAGAGATGGAGCAATAACATTCCAGACCTCAGAATTCCCATCACAGAGGAGCAGCATGGATATCTAGTTGCACTGTCTGGCGTTCTCCCCCTGTTCCCTCCTCCTTCTCCCCCCCCCCCTCCCCCCAGCTTCCTGTCCTTGAGAGTACCACTTTCCCACATATCCTTCAGGAGTTAGTAATCTGCAAGTTGATTGAAAATGTCTGGAGCACACTTCAAGATGGGTCAGAATTTTGAATATAAATAAGAGTTCTGCAAAGAATGTTATATTGTGGTTTATTGATATAAATGTCAATTTACCATAATAATTAACTTCTCAGGCGGTTACTTAGCACAGTGGCTTTAATTTGACATTTACAGTTGACACTCGTTGTTGTATAAGAAAGAATAAGAAGTAATTCAGGTGTCAGGCATCACCTGTGAAGTTGAAAATGCATTTGTTTGGGAGAAGGGTGCCTTTAAGCTGGTGTCATTAGCACACAGAACAGGAGGACAAACTTCAAAGTTTGCCTGGTTCCATGAGGAAATCTTTTTGATAACGTGATAATTATGGCAAATTCTGATCTGAGTCATTTGCAAGAATATTGAAGAATTGTTCAAAATTGACAGCTCTTCCTTTTCTGGTCCAGTAACTTACCAAGCCATCAGTTGTATTGATTTTTCTTGTTAACACTTCAGTGAAACATGCACCACTGAAATAATGAATGACGGTGAATGCTTCAGAAACCTGGGATAAAAATATTTGCTTCTTCTTAGACTTGCCAAAAAATCATGGTTTGGTAACTTCATCAACCTGGACAAAGAGGAACAGATTTTTGTGGTGATCAAGGACAAGCCATTGAGTTCCATTAAGGCCGACATTGTCCATGCATTTCTCTCAGTAAGTATCAATTTATGTTGAATATATGAGGGGAATTCTTAGAAAACATTTTTTTATCATTGCCAGCCAGTTAAATGGATGTTGGCTTGATGAAGTTGGGTAATTGCACAACTTTTAAAATATATATTTTTTAATAAATGCAGTATGGCCAAAATTTGAGAAAGTATCTATACATGATGTTCAACTACGAATGCTAGATTATGTGAACAATTATTTTCTAACAACAAACCATATTCACCTCTCATCTGCAATCTGACTTAAGGATGATATTTATTTTGGAATACTCCTTGATCCCCACCTGATGGTGGCAACCCTTCAAAAAGCTACTGATGTCCATGTGATCAAGTTAAATCTCCATAGTTGTTAGGTTGGGAGCTTCAGGATTTTGGCTGAAAAACAAAGAAGCTTGAAGTAATATATTTCCAAGTCATGATTGTCTGTGACTTAGAGAGGAACTGGGAGGTGTAGCTCTTGGCATTGGTATATCACTACTTATTTATCTGCAGGAAGGAACATGTAAAAGGTGAGTGTTTCCCAAGAGCTCCTCTCCATTGCTCCAACAATTTGCCAAAGGTTGGCATGTGCTTCTCCTATTCAGGTACTTATCTGTTCATAATAGGACAGATATAGCAGACTAGAGTCAATATTGCATCTATATGACAATTCACCAAAATTTCAAAGTATATGCAAAGGACTCTTGTTATGATGGACAAAAGTTGGACAGTTCCATGGAAGATTTCGAAATCACAGAACACTCCATATTCCTTTTTGGATCAGAGACAAGGATAGAGAGGAGATTAAAGCAGTGGAATGGAAGGACATTAGCTTGGAGGAAGTGGAATCGATATGGGTAGAGCTACGAAACACTAAGGGGCAGAAAACGCTAGTGGGAGTTGTGTACAGGCCACCTAACAGCAGTAGTGAGGTTGGGGATGGCATCAAGCAGGAAATTAGAAATGCATGCACTAAAGGTGCAGCAGTTATAATGGGTGACTTCAATCTACATGTAGATTGGGTGAACCAAACTGGCAGGGGTGCTGAGGAAGAAGATTTCTTGGAATGTTTGAGAGATGGTTTTCTAAACCAACATGTCGAGGAACCAACGAGAGAACAGGCCATTCTAGACTGGGTATTGAGTAATGAGGAAGGGTTAGTTAGCAGTCTTGTTGTGCGAGGCCCCTTGGGCAAGAGTGATCATAATATGGTAGAGTTCTTCATTAGGATGGAGAGTGACAAAGTCGATACAGAAACAAGTGTTCTGAACTTAAAGAAAGGTAACTTTGAGGGTATGAGGCGTGAATTGTCCAAGATAGACTGGCGATTGATGCTGAAAGGGTTGACGGTGGACATGCAATGGAAGGCATTTAAAGGTCGCATGGATGAACTACAACAAGTGTTCATCCCAGTTTGGCAAAAGAACAAACCAGGAAAGGTAGTGCATCCGTGGCTAACAAGGGAAATCAAGGATAGTATTAAAACAAAAGATGAAGCATACAGATTAGCCAGAAAAAGTAGCATACCAGAGGACTGGGAGAAATTCAGAGTCCAGCAGAGGAGGACAAAGGGCTTAATTAGGAAAGGGAAAATAGATTATGAGGGAAAACTGGCAAGGAACATAACAACAGACTGCAAAAGCTTTTATAGATATGTCATGAGAAAAAGATTAGTTAAGGCAAATGTAGGTCCCTTGCAGTCGGAAACAGGTGAATTGATCATAGGGAACAAGGAGATGGCAGACCAATTGAACAAATACTTTGGTTCTGTTTTCACTAAGGAAGACATAAATCGTTTGCCGGAAATAGCGGGGGACCGGGGGTCTAATGAGATGGAGGAACTGAGGGAAATCCAGGTTAGTCGGGAAGTGGTGTTAGGTAAATTAAATGGATTAAAGGCAGGTAAATCCCCAGGGCCAGATAGGCTGCATCCCAGAGTGCTTAAGGAAGTAGCCTCAGAAATAGTGGATGCATTAGTGATAATTTTTCAAAACTCTTTAGATTCTGGAGTAGTTCCTGAGGACTGGAGGGTAGCTAATGTAACCCCACTTTTTAAAAAGGGAGGGAGAGAGAAAACGGGGAATTATAGACCAGTTAGACTAACATCGGTAGTGGGGAAAATGCTAGAGTCAGTTATTAAAGATGTGATAGCATCACATTTGGAAAGTGGTGAAATCATCGGACAAAGTCAGCATGGATTTACCAAAGGCAAATCATGTCTGACGAATCTTATAGAATTTTTCGAGGATGTAACTAGTAGAGTGGATAAGGGAGAACCAGTCGATGTGTTATATCTGGACTTTCAGAAGGCCTTCGATAAGGTCCCACATAGGAGAATGGTGTACAAACTTAAAGCACACGGTATTGAGGGTTCAGTGTTGAGGTGGATAGCAAATTGGTTGGCGGACAGGAAGCAAAGAGTAGGAATAAACGGGTCCTTTTCGGAATGGTAGGCAGTGACTAGTGGGGTACCGCAAGGCTCAGTGCTGGGACCCCAGTTATTTACAGTGTATATTAATGATTTGGACGAGGGAATTGAATGCAACATCTCTAAGTTTGCGGATGACACGAAGCTGAGTGGCAGTGTTAGCTGCGAGGAGGATGCTAGGAGGCTGCAGAGTGACTTGGATAGATTAGGCGAGTGGGCAAATGCATGGCAGATGCAATATAATGTGGATAAATGTGAGGTTATCCACTTTGGCGGCAAGAACGGGAAAGCAGAGTATTACCTGAATGGTGACCGATTGGGAGAAGGGGAGATGCAACGTGACCTGGGTGTCATGGTGCACCAGTCATTGAAAGCAAGCATGCAGGTGCAGCAGGCAGTGAAGAAAGCGAATGGTATGTTGGCATTCATAGCAAGAGGATTTGAGTTTAGGAGCAGGGAGGTTCTGCTGCAGTTGTACAGGGCCTTGGTGAGACCGCACCTGGAGTATTGTGTGCAGTTTTGGTCTCCTAACCTGAGGAAAGACGTTCTTGCCTTAGAGGGAGTACAGAGAAGGTTCACCAGATTGATCCCTGGGATGGCGGGACTTACATATGAGGAAAGACTGGATAGACTGGGCTTGTACTCGCTGGAATTTAGAAGACTGAGGGGGGATCTTATAGAAACATATAAAATTCTTAAGGTGTTGGAGAGGCTAGATGCGGGAAGATTGTTCCCGATGTTGGGGGAGTCCAGAACCAGGGGTCACAGCTTAAGGATAAGGGGGAAGTCTTTTAGGACCGAGATGAGAAAACATTTCTTCACACAGAGAGTGGTGAGTCTGTGGAATTCTCTGCCACAGAAGGTAGTTGAGGCCAGTTCATTGGCTATATTTAAGAGGGAGTTAGATGTGGCCCTTTTTGCTAAAGGGATCAGGGGGTATGGAGAGAAGGCAGGTACAGGCTACTGAGCTGGATGATCAGCCATGATCATATTGAATGGCGGTGCAGGCTCGAAGGGCCGAATGGCCTACTCCTGCACCTATTTTCTATGTTTCTATGTTTCTATAACCTACAAAAGATATTTCCAAGAACTCGTGAAATACTACCAACACCATCTCCACTAAATCCTCCAGCATCAAGATCGCTGCCCTCTTCCAGGGTGATAGTTGAAGTTTTGAGGCTCTGATCATTCTATACCAGCTGCATTAGGTGATGGAAGGGTATGGCTGAGACTTTGGGGAACCACATTGTTTGCATGTCTGGCAGCAGACACCTGAAACAGGCTCTCTCTAAGTCATTGTTTCATGGTAATCATTGACCCTAGACAGCACAGATTGATAGACAAGTATCCAGAAAGACACCAACCTCTTTGTTTATCTAATAGAAGCACATGGAGGCCATGTTTTGGCAATGGAGTCATCCATCTGCTCGAGCTCCGCTTGTTCTACATTTAACACAATCTGTGCTTCTTGCATCTTGGCCTCAGAAAACACAGAATGCCAAGAGACTGCTTGAAGAGAAGAAGAAGAAGAAGAAGAAGAAGAAGAAGAAGAAGAAGAAGAAGAAGAAGAAGAGGAAGAGGAAGAAGAGAGAAGAAGAAGAATGCATGAGATAACACAACAGCACGTGTGTGTGAGAGAGTTAGGGCATGTGCATCAACAGAACTGCACATGCATCATTTGCATTAACAGACCACACTTGGATAATGTAGGTTCTGGGCACTAATTGGGTGAAGCATAGAGAAAGACAGTCATTACTCCCTCCAACCTTCATCCGTTTTGGGGCTTTGTGAATACCAGCCTGGGCCTGCTCCTGGTTCTCCCAAAGGAAAATGGAGTCATCAATTGTCTCATTTATCCCAGGGAGCAGCAAATATTACAAAAAAGGTGGCCACTAAGTGTTGGGAAGAGTGCAAGCCAGTTAAGGAAAGTACTGAGTTGCTCCTCATCGTGTCCCACCTCCCAGCCTGGCACTCCCCTTAGCCATCTATTCCTATCTCCTGCTTGCTCTGCCTCTCACCTTCCCTCCCCCTCCCCTCCCCACTTTTCCTTCCCCATGTTCCCCAATTTCCCCTCTCCTCCCCTACCTCCTTCCCTTTTCAATCCACACTGTAATCTACCCTCATCCCCCTCATCCTTCATTCATCTCTTTGCATATTTCCTTAATCTCCCTATTCCCTCTTTTTCACCTCCCACCAACCACTTTCACCTCGGCACCTATCTCCCCTTCCTGTCTCCCTCCCTACCCCATTTGTCCTTCCATACCCTATTTGTCCTTCCCTTCTACATCATTAATAAATATCGTGTCCCCTTCCATCACGCCTCATTCAGGATTTGTTCCGAACCCCAGTTCCAGTTGAGTGCTCATACATTTTGTACAACTGCAAGGGGCAGCGGGACTTTGCAGGCAGTCCTTGCAGGAAAGTCACTGCATATCCCCAATGACTTCACTGCTTGCTATGATAAGTTCCTGACACACCAATTAAATATTAGAATGAACTGATTATTATCATGCTCTGCTTATTAATGAGGTACATGTAGCCAGTCTGGAACATGGCCAGACAAGGCACGGAGAGATTACAGCAAAGTGTTGACTTATTACAATTTCACCTTAGACTATTTTCTGTTGTACAGATTAATCAGAATGATCTCCTAAAAATAAACCATATTTAAATGCTAATATCCAATGCAATATTTAATTTTTCAGTACAAAACTAAACTATTTTCCATTTGTTTTATATCTCTCAAGAAAGGTTTACATAATTTGATCCCCTATAATACTCCTCCGAACCTTATCTTAATTTGCTGCAATATTCCAGTGAATGCATAAACCTTATGTAGCCATTATGTATTGTCCCAGAGATGTCATTGATACAGCTGTTTCAGTGAGGTTTAAGTATTGTGTCCAGAGGCTGCAGCCCTCCAGATAGCAATGTGACCTACAAAACTCGTGATCAAAGGTTTCTCCTACTCTTATTTGCTACCTCAGATGATTGGAGGCAGAAGTAGATTCAAATATATTTTTGAATTAAAATTTATACAAAAATGTGTTAAAAAACCCATTTACATTTGCAAGTGTAATTAAAGCAGTAATATTATTCAGAAAGGGCAAACGATATTACTGATTTGATGAAGGTAGCTGACCCTTTTAAATAAATGAGGCTGTGGTAGATGCTGAGAGTCCAGTTATGTATCCGGCTCTTTAGCTCAGCATGATGGTGAATCACTCCAAGGCTTGGTACAGAATCCAGCAATACAGCATGTTAGATGCACTGCCATCTACATGGAAATCCAGAACCCTTTGATATTTGCATTGCAGTTAGATAGCAGTTCCAAGCCAATGCAATTTGACCTAATGACCACTGAGTGAAGAGGCTGCTTTTACTGCAGTCTCCACCCCAGCCAGATTTTCCCTTCTTCACCAGTCCGTAGAAGTCCATCTTCTTCAACCAGCCGGGTGTAAACTTAAAGCCTTTCATATAATCTTGGAGATATATATAAATATTTTCAGTTAAGCTCTTTCTTCATCTCAGGTTCGATGCAGTGTACATATATATTGTTGGAGATCACTGCCTCTAACTTTATGTATGTAGTGCTCCAGTTCGCTCACATCACAAAAGCATCTTAGACTTTGCAGAGCAGAGAGCAATGAAAGAGTACAAACGATATATTAGTCCAGCAATAAAGGTTGTTGATCTGAATAGTGAGCACTTTCTGGCTCTGCAGGCCACAATGTTCAGAAAAATTGCATTAAAATTTTAATATACCTGAACGCGGATGACTTCACCTGGGGGAATACTATTGATAAACTTACCAACTCATTCCGTTGTCCACACCTAACATATACATTCTGCTTACCAATTTATAGGTACTATTTACATTAGGTGGGTGGACAGGGTGACCAAAACCTTTTGCATGTTTCAACCTTGTGCTCTTCTGCAAGATTCTGATGAAGGTCACTTTTACGACCTCGTAGTATTATGAAAATGAATGCTAATTTCTCTATTTTGCCATCAGGAAATGATTAATTTATTTCAAACATTTCTAAAAAGCTTATACCTGTGACCTTGTCTGAAATACCTAACTCCCCATTGTATAACACCGATGTTACTTAAAGAAATTCAAGCCCATTTCTCCGTTAATAACAAATGCTTTGTTCATTTTCTAAATTGCAGATCCCCAGCCTAAGTCACAGTGTCATGTCTCAGACAAGTTTCCGGGCAGAGTACAAATCCACTGGGGGACCAGCTGTGTTTCAGAAGCCAGTTAAATTCCAGGTGGACATCACTTACACAGAAGGCAGAGAAGCACGGAAGGAGAATGGGATTTATTCAGTCACCTTCACACTGCTGTCAGGTAACAGCAACAACAAGGGTAATGGGAGTAACTATAACCTTATTAATGACTGGAAGGGAAGTAGGCAGGCCTTTTGAACACACTCTGATTATCACTGGAACCTATGCATAATATTTCATTTCTGAGTAATATTGCGTTCTGTGTCTCTTCAGGTCATCCATGATTTATTATAGTATTGCAGACACAGGAACAGATAGGATATGCTTATTGAATTCAAGTGGGGAAAGAAAACTTCGCTGGCAGAAAACAGCTTTGAAGGAATTCCACAGTTGTAAAACATAAGAACTGAACGTGGAATGTATTCTAAAAATTAAATATTGATTCTTCATTTCTTAAATCATTTCATTGTAATTATAAAAATAAATCCTGGTTAAAAAAACACCTTCAGCTTCTTTTCACATTATCAATGTTTAGCCTTTCGCAGCTTTTAATAAGTAGCTGTAGTGCCCTGTTCTCGTGAATTACTCACATTATGTATATTATGACATTCTGAATTAAATTATGCCTGTACAACAATGCATTTAACTTCATTTGGCATTAAGAGCTGAAATATAAATTAGTAATCTCTGCCCAAATTTTAAATATATATATACTTTCTTTCTCTGAAATGTACTGTCAAAGGGTCATTATTCCAGCAGAATAAGTGAGTTTGGTAATCCAACTGAGCATTAATTAGTAAAAACTGCGATGATTTTGTAGGTTTTTTTGCTCTATGCGGCTAGTTCCCCTCAACTCTCCCTGACTCTTTAACTTGTCCCGGAGCCATGGAACCGCGGCGGCGACAGCGTGGACTGGAGGCAGAAGCTGCCGGCGAAGGTTACCGGAGAGCGGATCGCCACTGACCCAGAGCCGGGACAAGGCGAGAGATCGCAGCGCCCCCTCGCAAACAACAAACTCAAGGGAACTTCCCTTCTCGCCACCGCCGCTCTCCCCGGGGATGCGGGGCTTCTGAACAACAAGCACAACACTTGTGTTTGTTCTTATTTCACTGCGTTAGAGGGAGACGGGGCCGGGGAAGAGAATGGAGGAGCGGCGCAGATCTCGCTGGGAGAGAGAGAGGGGAGAGGGGAGAACTGCCGCGGTTCCACAGCTCCGGGACAAGTTAAAGTGTTGGGGAGAGTTGAGGGGAACTCGCCGCATAAAGCAAAAAAACCTACAAAATCATCATCGTTTTTACTAATTAACCATATATACACCAAATTAACAGTTTTGAAAGCAGTATTTCCTTACCTATACGGAGAAAAACTGGAAAAAACGGATGAAACGAAGGTTTGTTTACACATAGTGGATCAGCTGCCGACCATTCTATGCCCCCGCGACCTATGACCTGCGCACGCTCAGTCGGAATACTGAACCCGCTTATACAAAATATGACCCGAAACCAAAATGAAATATGTTGATTAACATGCCAATTAATTGTAAAATCATCAGAGGCCATGAAAAAAAAGATTTTTTTTGGAACGGGCCACTTAAATGTAACACTGATGAGCAATCACTGCTGCTGTTGACAGGTTATGATTTGTAGCTTTGTTAAATTTTAGATGAGTATAAAAGACACTACACTTCCAGTAAGGAAGGTCTACCAAAAGATCTGTAGTATTTTTATTCTTAGCAGCAAAGGGTGGGGGGTTTGAGGGGGAGGGTAGTGGTGGAAAGGCAGAGTGAATTATAAATGTTTGGCAGGCTGCAGATTGATCAACAGCCTTTCGATGCCAAGTCATTATAATTTATGGTATATAATTTGTGAGTAATTAATGAAATTCAAATTTCCATAGACTTCCTTTTAAATGTCGGTGGAGAAAAAAGTACATGTGCAGATTTGCAGCAGAAGAGCTTTTCTTAGATTTTGGTAGTTGATTGAATGACTTGTGTATCAATATGAGCATAATTCTTTGCCACTGTCTAGCAAAATTAATACCTGATAGGATTGCAATTGTATTAAAGAGACACTCGAAATCTATTTTAATATTGACCGTGTGTGATTGATACTCGATTGGTCTCTCTTTCCATTGCTGGCACAGATACTTTCATATTTTACCAGTGTTATGTGTTTAATGAAGCATAGTTACGAATTAATTTTCATTTTGCATAAATTCAATGCCCTCCCTGAGCCCTGCCTGATCCAATTCTCTTTAAGTCAAGAGAGGCATTACGAAATGCTTGCATTTTTAAAAAAAATCTATTTTAAGAAATATTACCAGCAAAAAAAATCTCTGACCTGACTGCATTCAGAATGACAGTTAGTTCAAACTAAATCCAAAGACAGTAGCTCAGTGATTGGTGAAGAGAAAGTAGTGAATTGTAAAATTAAATTCACAGCACAATAAAGGACTCCACAGGTAATCATTAGTGTCTGACAGCCTTTCATTAAAGTGGCACTAACTTCACTCCTGGGGAAGAGGAAGCAACATTTTAAAAGCACCATCACTTGCAAATCATACGTTTGTGCTAAATGACTCATGGTGCAATTTGTGTCATAGCATCTTAGTTTTAAGTTAACAAAGAAAATTGCAAAGTTCTTCAGTTACATTACTAATTAGAAATCCAGGCATGGAGTAATCAATGGCAGCCAATATCCGAAGGCATACCACCAGTCATGTTCCATATTTTGACCCTATATTAGCATCACTTTGAATAGGAGTCAACTTATTTGGCTTCTGGATCCCTGAAATTGTCATGGCTTTGCAGTAAACCATCTTCCATTTTCCACAAGTTCGCTAATAAAATTTCTCAGTGTTTGTTATTATCAAGACCAACAACATATATTAAATAGATCCCTACCTCCTTTGGCTGGGTATTCTTGCTATGTTCCCAATGTGGTCTTATATTAGCAACAGGTCAGAACCTTCAGTGTTTAAGCCTGAGGAAGTGGCAATTTTAGTGTCTGTTAGCATTGTAGCAGGAACCTTGTTATCAAAGAAAGCAGAAAAGCAAACTTCAGGAATGCTCGTCCAGGCTGCTGGCTAGATTAGAGGATAATAGCTATAAGCCGAGTTTGGATAAACTTGGAGAAAAAGACACAAAGTACAGGAGTAACTCAGAGGGTCAGGCAGCCTCTCTGGAGAACATCGATGGGTGATGTTTCAGGTTGGGGCCATGGGGCCTGTCCCAGTACCATGACCCAATCCAAAACATCACCTGTTCTCCAGAGATGCTGCCTGACCCACTGAGCTACTCCGGCACTTTGTGTCTTTTTTTGTAAAACCGCACCAACAGTTCCTTGTGTCTCCATTGGATAAACTTGAATTGTGTTTATTTGGAGCATCGGTATCTGAGGGGAGACCAGGTGGAAGTTATTTTTTTTAATGTGTGAGAAGCATTGACAGGCTAGAGAGTCAAAATCTTCTCCCCAGCTGGAAATGTCAAATACTAGAGAGCAAAGCTAAAGGTGAGAGAGGGAACATTTAAAGGAGATGTGCAGGCAAGTTTTTTTGCAGAGAGTAACAGATACCTGGAATATGCTGCCAGGGGTAGTGGTGGAAGCAGAAATGGTAGCGGAATTTAAGAGGTTTTTGAATAGGCATATAAACATGCAGTGAATGGATTGATATGGATCACGTGTAGGCAGAAGATATATTACTTTAATTTTGCATCATGTTCAAACATGGTGGCCTGAAGGGTCTGTTCTTGTGCTGTAACATTCCATATATCTGTCCACCAGCACATTTAGTGCAGAATTAGCTGTAGCTCCACCCCACCATTTTATTTTCGAATAAAATATTAATGTATTGCATAGGCAGGGTTGAGGAATGGGAGAGGGCTTTTGTTAACTTGGTAAAATAAGGAACTTACTCCTACAAAATGCATTTATATTAATCTCAGGGTAATAAGATTCACCATTATTCATTTGCAAGCACTGATGTCTTAGATTTCAATGATGATCTGTTATTTACCTCAAGGTCAAGTCAAGCGTGTTTAAACGTCACATGCACCAGGGACCGGAACAATTAAATTCTAACTTACTACATTAAGCATGACAGCACAACAGATAAATATACAATAAATGATCAGTTATTCTACGTAAACCAGACCATGATAGCTCAAGCCAAGGTACATGTGCAACCTACGTGCACAGTTCACAGTAGTTTGGTGCTGAGAACCTTCGTGCACAGTTCACAGTAGTTTGATGCTGAGATAGGGTTTTGGTTTGGGGTCATAAATAATAAGAATAGAATTAGGCCATTCGGCCGATCAAGCCTACTCCGCCATTCAATCATGGCTAATCAATCTCTCCCTCCTAACCCCATTCTCTTGCCTTTCCATAACCCCTGACGCCTGTACTAATCAAGAATCTATCTATCTCTGCCTTAAAAATATCCACTGACGGCCTCCACAGCCTTCTGTGGCAAAGAATTCCACGTGTTGTGTGGTTCAAGAGCCTGATTATTGATGGGAAGAAACTGTTCTTGAACCTGGATCTAACAGTTCTCAGGCTCCTATACCTTCTCGCAGATGGTATCAATGAGATGAGAGGATGGCCAGAGTAGTACGGATCATTGATGATATAAGCAGCCTTCTTGAAGCAGTGCTTCCTGTAGGTCCGTTTGATGTTGGGGAGTGGTTATTCATGATGGATTGAGCAATTCTAAGATTTTCCTTATAACCTGAAGAGTGTGACAGTGTACTCCACCATCCCCTCCATAAGAGGTCTCTAATTCTCCCATTGATCAAAAATACTCTTATTTCTGAACGATCAGACACTGTGTCATGCTATGTCCAATGAACCACTGAAGGAATTACAAAAGCATGCACAATCAATTAAATTGAATTTGTGCTCAAGATCTTCCAACGTCTTGTAATTTAGCAGTTACGACCCATGTTTAATTTTATGTGGAGAACCAGAAAAAGCAGCCATTTCCTGCCAATCTTACCAATCAATTTGTATTCAATTGCTTCCCAGAAGCAGCTAAAATTGCCAGTGATACACTTTAGAAATATTACATCGATAGCACTTGTTAAAGATTCAGAGGCAGGCAGCACACTGGCCAGAAAATCATGTGTTTAATTGCCAAGCTGATCTAATTTAATTGATTTCATTTGGACAGCATTATCTTTGCTGTCACTAACCTGGTACTCAAGACAAAAAAAGTCACTCTTTAGAACTCAAGAGTCTTTTGCTCCCTTGTAGTCATCTTTGAGAGAGTGAGTGTAAGTGTATTTCGGGAGGGGAATGGGGGTTGTGGGCTAGGCATTTGTGATGAGACATATGGGTGTTAATGTGCCTTACACTTTCCATACCTATACACAAAGGAAGTTGTTGAGGCAGGAACTATAGGTGGGCGGCACAGTGGTGCAGTGATAGAGCTGCTGCCTTACAGCGCCAGTCACCTGGGTTCAATCCTGACTACTGGCACTGTTTGTCTGAAGTTTGTACGTTCTCCCTGTGACTGCGTGGGTTTTCTTCAGGTGCTCCGGTTTCCTCCCGCACTCCAAAGACGTGCAGGCTTGTAGGCTAATTGGCTTCTGTAAATTCTCCCCAGTGTGTAGGATTGAACTAGTGTGTGGGTGACCTTGGTTGGTGCTGACTCAGTGGGCTGAAAGGCCTGTTTCCACGCTGCATCTCTATAAACTAAAACTGAAGTAAAAACATTTAAAAGTTTCCTAGACAGGTACATAGATAGAACAGGATTGGAAGAATATGAGCCAAACACAAGCAAATGGGACTAGCTTAGATGGGGCATCTTGATCATCATGAATGAGCTGGGCCGAAGGGCCTGTTTCACTGCTCTATGAATCTATGACTCCAGTCTGGATTTAAGCAGTTAATTAGCGGGGCTCAGGCTTCCACTGGAGAAAGGAAATCCCAGGAGAAAAGAAGGAATATATAAATCAAAAGTGAGCTGATGTTTGCTACATTATTTTTCGGGAAAGCTCCACATTGCAATGATTGCACTCAGTCTTCATTGTTTCACTTCTACACTGTAGAAATAATGAAATTGAGATAAAATGTGCGTGGTTAGTATTTACAGAGATTCAGAAAGTGGTCAAGCTCTAAAAACATAAATCATGCAATGCACCCGATACGCTGTGCCCATGTGATGAGCCTGTTGTGCTTACATTGAGAATACATGGGTCATTCCTTTTACCTTTGTTCTTTTAATAGGTCCAAGTCGTCGGTTCAAAAGAGTCGTGGAAACAATTCAGGTCCAGTTGTTAAGTACACATGACCAGCCTTCCGTGCAACAGTTGTCTGGTAAATATTACGTTTTCTTGCAAAATGAAAAATGTGCTAAATTGATGCCATCTTATATGCTTATAAAAACAATCCTAAAGTGATTTCACTATTTCTATCATGACATGCCATTTAGATCTCTGAGTGTTAACACTCAAATAATCAACTCTTTAATCTTCTGGTAATCTCTTTGTAAAATTAATGGAATAAGAAGTTTGGCTTTTGTCAGGTTTTTACCCTGAAATTTGCAGAACTTTGCATAATGACCAAATTTTCTGTTGTGCTAACTATTTTTACATAACTGAATTTGATGACATCAATGTTACACTTTGGGCCAGTGCAACAAAAAGCTTATTACAAACTGTGAACGACATTGCACCTTTTAAGAGTAAAAAGTCTTTCTTTGAAGTTGTGTTGCAAGCTACACAAGTTTTATCAACTTCAAAAAAATGAAAAACAAAATAAAAGGATTTGCTCCTGGATTGAAAACAACATTATTTCAAACATAAGGTAAGATATCCTAAGCACCAAAAGGACAATATACTGGAGTGAGCTACAACAGCACTGCATCATATATGTAAAATTCAATGAGAAAAGTGAGATATAGATACAGTGAATGAGAGCATAAGGTCACATTGGGAGGCTAGTTCACTGTTGTTTAAACCTAATATATAATGAAATAGCATCACAAAGTCAATGGAGCATAATTTCAGAAACAGTATTAACTGTGCAGATCACTACAGCGCGCAAACAATGGAATAATATTTCTGAGCTATTTAAGGTGCATACAGCAAAATAAATGTTAGCGATCTCCTACACTCAACCAAGCAGATTAGCAGAGAATGGTGATCGCTGCAGTGGTGCTGAAATATGAAGTCCTAACTCCAAAAACAATTATGTTTTGAAATCCTAGTGATAGTTCTAAAGTGTGGGGCCATTGGGGCCATTCTTCGTTTTAACCAATGGGTAACATGTGAAAACCTTGCATTCACAATGATGTCATTTTGAACACATACTTTGTCTCCAGATGATGCATTTCAATCATTAGTCTTGCAGCTGAAATCAGTTATGAATATGTTTGAAATACAGCAAAAATCTAGTGGTAAACATTGGCATTTTATAGCCTATATTGCTCCAGACTGCTCACGGCAGCTAAAGTTGTACACCAAGATCTCCAGGAGCAAATCCTACTTCCCTCCACTGGAATGCTGTTCCTTGTACCACTGGGTCCCATCTATAGCTTTGTCTATGCAGCTGGTGCTTTACTTTTACCTTGATGCTCCAAAGGTTAGGTGATTAAGTGGAAAGATTAGGCTTCATCCAGGGTTTCTATGGTGGAATTTTACCAAGATATATTTCACGTAAAATATTTCGTAAAATGTGATTTTAAAATGATTAATTTGCCCGCAATTTCAATGTAAAATTACCTTTTGCTTTTGCAAGGATTGGGATTTGTGAAATTTTAATAATGATATTTAGGTGACCTTAGCAAATTGTAATGGAACCTTAGCTCATTTGAATGTATCTGCCTCATCTAAACAAGTACAATTTCCCTCTGGTCTCCTGGGTAACATTAACATTATGTAATCAAAATATTCTAATACCTCCTCTGCTGTTGCTTTTCATCTCCATGTAACACAACATGATTACAACATTATATCTGTGCGTGCGATCATTCCATTCCACATCTTTCAGCTCTCTGATGAACTGTTTTCACTTCTCTTTGCTCATTCTCTCCATTTTGATGGATTACTATAATCTCATCAACCCTGCCACTGTCATCCTCAGGAAGATTGAATTAGTTATATCGAAGAAGATCTGCCATTCAACAGATTCAGTTCAAATGGGGCCATGTCCATGAGAAAATATTGTGGGGTCTTTATTTATTTTTAAAATTTTTAGTGCTAATCTAGCGATGATTTATTTGTCTGCATATTCTTGTTTTGGATTATTGGTTTATGCAGTAAAGAAACATGTACCTTTCTCCTCCTGTAATCCAGCAACTTCTCACTGTATGCAGCTGCTGACTGGCAGACTTTCAAAATGTGGTAAGATCCCCCCCCAACCCCACCCCCCCCACCCAATCCACCAATCACTCTTACCCCATGGAGAGCACTATGTTATGTCTTTTTAAGTTTCCAGATTTTGAAACCACGCTTCCAATCACACTTTAGTTCCTTCTGTTGCTGGTGCTGCATGCTGCAATATGTTATAATTAGCACCGTCTTACACAGCAGCCGCTGGGTGACTTTGCCTGCCAGATAGGCTTGTGGTGCGTTGAGATGCCTTACTGCATTTTTGTTTTGGCAGTGAATGAAAAGATCGCAGCTTTAATAGTCCTTTCAAGATGAACCTCAATTACTTGATTATTACTGCTTTTCCCGTGAGGCAGTTGCACACTAACCTAATATTCAGGATTTGCTGTTGCTTTGCTCATGTTCCAATGCCCATAAAATGCTAAGTGGACAAGAAAACACATCTAACACCCCCACTGAATTGTGCATGATTCCACAAAGACTAAAGTCTATTTTATTTGTACAATTTGTGTTTAAGTATATCCCACAAAATATTTCTACATTTTAATTTTTATACATATATGTATATGTTTATCAATTTTAAAAAAGAATTGTAAGCATCTTATTTTATAAGTAACTTTTATTGTTTTATAGCGTATTTATAAATCTGGGCTCTTTGTATTAATGCTTTTGAAAATTTCATCATTGATAACCTTTTGAGTCCTTGAATAGTATTGACATTCATTGGAAGGAACTGTTGCACCTTTCTTGTCAAGTCAAGTCAAGTCAATTTTATTTGTCACATACACATAAATGTGTAGTGAAATTAAAGTGCATATATTGTATTCATATTTCAATGGTGTTGGTAATGTAAGTCCCCTTGTGATTCAATTCTGAACTCCCCAGCCTAATCTGGTACACAGCCAGAAAGTTGGACAAACTGGGCTGGTGGTAAATCGGCCATTCTTAACCAGGACCATCGTGCTTAAATTGTCTCTTTTGTCTCCAAATTAGGTAAAATCCGGTTTGATAATTTCTATCCAATTATGCCTTTTAAACGTTGACTGAGCATGGGAGACGATTAAGGACACAGTCAGATTCTGCTTTGACATTCTCTTTACGTTCATGTGGAAATGTTAGAAAGTTGAGCAAGATAACAGAGGATTAATAGTATCCATGTTTCAGCATGAAGCCAATGCCCACACAGGAAAAGGGGGGGGGGGAGGGGGTACGGTGGTTATTTATGGTTATCGTTCCCCAAAACATTACAAATATAAAGTGGTAAAGTATATTTTGAATTTGTGGTGACCTTTTAACTTATATGTATTAGTAAGTACTGACAAGTTAAGGTATGGTTGATGTCTCATTTCAATATAAAGGATTTTTTTAATTAGGTTACTGGCTGATGAGATATGATTAACTATGCCACAAAGCTGAGTGAAAGAAATAACATTTGTAAAATAATCATGCCCAAATTAGATAACAATCCACTGTGTGGTTTATGTATCAAGACTGAGAATAAGGCCGTTTCGCCAAAAGGTCTATGTCAGAGTTTATAGTCAAATCAAGCTTCCTCCCACTTGCTTCATTTCATCATACCGAACAGGATCTGTAATATTTGATTCACATTTTCATTGACATTTCAAATATTAATATTTTATAGTAAATTGTAAAGAATTTAAAGGCAAACATGTATGCTTATTGAACATAGAAAAGTATAGCACAAGAACAGAGCATTCGGCTTGCAATGTCTAAATGGAACATAATGCCAAGATAAACTAATCTAATCTGCCTACACATGATCCATACCCCTCCATTCCCTGCATATCTGCAGTGCATTCAGAAAGTATTCAGACCCTTCACTTTTTCCACATTTTGTTACGTTACAACCTTATTTTAAAATGGATTAAATTCTTTTTTTTTATCATCAATCTACACACTATACCCCAGAATGAAGAAGCGAAAACAGGTGCTTTTAAATTTTTGCAAAGTAATTAAAAAGAAATAACTGAAATATCACATTTACATATGTATTCAGACCCTTTGCTATGACACTCAAAATTGAGCTTAGGTTTATCTTGTTTCCATTGATTATCCTTGAGATGTTTCTACAACTTGATTGGAGTCCACCAGTGGTAAATTAAATTAATTGGACATGATTTGGAAAGGCACACACCTGTCTATATAAGGTCCCACAGTTGATAGTGCATGTCTGAGCAAAAACCAAGCCATGAAGATGAAGGAATTGACCGTAGACCGCCGAGACAGGATTGTGTCGAGCCACAGATCTGGAGAAGGGTATAAAACAATTTCTGCAGCATTGCAGAGCACAGTGGCCTCTGTCATTCTTAAATGGAAGAACTTTGGAACCACCAGGACTCTTCATAGAGCTGGCTGCCCGGCCAAACTGAGCAATCAGGGGGAAGGGCCTTGGTCAGGGAGGTGACCAAGAACCCGATGGTCACTCTGACAGAGTTCCAGAGTTGCTCTGTGAAGATGGGAGAACCTTCCAGAAGGACAACTATATCTGCAGCACTCTACCAATCAGGCCTTTATGGTAGAGTGGCCAGACGGAAGCCACTCCTCAATAAAAGGCACATGACAGCCTGCTTGGAGTTTGCCAAAAGGCACCTAAAGGACTCTCAGACCATGAGAAACAAGATTCTCTGGTCAAATGAAACCAAGATTGAACTCTTTGGCCTGAATGCCAAGCGTCACGTCTGGAGTAAACCAGACACCACTCATTACCTGGCCAAAACCATACCTACGGTGAAGCATGGTGGTGGCAGCATCATGCTGTGGGGATGTTTTTCAGTGGCAAGAAGTGGGAGACTAGTCAGGATCGGGGGAAAGATGAACGGAGCAAAGTACACAGAGATCCTTGATGAAAACCTGCTCCAGAGAGTTCTGGACCTCAGACTGGGGCAGAGGTACACCTTCCAATAGGACAACGACCCTAAGCACACAGCCAAGACAACGCAGGAGTGGCTACGTGACAAGTCTGTGAATGTCCTTGAGTGGCCCAGCCAGAGCCGGGACTTGAACCCGATCGAACATCTCTGGAGAGACCTGAAAATAGCTGTGCATCGACACTCCCCATCCAACCTGACAGAGCTTGAGAGGATCTGCAATGGGAGAAATTACCCAAATACAGGTGTGCCAAGTTTGTAGTGTCATACCCAAGAAGACTTGAGGCTGTAATCGCTGACAAAGTACTGGGTAAAGGGTCTGAATACTTATGTAAATGTGATATTTCACTATTACCTTGTAAAAATTTCTAAACACCTGTTTTCACTTTTTTATTATGGGGTATTATGTGTAGATTGATGATTTTTTTAAAATAGAATTTAATCCATTTAATCCATTTTAATCCATTTTTTAAAAATGTGGAAAAAGTGAAGGGTCTAATACTTTCTGAATCCACTGTATATGCCTATCTAAAAGTCCCTTAAATGCCTATCGTATCTGCTTCCACCTGCATCCTTGGCAGCACATTACCATCACTCACTGCCCTCTGTGTTTAAAAAAAACATGTTACGCACATCTTTAAACTTGACCCCTTTGGCCTTAAAGCCATGCCTTTTAGTCTTTAATATTTCCACCTGAAGATAAAGTTCTGATTGTCTACCCTAAATTATGCCTCTCATAATTTTATACACTCACCCCAATCTCCAGATTCCAGAGAAAACAATCCAAGTCTATCCAACCTCACCTTGCAGCTAATATCCTCTAATCAGGTGTATTGTGTCCTGGGAATTGTTAAGCATATAACAAACCTCGTGCACCCTCTCTAAAGCATCCATATCCTCCCAGTAATGGGGCGATCTGAACCACATGCAATACTCCAAATGCAACACATTATCCTTCGAAATTTCCGCCACCTCCAACGAGATCCCACCACAAGCCACATTTTCCCATCTCCACCCCTTTCTGCCTTCTGCAGAGACCATTCCCTCCGCAACTCCCTGGTAAACTCATACATTCCCACCCAAACCTCCCCAGGTACCTTCCCCAGAAATGGCAGAAGATGCAGCACCAGTCGCTCGCTATACCTCCTCCCTCGACTCTGTCCAGGGACCCCGGCAGTTCTTTCAGATTAGGCAGTGGTTCACTTGCACCTCCTCCAGCCTCATCTACTGTATCTGTTGTTCAAGATGTGGACTCGTACATTGTCGAGACCAAACGCAGGCTGGACGATCGTTTCACGGAACAACTTCGCTCAGCCCGCTTGAACCAATCTGATCTCCTGGTCGCTGGACACTTTAATTCTCCCTCCCATTGCCACACAGACCTTTCTGTCCTCGGTCTCCTCCATTGTCAGAGTGAGGCTAAAGGCAAATTGGAGGAACAGCATCTCATATTTCACTTGGGCAGCTTACAGCCCAGTGGTATGAATATTGATTTCTCTCACTTTAGGTAGCCCCGGCATTCCTTCTCTCTCTATCCCTGCCCCACCCAATTAGCACGCTTCTCATTTTCACCATCCAATCAGCTAACAATGGCCTGTTTCCTTTATCATCATTTTTTTTTGCATATCTTTCATTCATTGTTCTTTATCTCTCCACATCACCGTTTATATCTCTCGTTTCCCTTATCCCTAGCCAGTCTGAAGAAGGGTCTCGACCCGAAATGTCACCCATTCCTTCTCTCCAGAGATGCTGCCTGTCCCGCTGAGTTACTCCAGCATTTTGTGTCTTATCTGCAGCCTACCCATTGTTCTTTTAAGTTGCAGGATAACCTGCTGACTCTTAAACGTAATGCACTAACCAATGAAGCCAAGCCTACCCTATGTCATCTTTACCATTCCATCCACGTGTTGCCACTTATGTTCCCACTGAAAATCAATGGTGCTAATGGTCTTGCTGTCAATTATATATTTTCCCCTCAACCTTACAGAGTGCTTCACCTCACACTTGCTCTGATTAAATTCCATCTCTGTTTCTCCACCCATTTCTGTAGCAGATCTATATCGCACTGTAAATTTTGACTGTCTTCCTAGCATTCCGCAACTTCAGTAATTTTAGTATAGTGTGCAAACTTGCTAACCAACCCATCTACATTTATGTCCAAGTCATTTCTGTATATCACAAACAAAAGAGATCCCAGCACCGATCCCCTTGGCACTCCTCTTGACATAGACCTCCAGCCTGAATCCATTAGTAAGCCAGTTCTGAATCCATATGACTGTGAATCCTGTGCAGCCTACAATGGGGGGCTTTATCACTAAAATCCTTTCTTAAAATCCATGGTGGCAACATCAACTGCCCTTGCCCTCATTGATCACTTTTGTCACCTCCACAAACAGCTCGATCAAGTTAGTAAGATCTGCTGTGACCTCCCCTGTTGCTACAGAAAATGCTGTTCCTTGCCAATGATCTAGCCATGGAAAAGTGAAAACTAAACTTTGTGTGCAGATATATTGGAGGATCCCTATATCAATAGTGTAATACAGTTACACAGTGCCATTATAGAGAAATCCTGCAATTCTCAACTGGTTTTAACATTTTATGTTGCATCAATGCAGCGCTTCCCAATGTAATTTGAGATTGACCACTATTTTTGTGCTGTTCAGACAAGCCACTGTTGGATAATACTTTTAGGGAAAGGGTTCTGATTCTTTCAATAGCAGAATCTTTTTCTGTCACATGCATCTAAAATGACAAACTTACATTTTATAGGTTCTGTTAATGCAAGTGGATTTGTATTCATGTGACAGTTTTGTCAAAATCACCTTCAAATTGCTTAGAATTATGTAAAATTGTCAAAAGCATTTGGAGAATCCTGTTGTTGAAGGTGAAAGGGAAAATGTACATTCCTACCTCACAGCAATCTTAACTTGGTGCTGCAATAAGACTTTTGGCTTTAAAAGATTGCAATGCACTTTCACAACTGAAAAATGGAGTTAAAGACGTAAATGTCGTTGAAACTGCTCCTAAAATTATTCCCTGCCTAAAATTATGGGTGAATCTTATGGGCAAAATTTGCATGTAGGGCATATATGTTTGATGACAGAACCATGACAAGAGGCGGCAGGGTTTAATGGACAGGCATAAAAGAATGAAGGAATTTGAGTGTAGTGTAGTGTAATTGCACTTTAATACCTATGTTTTCTCAGTCTTTCAAACCAAATATTTATTTTAAGCTTGAGTTACTGCCTAAATACATATAGTCAAGGACAGCATCATAGTGATAGAGGTGTGTGTATTCAGGCACATATTTATGTTGCACCAATCATAGTAAATAGACTCCGCAGAATTACTTGATTGTCTAGGATTCAACAAGTTACATTTACCTCTGCAAAATTCTCCTTTAAACTTAAAGTAAATTATTGAATTCTCATGGAAAATTATCATTAGGTCATCAATTAGTGCTGAAAATTATTGTGCTGGCAACTTATGAACCCACAACTAAGCTATTAGATTTTCTCCAAACACAAGCAACAACATTTGCATGAGGAGCTCCTCTTCTTCGCAGGCAATCCTTCAGCATTGAGGATGACTTGCTTCTTCTAAGGTGGGTTCTGAGGTGATCAATGGGCCCAATGTGGGAACCACAGACCCTTCAAACCAAAAGAGCAGCAGGTGCCCGATGAGGTAGTTGGGTGGGTAGTTTGTGAGGTGGCACACTCCCATCGCCACTTTGGAGGGCTTCTCTGTGCCTCAAATCATGGCCGTGAGGTTGAAATACGAGGAAACCCTGCCATTCGGGCAGCATCTGTGCAAAAGGAAATAGTTGACCATTCACAGCTTGACCCCTTCAGAGTCTTTATAGCATTTTTTTGTTTTATTTCAGATTTCCTTCATCTGCATTTTTAAAATTTTCGGTCGCATCTGGTGCTCCGGTGTCCCTGTACACACTCTACTGCACCATGTTATCTGTGTACAAAAACACAAATAATAGAAGCAGGAGTAGGCCACTCACCTCTCAAATCTGCCTTGTCATATAACATGAGAGAATTGTGAAATTGTGGAATTCTCTGCCACAGAAGGCAGTGGAGGGCAATTCACTGGATGAATTTAAAAAAGAGTTAGATAGAGCTCTAGGGGCTAGTGGAATCAAGGGATATGGGGAGAAGGCAGGCACAGGTTACTGATTGTGGATGATCAGCCATGATCACAATGAATGGCGGTGCTGGCTCAAAGGGCCAAGTGGCCTCCTCCTGCACCAATTTTCTATGTTTCTATGATCATTGCTGGTCTGCTCTAGATGACGAGTTCTCTTCTGGGCCAGTTCTACAAGCCCCCCCCCCCCCAATTCCCCAGAATTTCAGTAAGGCATCCACCTTCTCTAACTATTTGTAATGATCCATAAACCCCAGCAAAAAATAGTACTTTAAGTCCAGAGTTACTCCAGCATTTTGTGAATAAATACCTTCGATTTGTACCAGCATCTGCAGTTATTTTCTTACACTTTAAGTCCAGAGATACACTAAATCCCACAATAAGAAATTCTTACATACCTCCATTTTGATTGAACATTCGGGTAATTTCATTTGACTCTCCCTCGAATGGAATATCCATTACCCTGTTGTGCTCCTTTAGGATCTTACATATTTCAATATAGATCATTCCTCATTCTTCTAAACTCCAAAGAATACAGATCCAACTATCTTCTAACCATTTGTTAGCAAACATGTATTGGTGGATGACTCGAGGGACATGGCTAATAACCACAACATCTTTATCCAAAGATATCTGCCATGGACACTATTCATCCATTTCAGTGAACACGTTATCAATATTGACAAGTGGAATTTGAGACACTGATTGAAAGTTAGGATCAGGGGCTTTGCTTCTCAGTCAACATTGCTTTGAAGTTATTCACGCAAAGTCCTACGCCACCATCATCAATTGCCTACGATGGTTCTGCAGGTAACCTTGGGCAGACTATGGTTAAGGCTGAAAATCACAATCTTGTACCATGCTTAATGCAAAGCATGCTTAGGAAGGTGCCCTTGGTGAAAAATCATGTTGACTGCTACACATCAGGCAGGGCAAAGGATTATTTTTTTAAAAAGGGAGAGTATAGCAAAGCAAAAAACATGAGTAGTATTCTGTTCTTAAAGAAAAAATAATGTTACATTTTATGATTTATGAGGGTTTTTGATATTTTCCCAACATCATATGGAATGTATAGTGTGGGGATGTGTATTGACCCTGTTTGACTATCTACTTATTGTCATGATTTACAATATAGAGTTGCCTCAGATTACACAGTCCTTCAGGTTACTGGGGCAAAATGCATGTATTTGTCGATGTGAAAGCAGTGAAGTCAGTTTGGAGGCTCTCGACATTTGACAAGGTGCTTAGTTTCACCTTCAATATTAATGTATTGTACAAGGCAGCAATAGGAAATTGTACTGCTCAACAGGTTTAAGCCAGTCAAACAGATTTATAGACATATTGGTTTCCTGGAGTGGAAATAGCCTGCCTGAGTAGTTCGGCCAAAAAAAACAATGATTAAATCACTGGAAAATCCAGCAATAATTGCATTTTATAATCTGTCCTATCCCAACCAAAGCTAATTTATAATAAGGTCTTTGGAGGAATTGTGTCAGGGGCATTGATAGTTGGTATGTATCTTTTCCCTCTGGAAGAATTTCACAGATATTTCCTGCCCTAATGTTCACCAGCCACTGGTTGAATTATTGATTTATTGAACGCATGCTGGCAAACGAGGTGAAAATGGCTTCATGTCCCTAATCATTTGAAATTTCCATTTCTTTTCATTTGATCCCTTGCCTTTTAAAATAGTCAACTAGGATTGCTGTTCATCCCGAGGATTTTTTTTACAGGAACTATCATTATCAAATCAGATGGTTAATTCTCGCCTGCTTTTGGTGACCTTTTTGTTTTGATATTTGGCTTTCTGCATTATGCTGTAGATTTAGTCATATGTCTCCACATTACTTTGAAAGTCGTATCCCATAACTTGTGTGAAGAAGGACCAATGGTTGTTCAGGTCAGCCAACATTGGAACGACACAGCATTTAACTACCAATATCTGCTGTGACTCTCCAGGTGAGGCCAAGTGTAGCCAATCTCCACCTCCAACACCACACGCCCAACATTATCTTCAATTTAATAGTTCATTTTTCCAATTCTTTTGCCACAGGAAGGCCAGCCTCTCAATTGCTCCAAGAAAATTTGGATCAGTATGGCAAATAACACAGATATACTTTCTCAGGAAACAAACTCAATACTGATATAAGCGTGTCTGTTCAGTCAACACAGTTCAGTACTCTATTAATTTTTGAAACCGACTTCCAGTGCATATTTGATCTGAGGATTTCCTGAAAATGCTCTCTCTGGGATTTGGGAATCGTGTTTGTGTGGTGAATGCAACACAAAATGTCTTACTCTAGATCCCATTGAGGAAAAGATCTCAGCTGCTGGAACTGTCTGCTCTTTCATACAATAGATGGATTGTATGTTACAGTACAATTGCTGTATTGCATCACGTTGCCATCATGTTGACAGCTTTTCTCTGAGTAAATCCATTTACTGGCTTTATCTTCTGATGTCGACATTTTACCCATTCCCTCCACAGTTAACACATGATCCTTGCCTGTGCAACTCAGCCACTCACCCTATCTGATGAAGGTAGTTTTTTAAACCCCTGTAATAACATTTGCCTTCACATACAAATTGCTTCTGCATTACCCCAAGTGTTTTCCTAAGATGCCAATGTACAAAGTATGTGCTCTCTAATTCTAGCCTTTCACTTCTGATATGGTCTCTTGTTGACAGATGCAGATGCAGAACATCTCTGAGTAGTTCTCATTTAAATCAGGACATATCTTTGTATCCTTTCATCCTTTACCCCATTCCCTTTTCCTCTTTTGACCCCTTTGTTGCTCTGTCTCTCTCTCTCTCTCATTCCACGATTGATCCTATTATTAAAAGGTCGTGGATAAGCCCATCCATGGAATGCTTGCCTTAAACTAAGTTAGTTCTCCCCTTTGAAAGTAAGGTTGATGTTAACACATTGCAAATTCATACTCAAAGGTGCTTTATAACCTGTCAAGTACTTTCTGAGGTACAGCAAATATTTGTTATTTTATAAATACAAAAGGTGCCACAAACAGTTTGGAAATCATTTCTCCTAATGTCTCTTTCATTGGTCTAGCCTTCATTTTTTCCTCATGATTCTGATATTGATAGGACCTGTGAAACATTTACTCTTCATTTTTCATTCAAGGCATGTGCTTAAACCTTTGGGCCAGCTAGCTATACTTAACTACGATATTCTACGTGACCATATTTTGAATATAATCCTATAATATATTGGTCAGGAGCAGCTGCTGCTCAAAGGATCAAGATGAGTAGGAAAATAACTGCAGATGCTGGTACAAATCGAAGGTATCACAAAATCAGAAGGAATGGGTGACGTTTCGGGTCGAGACCCTTCTTCTGAAGATGGGTCTCGATCCGAAACGTCACCCATTCCTTCTCTCCTGAGATGCTGCCTGACCTGCTGAGTTACTCTAGCATTTTGTGATACAACGGATCAAGATGAGATCATTTGTCCTTAGCTGCCCAGTCATAACTTCACACCTATAAATCCAATTATATTGACTTATCAAACGTAAAGGAATTGCTATTTTTATATGCCCATCAAGTTCTCTTCCTACCCATCAAGTTCTCTTCAGGCTTAGTTAGCCAACACAATAAATAAAAGCATTGATTCCAATGTACCTTACTAGGTTTAATTCTAGGCCTGTGAATAACCTAACTTAAATCGCCCTCATGGCTGTAAATAGTCAAGGCAAATGTGGGTCCCTTGAAGACAGAAACAGGGGAATTTATTATGGGGAACAAAGAAATGGCAGACGAGTTAAACCGTTACTTTGGATCTGTCTTCACTGAGGAAGATACACACAATCTCCCAAATGTTCTAGGGGTCGGAGAACCTAGGGTGATGGAGGAACTGAAGGAAATCCACATTAGGCAGGAAATGGTTTTGGGTAGACTGATGGGACTGAAGGCTGATAAATCCCCAGGGCCTGATGGTCTGCATCCCAGGGTACTTAAGGAGGTGGCTCTAGAAATAGTGGAAGCATTGGAGATCATTTTTCAATGTTCTATAGATTCAGGATCAGTTCCGGTGGATTGGAGGATAGCAAATGTTACCCCACTTTTTAAGAAAGGAGGGAGAGAGAAAACGGGTAATTATAGACCAGTTAGTCTGACATCAGTGGTGGGGAAGATGCTGGAGTCAATTATAAAAGACGAAATTGCTGAGCATTTGGATAGCAGTAACGGGATCATTCCGAGTCAGCATGGATTTACGAAGGGGAAATCATGCTTGACAAATCTACTGGAATTTTTTGAGGATGTAACTAGGAAAATTGACAAGGGAGAGTCAGTGGATGTGGTGTACCTCGACTTTCAGAAAGCCTTCGACAAGGTCCCACACAGGAGATTAGTGGGCAAAATTAGGGCACATGGTATTGGGGGTAGGGTACTGACATGGATAGAAAATTGGTTGACAGACAGAAAGCAAAGAGTGGGGATAAATGGGTCCCTTTCGGAATGGGAGGCAGTGACCAGTGGGGTACCGCAAGGTTCGGTGCTGGGACCCCAGCTATTTACGATATACATTAATGACTTAGACGAAGGGATTAAAAGTACCATTAGCAAATTTGCAGATGATACTAAGCTGGGGGGTAGTGTGAATTGTGAGGAAGATGCAATAAGGCTGCAGGGTGACTTGGACAGGTTGTGTGAGTGGGCGGATACATGGCAGATGCAGTTTAATGTAGATAAGTGTGAGGTTATTCACTTTGGAAGTAAGAATAGAAAGGCAGATTATTATCTGAATGGTGTCAAGTTAGGAGGAGGGGGAGTTCAACGAGATCTGGGTGTCCTAGTGCATCAGTCAATGAAAGGAAGCATGCAGGTACAGCAGGCAGTGAAGAAAGCCAATGGAATGTTGGCCTTCGTAACAAGAGGAGTTGAGTATAGGAGCAAAGAGGTCCTTCTACAGTTGTACCGGGCCCTGGTGAGACCGCACCTGGAGTACTGTGTGCAGTTTTGGTCTCCAAATTTGAGGAAGGATATTCTTGCTATGGAGGGCGTGCAGCGTAGGTTCACTAGGTTAATTCCCGGAATGGCGGGACTGTCGTATGTTGAAAGGCTGGAGCGATTGGGCTTGTATACACTGGAATTTAGAAGGATGAGGGGGGATCTTATTGAAACATATAAGATAATTAGGGGATTGGACACATTAGAGGCAGGAAACATGTTCCCAATGTTGGGGGAGTCCAGAACAAGGGGCCACAGTTTAAGAATAAGGGGTAGGCCATTTAGAACGGAGATGAGGAAGAACATTTTCAGTCAGAGAGTGGTGAAGGTGTGGAATTCTCTGCCTCAGAAGGCAGTGGAGGCCAGTTCGTTGGATGCTTTCAAGAGAGAGCTGGATAGAGCTCTTAAGGATAGCGGAGTGAGGGGGTATGGGGAGAAGGCAGGAACGGGGTACTGATTGGGAGTGATCAGCCATGATCGCATTGAATGGCGGTGCTGGCTCGAAGAGCTGAATGGCCTACTCCTGCACCTATTGTCTATTGTCTATAAACTGTTACTGTGGTTGAAGTCAAAATAAGGTCATAAGTGATAGGAGCAGAATTAGGCCATTCGGCCCATTAAGCCATTCAATCATGGCTGATCTATTTCTCCTGCCTAACACCATTCTCCTGCCTCTCCCCAATACCCATGACACCCATTCTAATCAAGAATCTATCTAACTCTGCCTTAAAAATATCCAAAATGTAGGATCATTGAATTGAATAAATTTTATTAGCCAAGTATGTATACATATAGGGAATTTGCCTTGGTGCTTTGCTCGCATGGATAACAACACGATATACAGTAGACAATTAAAAATAAAACATAATTTAAACATTTGAAGAATAAAATAAAATACCAGAGAAAAAGGAGGCTTCAGACTTTTGGCTGTTGAGTAGGGCTACTGCTCATAGAAAAAAGCTGTTTTTATGTCTGGCTTTGGCAGATTTGACAGTCTGGAGTTGCCTCCCAGAGGGAAGTACACCCAAAGAGTTTGTGGCAAGGATGAGAAGGGTCAGAGATCATTTAACCCGCTTGCTTCCTGGCCCTTGCAGTGTACAGTTCGTCAATGGGAAGAAGGTTGCAGCTAACAGCCTTCTCGGCTGATCGAATGATGCGCTGCAGCCTCCGGATGTCATGCTTGGTGGTTGAGTCAAACCAGACCACGATGGAAAAGGTGAGGATAGACTCTATGATGGCAGTATAAAACTGGACCATCATTGCCTGTGGTAGATTGTGTTTGCTCAGCTGCCGCAGGAAGTACATCCTCTGTTGGACCTTTTTGATTGTGGAGTCTATGGTGGCCTCCCATTTAAGGTCCCTGGAGATGATGGTTCCAGGGAAATTAAATGACTCCACAGATGTTGATGGTGAGTGGGGGAAGGGGAGGGGGAGCTCTCCTAAAGTCTACAATCAAGTCCACACACGTTTATTCACACACATGACCATATGAATCATTTTTGTCTATAGCTATTGGTCAATTCAGTTACACCAACAGCAGATAAGAACACATTAAGCATAATAAGGTGGCAGAAAAAGGATGAAATTATTTCTGATAGTTTGAACCCAAATATCAATGGGTTCCATAAAACTTATCAATCCACTATAAGAAATTGGAGAATGCAATATTTTTTCCAGAATAAGTATTCTGATTAATGATATGCAAAGGAGATATTCAAGGTGATTTTGTTTATTGAAACAGTTTTGGGTTTTAAATGCAAAAATAAGCATTTTTGCTGCTGCTTTTGCCTGATTGTTTGGATTTGAAGACTACTTTTTAAAAAATTGTGAGAAAGTAACTAAAAAGTAAAGGTGTGTTTTTAGCCAATCAGACACTAACCCTGGATTAAAATGAGACAAAGTGACATTAGATAATATGAGGAAGAGCATGAGATCATGATGTACATTATATCCTTTAATCATTCTATTATTAATTTTAATTAATTGCAATTATCACAGTAACTTCTGTGAAGTATTTTACTTTTGATGCCAGGCGTGCTTTTTAAATTATGTTTTGTGATTGTGGGTGGCAGGGTGGCACAGCGGTAGAGTTGCCTCCTTACAGCGCCAGGGACCCAGGTTCCATCCTGACTACAGGTGCAGTCTGTACGGAGTTTGTACGTTCTCCCAATAACCTGCGTGTTTGTTCCCTGGGAAGTCCGGTTTCCTTCCACACTCCAAAGACGTACAGGATTTTTAGGCTAGTTGGCTTGGTAAACTTGTAAATTGTTCCTAGTGTGTATAGGATAGTGTTAGTGTGCGGGGATCACTGGTCGGCGCGGACTTGATGGGCCGAAGGGGTTGTTTCCGTGCTGTATCTCTAAACGAAACTAAAAAACTAAACAGATTCACAGTCATTTATGCACTGTGCAGATATTTTTATTTCTTTCACAACTAGAAAGGAAAATTAGATGAAGTGGTAATCAGAGTGCCAGCTCCCTACTCTCCATTTTACTTCATTGCCAATCTGACCCACGCGAACTGGATTATTGTTGTTACACAATTTGTCATTGCAATAGTTGTAAACATATATAATTTATTTTATTACAGTCACATAATCCAGTAACTAAAGTAGAAGTAGCAAGACATTTCAATTTGGGGGTAATATGTTAAGTGTTTCTGAATTTAATAAAGGTCTATTCACCAGGATGTGTCATTTTTAAGTGCAGGCATCAGTGATCTTGTTGAATGAGTAGCATTTCCTTTGAATATAACATCAAGGACATTTAAAGGGAAAAAATTAACTCAAATATAAAGTTAATTCTGGATTGTGAAAACTCCTTTCAGTCAGACTTAAGTAAATTGCACTCAGGGCACATTCTGCAAGACTCCTGGCAATATGCCTCTTTCAACGTGAAAAACATTAGGAGAATTTAGTACTTTGCCAGCTAACCTGATCAGAGCATTGCCAGCTTTTTGTGGTGATTAATTTTACTGAACTAAATTGATTAGTCAATAAAAATTGTTAAAATAAAGTCAGTTTTTCTCTCGTCATGGGATGTTCCATTTGGCAGCTTAGCCAAGAGCTGACTTAATTCCCCAAATGAAGAGGCTGAAATTTTCTGGCCAAGTTCCTTAAATCTCAGAGCTGAGCTAAACTGTTTCTATTGGCGATAGATTGAAAAGGTTATGGTTGTGTGTTTCATCCATTAATCATCTATGACAACCATTTAAAAAAAATTAATTTAAAGATTTTAAATCTCTAGTAAAGGGGAAGCACATCTTTAATTGCCATTGAGCATATGGTGGTCCTTCTCATGAATGTTCTTCCAAATGTTGCATTCCTGCTAAAGATTAGGTAGGTAGTGCTGTTAAATAGGTAGTGTAAATGCATTATATAAGCGCTACACACTGGTGAAGAGGTTAATTGTTTAGGATGGGGTGCCAATCCAAATCGGCCAGCTTCTCCTGGATAGTGTCAAGCTACTTGAGAGTTGTTGGAGCTGCACTCGTTCTTGTAAATGAATGTAAATCCATCACACTTCTGAATTGTGCCCTATGAATAATGAATTGTGGTCAGTGGCCACAAGAGTATCGATCTCCTGATACATTCGAACACCTATATTGGTTGATCCAGTATGGATCAGCTCAATGATGCTTCCTGAAATCTTGCTGTTGAGGGATTTAACTCAGTCAAATGCTTCCTTGGTGTCAAAGGCAATCACACTCATCTTACCTTTGCAATTTAGTTCTGTGGGCCGTGTTTGGGCCAAGACGGCGATGAGATCTGGAGTTCAAAGAGTTTGGTAAAATCCAAACTGCATCTTGGTGATTAAGTTATTAGTGACTAAGTGCCACTGAGAATATTGTCAGTAATTGGTTCCATCAGTTTGCTGGTGATTGGGTGGTTATTAGCTAGTTTGGATCTGTCTGACCATTTGTGAACAGCAACACCTGGGCAGTTTTCCACATTGTTGGATAGCTGCCAACATAATAATATATAACAGCAAGGTTTACAACAAAAAGATAAAAGAAAAAGTGCCAAAGGTAGGTTGGTGGATTGGGACTACACCATTTGTTTAGGAGAGAACAGTGCAGTAATCTGTTAGCAGCAGGATGGCTTATAACAAAAGCGCAGAGCTTTGATCCATTGGTTGTGAGAATGATTAACTTGGCCAATTGCATCCTGCTTTTGATTTTAAATATGCATGCAGTGCTGAATTGTAAATTCATGAGGCTGGCACCTCATCACTTTCAATGTGCCTAGCGCTAGTCCTGGCACACCCACTGCACTAAACACTGAATCAGGCTTGATCCCTTGACATAATAGTAATGGCATTGAGTGAAGGATATACCAAAAAAGGCTCTGTATATACTGGTTGGGATAGTGTATAATTCTGCTGTTGCTTCTCATGGATGCCCAGTTCTGACCTGCAGGATCTGTTCTCAATCTGTCCCATTCAGCACAATTATAGCACCATGCAACACAATGGAGCATGTTCTCAGTATGAAGGCAAGATCTTGCCCTTATTGACCTGATGGTCTGACTGTAAGGAGCCAAGAGTCAATTTTGAGGACTCTTAAGGATCACTTCCTCTTGCCCATAAACCTGTGATGCCACCTCTATCAGAACCCAAGGTATTGTGATGGAAGAATCAGCCAGATTGTTTGTAAAATTTGATTCTATGAGTGAGACTATCCCTGACTATTGCTTGACTTGTCTGTGGGCCAAATTCCCAATTTGAACTTCAAGGACTATGCAAGATCGACTGGCCTGCCAGCAACTTTGCCTTGCCCGTATTTGGTGTTTAGGTTGATACTGGGTACACCATCTGATTTTATTCTTTCTCTGCTTGAATTTAGCAGTATCAGAATTTAGCGATAATTGAGTGATTTGCTGCCCCATTTCAAAGGGCATTGAAATGCATGCAGTCACATAAACATAGCACAAAAAGTAAGGAAATTTGTGTTTGGTAGATTATTTCTTTGTTGTAACAATGCTTCTTGGCAATAAATCTTATACCGTTGGAAAGCCTGTTTATTTCCCTTTTAAATGGTGCCACATTTGTAAGGAACATGCATTTGTGGGATGAGCAGCAGAGCTGAGTATATGGGTTGCGCCCATGAAAAATTTGCCAAATCTTCTCTGCCAATGCCAAACAGCTTATTCTGCTGTTGCTATTGACTCTTGTTTTGAGCTTCTGGTACCTCCAGATGCTGACAATCAGGTGCCTGTTTGGCACCTGATTGGCAGCATCTGTGAGCATGGGCCCTGCTACAGTGGTCAGTAGGTGTCTGCTCCAAGAATCGGCATGCCACGTTTGACTGATCTGGATAGGGCCCGTGCGATAGGGCAACTTCAAGCTGGTGTTCCGCAAAACCAAGTTGCGGCATTATTTGGAGTGAGTCCTAGTACCATCTCCAAAGTGAAGGCCAAGTTCCATATAACGGGGGATTCAGAGACAGGCCGCGAAGTGGGCATCCCAAGAAGACGACACCCAAAGAAGACCGTTTCCTCACCCTGTCAGCACTTAGGAACCGTAGGCTGTCTTCTACAGATTTGCAGTCAAGGTTTGCAGGATGATATGGCCGACGGCTCTCTGCCCAGACAATTCGGAACAGACTGCACGCAGCCGATCTCCGGTGTCATAGGGCTGCCAGGAGGCCTGCCATGACTGCCCTTCACCGTCAGACCCGTTTGCGCTGGTGTCGGCAACACGTGCACTGGAACCTGAACATGTGGAGGAACGTTATGTTCAGCGATGAGTCCAGATTCTGCCTACGGCAGTTGGATCATAGGGTCAAAGTGTGGAGAAGACGCGGAGAACGCTATGCTGATTGCTGCACCGATAGAGTAACATCTTTTGGTGGAGGCAGTGTGATGGTGTGGGGCGGCATCTCCCTCTCTGGAAAAACGAGGCTTGTCATCATTGGAGGCAATCTCAATGCAGAGAGATATCGAGATGAGATTCTGCAACCAGTGGCAATCCCATATCTCCACAGTCTGGGACCGAACTCTATCCTCCAAGATGACAATGCTCGCCCCCACAGAGCAGGGTTTCTGAGAGACTACCTCCAGAATTTGGGAGTGGAGAGGATGGAATGGCCTGCCAGCAGTCCTGACCTCAACCCCATTGAACACTTGTGGGATCAGCTTGGGCGTGCTGTTCGTGCCAGAGTGACCAACACAACCACGTTGGCTGACTTGCGACAAATGCTGGTTGAAGAATGGGATGCCATCCCACAACAGTGTGTGACCAGGCTGGTGACCAGCATGAGGAGGAGGTGCCAGGCTGTTATGGCTGTGTATGGTTCTTCCACACGCTACTGTGGCTCCTGTTTATTAAATGAATAAATTGTTAAATTGCCAATATGTCTTGTTTCTTCAGACTTCAATCATCCAATCCACCAAACAACACCGAACAAGAGTCAATGGCAGTATAAGCTGTTTGGCATTGGCAGAGAAGATTTGGCAGATTTTTCATGGGCGCAACCCACATACTCAGCTCTGCTGCTCATCCCACAAATGCATGTTCCTTACAAATGTGGCACCATTTAAAAGGAAAATAAACAGGCTTTCCAACGGTATAAGATTTATTGCCAAGAAGCATTGTTACAACAAAGAAATAATCTACCAAACACAAATTTCCTTCTTTTTTGTGCTATGTTTATAAATCTGTCCTAGTATGGATGGCAAATTTCTTCCCCTGAAAGATAGACTGATCTCGATTGGGTTTTATGTCGCTCTGGTAGCTTTCTTGATCATCAATTACTAAGAGTAGTTGTTAGTGAATTACTAAGAGTAGTTGTTAGTGAATAACACAAAAACTTCTGGTGCTGGAAATCTGAAATATAAATGGAAAATGCTCAGTGGGTCAGATAGCACCTGTGGAAAAAGAAAGGGAGTTCATATTTCAGGTTGAAAACCATTTGTCATAACTGGGAGAGAGAACAATATGTACTTTTTTACCCAAATTCCAGATTATTAACTAAATTTAAATCCACATACCTTGATAGCATTGATTTTGCACATGAAATTTGTTAGTAACACCTCCACTTACTGCATTTTCCTTCTGAACTTGGTCTGCTTTCATTGGGAGAAGTTGTCCTTTTTGTTATGAGCCCTGTTCACTATTTTTTGGAAACTCTCTTTAAATGAATGTTGCAGACTCTTTCTGTAATGTTCTATTAAAATAGACTTTGATGTATAAATGACACTTTTTAGAATCTAGTTGCAAGCCCTGCCTGTCCCAATTAATTGACTTACACATTATTATCAAATAACGCCTAACATTTTAATATTTTTTACACTAAATTTCTATGTAGATGTATTTACATTCAATAAATAATGGCAATACCTAATCTTCCTATATTCTTGACAGTGCACCTCTTTATACAACCCCATTGTAGCCATTATTTATTTTAACCCAGTTAACCCTTTCTCTCTTTGGTTTTAAGTGTACATTAGTATTGTTATCAGATCTTAGTTTGACATTTGGACTATGTTGAAAACAAATTATACAAATAAACTTAACTTTTAGATAAACAAATCTAACCTAGTCTTTGAATTATTAAGTCATCTTGAAAAACAAAGTTAAATTCCATATTTAGTACAATCTCCAATTTGAAATTTAGTGTTGTATAATGTGATTGCAGAACCCTGTGGCTCCAAAGAATTTTGCTTAGAAACTACAGCATTGAAAGAGGCTCTTCAGCCCCCAATGTCGATGCTGTATTTGTCCGCCTCTCCTTTTGCATGCTCACTGTGAACTATTTGTATAGCAAATCATTCTTTGTCATTTCAAACCGAGTAGGAATCAACAGAAGAGGGTTCAAGTAAGTATGTGCATGTTAATGACTATCAATGAATTATTATTTCCTTGCTGTAAGTATATGTGAAAAAGTCAGAGCAGGTTTGATAAATAAGTTATAATTCACTGGATGCTAAGCAGGAATTGGCATTGCATTCAGCCCTGCATCATTTAAATTTCATGCTGATAAAGCAAATACATTTTGTATAATTTTTAAAAATGGCATGCTCAGATTGATATGCTGATTTGCATGATCATATTGAATGCCTGTAATTATAATAATTTGTTTTCCATGCAATGTGTATGGAGGGACAGGGAGAAATATTATCACCATCAAAACAGCTAAGCTTGTCTATTTGCATTTGCATTGCCCTTGTGTGTATGTGAACAAATGTCATTTCATATTAACATGAATTGGACCATGTTTCCGAAGTCTAGATGGTTGCAAAAGATAATGAATTAGATTAGCCCAGCATCAGAAAATTAGACGGCTAACATTTACATTTGATTCGTATTAAATCCTGTAAAACTGATGCCTGAGCAGTGTGATTGACTGAGAGGAATTCCTGCTTTTAACCAGTGCAGTTACGTTCAACATCTATTATTACACGAGCATCTTCTTTAACATTGCACATTGTGAGCTTCAGTAAGTGCTACCAATTTGTTTTATGTTGTACGCAGAAAAGGTGAGAAATCACAAGGATTAATCAGATCTGGATCCGCCACCATAAGGTGGAATACCCCAAGGTTCTCCAGAGTTAATTCAAGCAAAAAGGCAGCATGGTGGCATAACGGTAGGGCTCCTGTGTTACAGTGCCAGAGACCCGGGTTCAATCCTGACTGCGGGGGCTTGTCTGTACGGAGTTTATATGTTCTCTCCGTGACATGCGTGGGTTTTCTCCGAGATCCTCGGTTTTCTCCCACACTCCAAAGCCATACAGGTTTGTAGATTAATTGGCTCGGTATAAAATGTAAAATTGTCCCTTGTGTGTGTAGGGTAGTATTAATGTGCGGGGATCGCTGGTCGGTGTGGACTCAGTGGGCCTGTTTCCGCACTGTTTCTCTAAAAGGAAAATAAAAACTAAAAGATATCTGCAATGTGCGCAGTTATTAAAGGATTCCTTTCTGTGCAGATCTTCTGAGATTGATGACTTCTTTCTGTTTCAAGTTTGGTTTCTTTGCTGGACCTCCAGCAAATCTCAAACCAGGTATCCGTGAGTGAGACTTCTGCTGTGGTCTTAGATAGTGTGGAGCTTCCCCGAAAGATGCTCCGGGATATAAAACTGAGATAGGAGCAAAAGTGAAAAACAAAAATGAATGAGATTGAATCCTAGAAAATAAAGCAAGAGTTCTGGCCGTTTTCTGCTTTAGGTCCACCTTGTTCTGAATTCAGGAATACTTATTTTATTACAGTCACAAACGATGATTTGCTTACTTTACATGGGACAGATGGATGGAACTGCTGAGTAGACTATTTGGCTTCTTGTTCTCCTTCCACTTGCTCAAAGTGCTTGGTGCCTTTACAGATGCCCCTCCACCAGTTTCAACAATCTTGGGCGAGGGATTCCCAAGTGCTTTCTTTGCCCTCCTTGGATCCTATGCTGTGACAGAGCTTGGAGTGGAGTATCTGTTTCAGGAGACTGGTGTTGGGTATCTATAGATCTATTTATTTGTTTGTTTATTGACATTTTGGGACCTGAGCGTTACTGGCAAGGCCAGCATTTATTTCCTGCCCCTAACTGGGGCCATGTGGTCACCTTTCCTTTCTGGGTATTTTGTATGAAGTAAACTTAAGTGAAAGAATCAACATATAGTTTGGAGATTTGGTTGCCAGTGTGCGCGGGCATGAATATTTTATGTATAGTGTAGCTCAAGATGATCTTTGCTCTGCGATGAGGCAAAAAGGTTAAACAGTTTTCCACTCATCCTGTAGATTGTGATGCTTGGAGGCACTCAGTGGTTCTCAATGGGTTGAGTCTGGTGATTGGGCTGGAAATAGCCCTGACAATGCTGAAGAATCCGTCCATGTCTTTGTTACCAGCTACATGTACATGCTGGCTCTCCTATGCTCTTTCTACCCACCATGTGTTCTTCAGGTCGCACGTTTCTCACTTTCAGAAGCCCATAGGCCCGATTTATTCATATTTCAGTTGACAGGTGCACCCAGTCCAAGAACATTACATTTATCAGCTATGAGGTTAATGGATCTTGCCAACATTCTGGTTATTTTCTGAGAAAGGCATTTTGCAGGTGCTGGTCCAAGTACTGTGCGTGCTCGATTCAACTTTCTGGATGCGTGTTCTCACTTTGGATGGAGGTGAGGACTGAATGAAGCTTTCTTTGTGACAGAATAAGGAACCATACAACTTGTCTCTTTGAACATATGAATGATAGGTGATATTCAGTTATAGAAAGGAGTCAATTCAACATATTTGTTGTGTGCTGTTTCTGATACCATTTTGTTCATTGTGGCATCAGGGATGACACATGGTTCGGTAGTGACCACACTGATACTTAAGATGCAGTAGGATGAGCTCACGTGATATATTTTATTTAAAGTGGCAATAAAGTCCTGGACCACATGGGGGCACTGTCCCTCACCATCAGACCACATGTACAATGATGCTGGGGTTCTAGGGCTTGTCCCAGCACCTCAGTCCTAGACTTTGAATGAGGAGACGTGGCAATTTCAGGCTTTCCTGCAGTTCACCCTTGCCTCGAGAGGACGCACTGGCAGTCTCAGATTTCTGCCAGGCAGCTCAGCTTTGGGCTTGAAACTGCAATGTTGGCGATCTCTGGAATATCCTGGCAGCCAGCCTTTGCCTGTGTTTGTGTATGGCAGCAGTCCCTCCTTGTCTGTGAGCAGAGAGGTTCTTGCATCTCAGGCTTTTCCCCAGTCACTCAGTCTTAACCTCAGTAGAGGCACTGGGTGTCAAGGGTTTCTTCCCAGCAACCTAGTCTTGACCACACTAGGACCACAACCTAGTCTTGACCACACTGGCGGTCACCGGTTTATACCAGTGGCTGAGTGTTCCTCAAACCTGCAACAGGGGAACACAGCTAGCAGGGAGGCATCCCATCTTCTCCCATCTGGAGAGAATGCCTGGGTTTTATAGGGAGTAGGCTGACAAGATTCAAGTAACCAACTAATATAGGAAAATAACTGCAGATGCTGGTACAAATCGAAGATATCACAAAATGCTGGAGTAACCTGACCTGCTGAGTTACTCCAGCATTTTGTGATACCTTCAAGTAACCAACTAATATCAGCTAATTGGTAACATTGCCCAGCTGTGACCAATAATGCTGGGGATTGGCCTCTCCTGGCCTGTCAGCCAGTGATCGGGATCAGAGTGACATCCAAGGAAGGGGGCGCTGTCACATAACAAGTGAACGGAGGTGCTGCTTGTCAAATGATCAAAAACTGAAACCCATTTGCAGGGTCTCGACCCGAAACGTCACCCATTCCTTCTCTCCAGAGATGCTGCCTGCCCCGCTGAGTTACTCCAGTATTTTGTGTCCATCTTCGATTTAAACCAGCATCTGCAGTCCCTTCCTACCCATTTGCCACTGCAAGTGAACATGAACGATCCCATGACATTATTATTGAAACACTAATAAATCACTAAAGACAGTTCAACAGTTATAAAATTGACATTATGGAATTTTTCTTTGTAGAAATTGGTTGTCGTGTTTCTTGCAGTGACTGTATTTCCAATGTATTTCACTCACTGAAAAGTCTTGAGATTATGAAAGGCACAGTATAAATGCAAGGTTTTTATTTACTTTTCTCTGCAGATCCAGAGAATTTAAATTTCAACCATGCCACAAAAACAGATGTTGCTGCAATGCAATCTGTTTGTACTAAAAACATAAACATTATATTTCAGTCATGAGATCAGCATTGTTCTGATGGTAGTGGTACCAGTTGTTTAGAGCTCCATTCATTCTAGTTTAACTCTAAGTTTACCAATGTTGTAATATATTTGGAAACAGAATAATTAAATCAGAAGTAATGGAATGATTAAGGGCCAAAATGGAATCTCTTTAGGTGAAGTAAATATATCTGGGAGGAAAGAATTCTGTAAATCTTTGCAATCGGTGCAGAATAAAAAGAAAAAGGATACTACTTTGAAATGCTGTTGAATATTTGAGATACTATGACTATTGCCTTACCTATGGTTGGCAACAGATGACCTAAGCAGACTTTGCCACAGAGTCTGAAGAAAGCTCTCGACCCAAAACGTCACCCATTCCTTCTCTTCAGAGATGCTGCCTGTCCTGCTGAGTTACTTCAGCATTTCGTGTCTGTCTTTGCTACTGATTTGCTCTTACCCAGTTTCATAGAAACATAGAAAATAGGAGTAGGCCATTCGACCCTTCGAGCCAGCACCGCCATTCAATAGGATGACAGCTGATCATCCAGAATCGGTACCCTGTTCCTGCTTTCTCCCAATATCCCTTGATTCCGATAGCCCTAAGAGCTACATCTAACTCTCTCTTGAATACATGACAATACTCTTTCCATGATGTGACATTTCAAATTGCAGTGCTCTTGAAAACTAATGAAGTTCAGTGTGTATTTAACCAAAGGGTATCTTTTTGCAATTTGTACGAGCAACCAACGTAACAGCATGCTGGTCCTGGAAGATGTGTAATTGGACAAGTCCTGTTTGGCTCACTTGTAAGCTTGAGGGAAAATGTATCACCAGGGACTTGCCGCATCACTGACTGCAATTCAGGAAGGTGGGAGGTTTTGAGCAGATTTGTAAACACCAGTTTTTGTATGCATCTTCATCTAATTTGTAACCTGTGTTGCATTGATGGATCAAAGAAGGCACAAAAATAATGGAATCACAATTTATGGAAGGGTCATTAATGCTTCATGTTATGCAGAAAAAGTGATGGATGGAAAAATATATTTTTCATGATACACCACCTCCTATTGCATTTGATTTTTTTTTTTTTAAAGCTCTCCTGTTTCTCAGGACATAGATTGTTTATAAGTAAAGAACGCTTTCATGGTATTGTAGCAGAAGCAACAACAACAAAATCTCAGCTGCAGATCAGTCAGTATCAGACAGAATGTTCGAATGGGAAATATTATTCCCATGGTATCCATTCCATGACCATTGATGCTGATTGTAAGGTCAAGGTGTGTATTTAACCGTCTGGGTGGATTCGTACCATGCTGTCAGTTTCATTCTGTATTTAGCTTTGATCCCATTCCATGGATATGGTGGATACATTCTATGGATACCGCCATAGGGCCTGCCGAGTGAGCAGTTCAATAAATCAACAGATGGAGTGGCGCTTTGTGCAGTACCACAACAACCCTTCTGGTCTTCCTCAGCGCCTCTCATGCTGGCTCTTGGCTGGTTTAACTCTTTTTGTCTTTCCTTTCAAAATGTTACACTTAACCAGCAAAATGGAAAATCTGCCTGTGATGCTATGGGACTGGTATTTCAGCACTGCTGCCCCTATTAATGAATCGTACTGTTAAAGCTGACAGAATGGAAAGGAGGAATAAAATACTACAGATGCTGGAAACCCGAAATAAAGACAGAGAATGTTGCAAATACTCAGCATGTCAGACGTGTTTGTATCGAGTTGTGTACTCCCTCTGTGTGCTGGAGGCCCCATTCCCACAGACATGATGAGTGCGTTCATAGTAGGATGGAAATTTATTAAAAATGCCTTTAATGGAGTGAGATCAACTGGAGTACAAGCAACCAATTGTGAAGGCAGTAGAATAAATCTTTGACATACAGATATGTCATAGCATGGCTGATGTTTGTTTAGTTTACTGAATTACTTTACTCTTGCTTGATTTCGTGCCTGCATTTTAATTCACTTCAGCAAAATATTATGGTGTTACTATTGCCTTAATGTTCCTTTTCCGTTTAAGTATTTGAAATTCCACTTAACAGGTTGGCACATGAACACCAATACTGTTGATATAATTTGTCCAGTTATATAATTAAGATATATTTCAAACAAGCAATGATAGTCCCATGAAATAACTTCAAGGGCCACCTGATCCTCTGAAGAGGCCAGGCAGGAAATTATATGCAATAAATAATATCTTGTGCACACTTTAGGTGCCAGCTTAGCAGTTGTGTATGATTTGTCCGGATTTTGTTACAAACATAATCAAATTCAGGTAATATATAAACATACAAATTAGCAGCAGGAATAGGCCACTTAGTCCAACGAGTCAGTTCTTCTGTTCATCAAGATCGTGGCTGATCTTATTGTAAACACTACATTCTTCCTATCCACAGTAACACTTATTAAAACACACATTCATGTATCATAAACCTATCTACCTCTGCCTCAAAAATATTCAAAGACTCTGCTTTCACCACCCTTTGAAGAAGAGCATTCCAAACACTCACCATTTTCTTTGAGGAAAAGAATTGCCTAAATGAGTCTCCCATATTTAAAGAGTAACGCCTGGATTCTCTCGTAAGAAGAAGCATCTTCTCCATGTCTACTCTGTTAAGACCAATCAAGATCTTAAAAATATCAATTCATTCCTCTCTCACTTTCTCCAGCAGATACAAACCTAGCCAATCGAATCATTCCTCAGGAAACAACCAATCCATTCCTGTGATTGTCTAGCAAACCTTCTCTGCTTCCAACTCAAATGTAAATTATGTTTACATATCTGTTGTGCTGCTGCAAGTAAGAATTTCATTGTTCTGTTTTGGGACATATAACAATAAAACACTCTTGACTTCTTCCTTAAATAAAGAGGCAATTACTGTACATAATATGTCCGCACTATTTAACACTTGCTTAACTTCCATTAACATTTCATATTTTATTATTTTCATATTTCAGATACAGCGCGGAAACAGGCCTTTTCGGCCCACCAAGTCCGTGCCGCCCAGCGATCCCCGCACACTAACACTATCCTACACACACTGGGGACAATTTTTTTTTACATTTACCCAGTCAATTAACCTACATACCTGTATGTCTTTGGAGTGTGGGAGGAGACCGATGATCTCGGAGAAAACCCACGCAGGTCACGGGGAGAACGTACAAACTCCTTACAGTACAGCACCCGTAGTCAGGATCGAACCTGAGTCTCCGGCGCTGCATTCGCTGTAAGGCAGCAACTCTACCGTTGCGCCACCGTGCCACCCCTCAAGATAAATGGCAACATTTGGTTAGCTTTCTTAATCACTTGCTGTACCTGTCTGTATACCAACCTTCCACTTCCTCACAGAACTCCACTATGTCAAACACAACTTTCCTTTCAGCAAACCCTATACATTTTGCCTAGTTACCTTGAATTTTCTTATAGACCTTGAATTTCTGAAGTGATTTGTGAATTCTATAAAGATGAATTTCCATAACATGGGCCACCATAACCTGGGGGGGCATCTGTAATTGGCTGGGTGTTAATGCTGTGAACTTTGTACTGCCCATTCTTTTAAATATGTCATAATCAAAGAAAACCCCAACTGATTGTTCTCAAACACACAAAACAATCCAAAACCAAAAAGTATAGGAAAACAGTGGGCTGGGCTGGATGGCACCAGTAGGCAGATGAAAGATGTTAACATTTGTAGCCTTGCATCAAGTTTAACACATGATCAACACATAAGAAGAAAGAGATGAAGAAACAGGTTTGAAATCAAAAATAATCAATTGTTGTATGGGAGATGCTTTGACAATAGCCTAATCATAAGGAACCACAATGAGAGAAAATGGGAACAAATTCATAAAGCTTCAATGAAATGAAGTAATAACAGTGCTAAGACACTTTGTAGCAGAATTATCAGATGAAATGTTTATCAATAAACTAAAGCAGACAAGCCCAAAAAGTAACCAGCAGCAATAAAAATACATAGTTGAATTTATACAAATAGACAATAGGCAATAGGTGCAGGAGTAGGCCATTCGGCCCTTCGAGCCAGCACCGCCATTCAATGTGATCATAGCTGATCATTCACAATCAGTACTCCGTTCCTGCCTTCTCCCCATATCCTTAATTATTCTTAAGGGGGTTGGAGTAAGACTCCTTAACCGCTGGTCCGGACCGATTCATATAAGTGTGTATGAATCTTTTGGGATTCCAAATTGCATAGACATTGTCCAATCATACAGATCAGTCGAAGTCACTACCTTAGTGTGCTATAGTTCAATATACGGAGGAATCTCGTATATATGGAGGAATATGCAATATACTGCATGAATCCAAGTAGAAAATTGCTCACTTGGACCTTCCCAGAATGTATCTTTCCACTGTGAGATGTTTAATGTCTAATGAAATTGAAAAACGGTTAATGTCAGGTCTTTGTACTTTATCTCAGAGTTAGGACTAAGGGTTAAGGTATGCAACCTCTCATCTAATTTACAGTCATCCGAAACTGAGAGCGCAGCAGTAGCTGAGACTCAAGCTGCCTCTGGAGACGGAAAGAGAGATAATTGTTGCAATATAACTCAAGTGAGATGTAAATTTGATATGTAAAATACCCAGGGCATCCTGCCTGTTTCCATAGCATTTTATATTTCCAGTGGAGCTCTTTTAAGTTATCTTTTTGAATCGATGCTCCTGCCTACCTGAATTCTTGAAGTGTTCCCTGGAGGTCTCTTGCACACGTGTTGTGAGTATGCATGGGAGGAGCTGTTCAGAACTCAAATGTTTGATCTCAGCCTCCAAAAAAGATGTTACTTCATGATTGAATACTAAAGCATTAAAAACTGCTGCTGTCTTTGAAAATTACTGCAGCAAAAGAATTATTGCCTGAAACTTCGATGACTTTTTAAGCACTAATCAAATACAATTCAAATTTATCCAGAGAATATCACACAAGCATTTATTTCCTATTGAAATCATAGTAATTACATAATTTACCTGTTTATTACAATAAAGGCTTTCAGCCCATTTGATTTCGAGCAGAGCAATCTTTCATCTTTTATCTTTCCCTATTTCCCAGTAACGTTCTCGCTCACATACCCATCAAATCTCCTTTAATGCATTTTGCCATTAACCTATACTTAGTGTAATCTACAGTGGCAAACCCGCAACACCATGAAGTAAACAGTAGCGTGCAGATCAAAATAATGTGATATTTCTTTTAATGTTGTCCATTATGCAGGTGATTCTTACTCCTGGAGAAAGGGCAACTGTAGCCACCTCAGGCCCTTCTTATGCCTCCTGTTTCCCCCACTCCAGCACACAGGATCTTGCTTTCGGCATGCATCTCACTGAGCAAAGCCTGCATGTCCTTTGAATGAATGTAGGAGCTGTTCCCCCATGCTCTGTAACCTGTGCCTTCTCGAATGGGTGTGGCCATGGGGAATGTGCCTTTTCCTGGTTGCTGCACAGCAAAGTGTCACAAAATTGATTGAGGTCATGTTAAAAATTGTTCATCCCACTTTTTGGCACTTATTTCTGATCTGACCCTCCCTAAATCTATTTCATTTTGGATTTTCACCAACTTTACAATTATTTTTGTAAAGTCCGAATTTGGCATGGGTGCTAAACACAAGTGTTTTACTGCCCTAAAAGTTGGGTGCTGTAGTGCAATGCAATCTAATTTCAAGGCAAATGTTTTTCCCAAAAATACTTTAAAATTAATAATTTGATTATTTTCTGAGAATAGTATTGACGTAGCCTAGTTTGTTGCTGATTTAACTTTTGTCTTTGTGTTATAAAAATATTTGGTATTATCATGCCAGTGCCATTTCACTCTCCAGTTAATCACTCTCACTAGCTTTTACTCCACTGACTACAGTTTGAACATTTGCCAATTCTCTTTTGAAAGTTACGTTGAATCAGTTTCCACCATTTTTCAAGCATTCAAATCACAAGTAAAGTCTGCTCAACTCTGCACCAAAAGTATTCTGACAGCAAGCCAAATAACCAATTCTTGTCTGGATTCTGACAACAATCCATCAATCCTGCACCTATTGTCTATTGTCTTTCACAAAGAAGGGTAACTTTCCCAAATCAACATAAAGCTGTCAAAAATAATCTGATTAAAGGGGAAATGGAATACTGAATTGAAAGCAAAAGCAAAAGCTTTATATAGATCTATAATGCCCCACTCTTTTCAGTTTAACTCCGAGCACACTACTGCGGCAACAGATTAATTAAATCAGGAAAAATGAAACCAATAAAGGTCACAGGGAAATATCTTCAACGCTGAGCCCAAGGAGGCAAGAAGCAGAGCTTTAAATTGTAGCTCGCAGAACCAAGATTGATACTGCCCTTAATACCTAGAGAAGTCATCAGTCAATGCACTGCTGAAACATGGGATTTCCATGGCAACCTTTCAGCTTTCCATTCCAGCTATAAATGCCCGGATATAGCAATCCTTGAGCATCTTCGAAAATGAATCTGTGCTATGTTACTGTTAATCTATATTCAGAAGGAAATTTTTCATGCATTTCTTTCCATTAAGAAATAAAAATGTATATATTTTTTTTAAATATAAAAGTGATTTGTAATGATCCATTAGATGCTGGAGGAACATTGGCCTTTCTTTATTCAAATTTCAAATTATTTCCATAACATTTCTTTAAGTGCACATTCCAATTCAAAAAGCCTTCGGGACATAAACCGGTGAAAACCCTTTGATTTTTTTGATTTATAGTTTTAAATCAGAATATAATCAGAGTCCCTCTGTGCAGTCCAGAATGCATCAAGTTTTTGTGTATCATTTAAGGCGGAAAGTTCCTTGTGGCATTTGTCGTTCTTTACACATTACTATTTATGATAGGCATCATATTGCACTTTCTCATTGAAGGTTTAATTGAAAGTCTACCTAAGTCCATCGTTATTCGAAAACCCGAAGAGGCTCTCAAAGACTTGTATCTTATTAAATGTCACATAATCCACCTGAACTTTGACCTATTATCTTATTTTTTATCATTTGCCAAATAGTTTTATAGTATTTGCTGTGCTTTCTAGTGCTTAAATTCCTTGATTATTTTTCCATTTTGTTGGTGTTCTGATAGCTTTTTTAAGTTGTTACTTTCACTCAATGATGGCATTCTCAGCTGTGGTTTTTATCACTTGCACATAATCTAGGATGACATTTCAATACTGTGCTGCCTATTAGGTAATCCCTTTTGATTTGTAAATAGATGTAAAAGCTCCAGAAGAGAGGGTAACCTGGAAGAATTCTGTACATACCAGCTAATATTTATCCTTCAGCCAGCATCACTAGAAGGGTTTGGTTATTTGTCTTACAGCAGTTCTTGGAACATTACTATATCCAAATTGCCAGCCTTTTTTTTCGTTAGCACTGTTGCTAGATTTTAGGTCTACATCAGTGACTGCAAAGTGCTTTAGGGTGTTCTGAGGTTGAAAAACAGCTGGTAGAACTGCTACCTCACAGCGCCGGAGACCCGGGTTTGATCCTGCCCTTGCATGTTCTCCCTGTGACCCCGTGGATTTCCTCTGGGTGCTGCACTTTCACCCCAAATCCTAAAGATATGCGGGTTTGTAGGTTAAAATGTCTCTATAAATTGCCCTTAATATGTAGGAGGTGGATGAGAAAATTGGGTAACATACAACTAGTATGAACCGGTGATCAATGGTCGGCGTGGACGGTGAGGGGAAAGGCCTGTTTCTATGATGTATCTTTCAATCAATCAATGAAATAAATATAAACTTCCTTCCTACTTAAGTTCCTGTTGGGATTATATCTTTTCATTGAAGATACCTTGCACTGTGAAGGAGTTTCATCTACATTAGAGACTACGATTCTGGCATAGAAACCCATGTGGAAGCATAGTGATACGGTGTGGAAACAGACCCTTTGGCCCAACTTGTCCACACCGGCCAACAATGTCCCAGCTGCACTAGTCCCACTTGCCTGCGCTTGGTCCATATACCTCCAAACCTGTCCTATCCATGTATCTGTCTAACTGTTTCTTAAACGATGGGATAGTCCCAGCCTCAACTACCTCCTCCGGCAGCTTGTTCCATGCACCCACCATGTTTTGTGTGAAAAAGTTACCCCTCGGATTCCTATTAAATCTTTTAATCTTTCTCCTTGAACCTATGTTCTGTGGTCCTCGATTCCCCTACACTGGGCAAGAGACTCTGTGCATCTAACCAACCTATTCCTCTCATGATTTTGTACACCTCTATAAGATCCCCCCCCTCATCCTCCTGCGCTCCATGGGATAGAGACCTAGCCTACTCAACCTCTCCCTGTAGCTCACACCCTCGAGTCCTGGCAACATCCTCCAAAAAACCAAAAAAACCTTGAAGTTGTCAAAAAAAGTGCTTATTGATAGCAGTATTTATATTTCACAGCGTGTAGATGAGAAACTAAGAGACCAACAGTAGGAGAATAGAGTTTGATTCATGGGGAACTTATGATCACTTCCAGTCAAACCATCAAACAGATAAAAAACATTTGCTAGAATTTCTTTCATCAAGAAATTAGTCTTTCCAAAAGCACCTGCTTCCCTCAGAGGTCTCCGTCCCTCATTCCTAGCCTCTCTCCCTCCGTCCCTCCCTCCAGCCTTTCTTTATTCCTCCTTCCTGATCTCTGTCCCTCCTTTTTATTCTCCCTCTTTAATTTTTTTATTTCCCCCCTTCCATTCCCCAAAATATATGGAGTTAGTGTGGATATTTTACCCATGTAAACTGGCTTTCACTTCTCTTTCTGGGTTGTCCTCCGTCTTTTTGTTTTTTAGATGAGGTGGCGGAGGGGATGTGGTTTGGATAATAGGTATAATTTTCTAATCCATTGAATAACCAGTAGTTTTGATTTTTTTTTTTTACTTTAATGGACTTTTGGTGCATCCAATGATTGGCTACAGGAGTTTTCTTTGCATGTAAATTTGATTTCTCCGGGAAACACAAGTGTTAAATATACTTATTGGGCAAAGGGTTTGTTTTCCTCTATTATGTTTGCAATTGTAATATTTTTTTAATCCCCATAATGTTGTAAATGCAAAGTTGGAAAGTAAATGTAATTTAATTTTGCTTATTTTTAAATCCATCCATCTGTCAGGAACAATTATAATGAAATAACAATTTGGAGCATGGAGTATTCCTCTGGCAGATAGCTCGGGACAGATGCTTTGCTCTTTTGTTGTTTCCTTCTGGTATAAAAGCAGATAATCATTTCCTCAGGGTTTTGTCAAACTACAAGCTTTCTGTCAGGAAATGTCAGTTCCTAGGCCACAGGCCTCAGGTGTAAGTGTATCTGAACGCTTTCAAAGAAAGACAGTTGTTCATTGCAATCCCTTCAGGAAGGCCAGCAACAATAACAAGCTGCAGAATTGTGTCCACATGTTGGAACAGCTAACAGTGACAGACTGCATTAGGTTATTGGCATCAATAAATACTTATCTGGAAAATATTGGTGAGTAATTTACGTACCAGAGGTCTATGGCAGAATGTGCTAACTGTCACAGTATTCCTGTTCTCTTGCAGTGTGATTCAAAACTGTATCAGTGTGATAGGGCACAGAGGTACAATGGCATAGCGGTATAGTGGCACAGCGGTACAGTTGATGCCTTACTGTGCTTGCAGCGCCAGAGACTCGTGTTCGATCCCGACTACGGGTGCTGTCTGTACGGAGTTTGTACGTTCTCCCTGTGACTGCATGGGTTTTTTTCCGAAATCGTGGGTTTCCTTCCACACTCCAAAACCGTACAGGTTTTGTAGGTTAATTGGCTTGGTATATATATGTAAATCTTCCCTAGTGTGCGCAGGATAGAGTTAATGTGCTGGGATCGCTGATCGGTGCGGACTCGGTGGGCCGAAGGGCTTGTTTCCGTGCTGTATCTCCAAACTAAACTAGTAGTTGTCAAATGGAACTGCTGGAGTTCAATTATTTAAACTGCAGTAACTCACAGACTCTCAAACAAGAGCTATCAAACAAGGAAGTTTGGGAGCTATGGACTGATTCCGAAGGCTGAACCTGTTGATTTGTTCTGCCATCAGACATCACTGGAGGAAAATCATCTCCACTCAAATTCCACACAACATCACTCTAAGCAGGGCCGTTTTTACAGCATTATGGGCCCCCGGGCAAAGCAGTGTACTGGGGCCCCTACCGTTACTCTCCCCCACCCCCCTTTCCCTACCAGCCCCCCCCTGTCGTGCCGGCGAAAAGCACTTACCGAAAAGCACTTAGCGATGGACTTAGGGTGCTACATTGTTGCAAAAAGCACTTACAGATCGCTGTGAGAAGCACTGGGACCGAAAATGTTGCGAAAAAAGCACTTATTGAACCTACATTTTTAAAGTAGTATTTATTTATTGCAAGTCACTTAACATACACAGATCAGCATGGGGCCCCTATGCTCGTGGGCCCCCGGGCAAGTGCCCATCAGGCCCATGGTTAAGACGGCCCTGACTCTAAGCATAGAACCCAAAAGGCTATTGATTACCATAGGGTTTATTATTTGTATATTTAAGATCAGGGAGTCATATACATCTTGGAAACAGGCCCTTCGCTCAACTCGTCCTTGCAAACCAAAGTGTCTAACCGACCAAAGTGTCGAACCAACCATTTGCCTACATCTTAAATCTTTTCTGTCCATGTACCTGTCCAAGTGTCTTTCAAATGTCATAATTGTCATCAATTGCAAGTGTTTTTAGTTAACATTTATGGTAATCTTTGGAAAGTAAGGAGCAACTAGCCAGCAAGATCCTGTGAATAAATTAGATGTAAAGCAGCAATATATTAGTGCTTCAATGCATTGGTGTTAATATTGGCACTTGGAGTACTTCAAATAAAATAATATATTTTGACTGGAAATAGATGCAACATTTCTTAAGGATATAGAAGAAGGAACATACTACTTATTTATACAAAGCTAATTACAGCAGTTTCACTTCCCATCTTTCTGCAAAAGCAATAGTCATTATATAGTTGAGCCTCGGTAATGGTGTGAGAGGAAGTCACGGAGCTCAGTTTTGTAAGTGCAAAAATTCCTTGCGAGATAAAAAATGACGTGGCAATGTGAGTATTTCAACACGGCACAGAGATATGGAGACCTGCAATTAACATTTACAATGATTAGCATCGTTGTAACATTAGTATGGGTCATGGAAACTATTTGAGAGAACAGCCAACAGCAGCCTTTTACTGAAGAAAGTTCTTCACAGTAGCCCAATTAAGAATGAATGAAACCATGGATTGAGTTAGAAAGGCAGTTCTTGATATCTCACTGTAATGAGGAATACACTGGACAACTAACTAACCAAAGTTCAGACAGCACCCTCATTTGTGTTGTTTGAGCCAGCTGTATTTCTTTGTGAGCTCAACTGCATTCAGACAACAGCAGCTTAACAGTCCTCGGTTTAGCTTCTGACAGTTATATTGCTTTGACAACATGCCAGGATTCATCAGTAGAATTTTGTGATAATACAGCATCAAAAGAATAGTTTTTGTGAACTAACGCACTTCTTCAATTATTTGTTATAAATTTAATTTTTCTTGATTTTGGTATTTACTTTTATTGATTGATATGATCCTGTTTGACGGAGAGTAATTTACTAATTTTGTTTGTACTTTGACTTTTTAAAATTATATTTTGAGGTAGAATTAATTTAATATTGATCTGACATTGAATTGAAATCAATGCTAATATTGTAATGGTTGTACGCAGTTGTAATGATGGTCTCATGGGTCCCAGAGTTCACAATACTTTGTCCATTTCTTTTCCCTGGTGCATTAGCTTGAATTTGATTCTCATCCCGAAGAACTGTTCCACACTAATCGCCTCTGCTCCCAGTTGCTGTAATTCAGCCAGAGCATAGTTGGAACGTCAAGTACAAAATCTTTTTCGGCAGAAGATAGACACAAAATGCTGGAGTAACTCAACTAAACAGGCAGCATCTCAGGAGAGATGAAATGGGTGACATTTCGGATCGAGACTCTTCTTCAGGGTCTTGACCTGAAACGTTACCCATTCCTTCTCTCCAGAGATGCTACCTGTCCCGCTGAGTTACTCCAGCATTTTGTGTCTATCCTCAGTTTAAACCGGCATCTGCAGTTCCTTCCTGCACATCTTTTTTGGAAGAGTGGCATCTCATTGAGGACAGCTGCATATTAGAGTCACATGACAGGGGTAAGCAGATTGTCAACAGACATAATTGATAAATATAGCTTAGCAGCATCAGGGCAGAGGCAACACATCCAATATGCTTGTCAGTATTTCAGAACCTGTCGTCCTTTAATGCTTTAGATCGTTTAAATGTGCTTTGTTGTCAAGAACACCGGTGATTGTAAGGTCTGTATTTATTCACAAACTTTCTGTCATCCAAGCATTACCAGAGGGTGGGAAAATTTAAATCACTGTTTAAAATGCTGGAATATCTGTGAAGGAAAGAAATTGAAAATGGAATGTTTGTGCAAAGGACAGAAGACGTGCACTTATTAGGGTGTAACTTTAGGACACCCCAGAGTGCTCTCCAGCCATTCAAGTGTTTAAAGCAGTATGATCACTATAGTAACATAGGAATTATTGAAGCAAATTGGTGCACAGCAAACTTTCATTAGCAGCAAGTGCTAATGATCAGATATAATGGTTATTTTTTGTCCAGGACACCGAGTAATCTGTGTTTCTTGCTGTGGGATCAGTTCCATCATCCTAAGAACACAGATAGGCCCTTTCTTTAATGCTTCTTCAGAAAAGGTGCAACTTTGTTATTTCATTTCATATATTTCAAAATAACCAAGTACAAATTATGTACCCACCTCAGCAGTTTCTAAAATTGATCCATATTATATAGATTTGGATCATTTTAATGCACTTTGGAATCAACTCGTACTTTGTCATCAAGAGCACCAATGATTGTAATACTTGCATTTATTCACAAATTTTCTGCCTGCTTTTAAGATAGAACATACTAAAAGTATAATGCTGCTTTGGCATATTTCACACAGCAGGAGGTTTAGGGACAGCAGCTTTGTATGGTCTTGTCCATCAGGCTGAAGAATTCTCAATGAAGCATACACAATCTAGGTATGGAGTAAGGAGGGAAGGAAGATGTAGACACAAGGAACTGCAGATGCTGGAATCTTGAAAAAGCCCCACAAAGTGCTGGAGTAACACAGCATCTCTGGAGAACATGGAGAGACCCTTCTTCAGACTATTATTGTCAGAAGAGACAGGACAATGGGGGGGGGGGGGGGGGGGAAGAGAGGGGGGAGAACAAGGTAGAATCAATGTTTTTGAAGTTGAGCTATGTGCAGTAGTAGCAGGTAGAAACAATAGGTCTGCCAGGGCAGTCTTGTTTGTAGATTATGAGAAGCAGATTGAAGTGGGCAGTGCGGGAATAGGGTACTCCCTATTTGGGGGGTGTGGAAGGGAGATGGCGAAAGGTGATATCAGTAATGTTCTGGGAGATGGTGGCCTGGTGTTCATCTGTGGGGTCATCGTCCAGGGGTAGGTATGAGGGGGTGTCCAAGAGCTGGCGCCTGGCCTCAGTACGATAGAAGTCAGCCTGCCAAACCTCTACACTTCCCTTCTCGGCAGGTTTGATTACAATATTTGGAAAGTTATTGAGTGGGCAGAGGAGAGAAGGAAGTTCAATAGAATGAGAAGAGAGGAAAAAACATAATACTTTCATTTTTCCAGCAGTGCCACAGGAATGCAGAGGTTACAGCTGGTGTGGAGGTATGAATGGTGGTGAACCTGACCATCATGTCCACTGCTGGACTCAACCCATCCTGCGTTGAAGGATTAAAAAAATAGAGATAAGCCCATGCAATTGTGGCTTCATTAGTTTATTTAATGCTTTTAATTAATTTTTCATACATGAAGGTATTTCCAAGTAATTTTTATTAATAATTTATTTCAATTATTTACATCGGTTGGAAAAATGTTTAAATAAATCTCCATTGGGGACATTGTAAACTGTTTAAAGAGGTCTAGCAGCAGTGGCCATCAGTATCCGCGATTAAAGGAATAGTTGCTGCTCGTGACCCCGGTTCGTGGGTCATTTGTAAATACGGCTACAAGAGAAGTGCTTCTGGTGCAAACTGGTGATGGAGATGGGAATGAGGATGGTCTGCCCCAAAAGATTTTTTTTAAATCTTCAAACCTCGTTAAAATTTAACGGAAAGAGGAAAAAGAACAATTTCACTGCCAGAGAGATAATTTAGTGGCAATAATAACAAATCACAGCATTAATAGGACTCATGTATGCACAAGTGCTTACCTTTGCTTGTTCATTAAGAGTGTGCCTGTAAAGAGATCAGAGTAGGTGAAGCCATCCCACATGTTCAGGTGATATGTTTTTTGGTTAGATGTTGGATTTGTGCAGCTGATGGAGGAGCGGGCCAGTTCGAGCAGCATCTCTATTTCCATAATGTCCTCTTTAATAACATAGCAACATAGAATGCCTTAGAGTTGTTTGACTGCAAAGATGAAGCCATTACATGTTTAAGAACATAAGCACATAAGAAATAAGAATAGGTGTAGGCCATGTGGCCCCTCAAGCCCGCAATGTCATTCAATAAGAACATGGTTGAGCTGATCTTTGATCTCAACCCTTTCCTGACAAATCCCCGTAATCCACAATTCTCCTGCAGTCCAAAAGTCAACCATCAATGTTTCAGGTTAGTTCAGTTTAATTTATTGTCACGTGTACCGAGGTACAGTGAAAAGCTTTTGTTGCGTGCTAACCAGTCATCAGAAAGGCAAAACATGGTTACAATCGATCCATTTACAGTGTATAGATACATGATAATGGAATTGATGATCTTTCATCAGTACTTGGAAAAAATAGAAATTTATAAGAGAGGTTATGGAAGGTAATAAGAAAGTGATTGTCCGATATACAGTGGAGACTACGAGAGAAACAGTGGGTAGCAGTCAGTGTTGCTGCCATATAACCACAGTGCCCTGGATTTAATCCTGACCTATGTTTGTATGAGGTTTACACATTTTCACTGTGACTGGATGGGTTTCCACTGGGTGCTCCAATTTTTTTCCCCGCATGTAAATGATCTCCCAGTGTGGGCCACTGGAAATTGTCTCCCAATGTAGATGGGTAACAGGAAAATCAGTATGATGTTGATGGGCACATGAGAGAGAATAGGTTACAGGGATATAACTAAGAGGGTGGAACTGATGGAAATGCTTTAAGAGCAAACATAGAACCCATGGACTGAATGGCCTCCTATGTCATGAGACAGTTTGCATTACGTGTGAAACTGACTGACACAAGCAGTGGTGGAAGAGGCTGAGAGAGGGCTTGTTAATCACGGTCGATCTTTCTGGAGGTAATATAAATACTAAAAAGGGAATGAGGGTGCATGAGAGGAAAAGAAACAAGACTGCAACTGTGAAGTATAAACTCTGTTAAGGCTGGAAATCAGAAATAAATAGTCAACAAGTCAGGCTGTGTCTATGGAGGAAGATAAATGGAGCTTAATGCTGAAAGACAGGTTAGATTTGTTAACCTACACACATACTTGTAGGAATAACATTTCAAAAGAAGGCATTTGATTCTCTGGTGTACTAAAGATGGTGCGTTGTCCCTGAAATAATTTACAGGCATTCGTATTATTTTGAATAGAAAATTGTCATTTTTGATTATTTTCCTCAGAATAGAGTTAAATGAGGAATTGCATAGCGGGAACAGAAAGTGCTGATCTTTCATTTAGCTCTGGAGGCCACTCTCTGGGGTGGCTGCTGAGAGCCATGTGAATAGTGGGAAATGAAAGTGCTGATCTTTCATTTAGCTCCAGAGGTCACTCTCCGGGGTGCTTGCCGAGAGCCTTGCAACATGTTCACCTGCGGAGCAAAATTTACTGTGAAATTGGGATGGAATTGGGATGAAATTACTTATTACAGGTTGATCTGTGTGAGATAGCTTAAGGACCTCAGCTGTGAATCCACCAGCCTGAGTCTGAGATTGTTTTTTGATTTTTCAAAATGATACTATAATTGGTAAATATAATCCTGATTTAAGTACTTCACAAAAAAAACCTGACACCACTGGGGAACAGCGGTGGCAGTTGGGAGCTGCATTCAGGCCAATGGGTAATGAATAATTGAGTGGTAACAGAGTTTCAAGGGACAAAATAATGAGGCTCTGCTGCTGGAGAAAGCTCCTGCTGCAGAACCTGGGCTTCAGTGTCAGTGTACAATTCTGTAACCTGCGTAAGGTGTATTAGTCCTCTCTAACATATTTTGGGTCTGTAGCCTTATTGTCAACCTTTAATTAAGATTATAATTCCATCTCTAACCTTGTCTCACATCTCTAACCCAACCATCACTTTGCCTTTGATCAACTTCCTCTCAGTGGCCTGCCTGAGGTCTGTTGACATGGTCTAACGTGCTCTGGTCTGTTGACCATTCGCCTTTTTGAGTTGTAAGGCTCTGCACTGGGAAATAAACATTTCAGGGTATGATTTCATGGTATGGATTTCTTTAACCTTGGTACAATGTAACAATTGGTACAGGGTGTCCAATTCTGCTCATCTCTTTATTGCTCTGATTGTGACTTGTTTAATAGTATGTGGTGCAAACTTTATATCAAAAAGTTAAAGGAATCTGAATCAATTGTGATTTGATCACACTATAATCTTAAACAAGCCCTGCCTTTGTTCAGAGAGAAAAAAAAACCCTCTACAACACAAATAGTATTGTTTCAATGATAAAAGTGTAACATGGCTTTTCTAGTGAAAAATATAGTCCTCTGTATTTCAGTAGACCAGGGCAGCACAGTGACGCAGCAGTAGAGTTGCTACCTTACAGCGCCAGAGACCCGGGTTTATTTCTGAGCTCGGGTGCTGCCTGTTTGGAGTTTGTGCGTTTTGCCTGTGGGTTTCCTCCGGGTGCTCCGGTTTCCTCCCACATTCCAAAGGTGTGCAAGTTTGTAGGTTCATTTGGCTTCTGTAAATTACTCCTAGTGCATAGGATATAACTGGTATATGAGTGATCGTTGGTCAGTGTAGACTCGGTGGACCAAAATGCCTATTTCCACACTATCTCTAAAAAAAACACAGCAACATTTTGTGTTCACATTGCATCATTAATGATCAAAAAACAAACTGCTGGAGGAACTCAGAGGGTCAAGCAGCATCAGACAGAAGGATTCTGACCTGAAACGTCCCCTGTCCATACCCTCCTCAGATGCTGCCTGACCCATTGCATTCCTTTGTTTTTTGCTCAAGATTCCAACATCTGCAGACTCCTCTGTGGCATTCAAGCAGGTTTACCATTCGGCTTTGTAGACAGGGAATGTTGGCAGGATACTTTGTTATGGTGTGGGTGGAGCAATGTTAGGGGAAGATTATGGGTCTAGTTTCTGAAAATGTAATTCAGTCCTACTTCCTTTCCTTCCAATTGAACCTCCATCCCCCTGAGCTGGGAAATGCAACCTATTTAATTTATCGGCAGCATGTTGAGGAAGCTCATGTCAAATAGAAATGCAAAGCTAGAAGCAAGTCTTTTGAACAGTGATGGCATTGCACCACTTACGAAAAAAAATCAATTACAAACCATGTAATTAAAGAAGCTCTAATGAGAGAATCTTCCATTACATGGTTTGTAATTAATGATAATTCTATATATTTAAGCAACAAGTAGCGGTTGATCTGTTTTCTTTCCTCTCCTCCTCTTCAAACATATTCCTTGGTTAGAGACAACATTAAGCCTCTGTTATCTTGCCCAAATAACAATTTTCTTTGTGTGAATGTAGACAGAGAATGTTGGCAGGATACATTGCTGTGGTGGAGTGGAGTGGAGCGATGTTAGGGAGAGATTATGAGCAGTGGTTAAGGAGTGAGTTGATTTATGAAAATTTAGTTCATTCCTGATTCCCAAAATGCTATTATCAACCTACTTTACAGCAACGAGCTGGAACCTCAGAATCTATAGGCCAATAATAATTAGTGACCAATGGGCCATTGCTCCATGAAATTCAGTTCCACATTAGGAAACATATTCAGTACCTTGGCATTCAAGAAATAAAAGTTAAATTGGGGCCATGATGGAAATTACTGTGCATTTACAAATAAATTGACGATTTTATTAAGTCATAAACTTGGTCATATGAAATATAAATTTAAATGGTTTCTTTTAAGTAATGGCTTAGCGGTTGGGATGATAATGAACTATGGTAACTAGTTTAGGAAACAGTCTCCATCCAGAAAACGTACAAATATTTCAGTCATTAATTGTGGCAATGAGACTGTAAACACACTAAATGTATCCAGTATGCACTTCTTTGACTTCAGTCATGCTTAGTAATGTAGCTCCAGATACTGTAATGTACTGTGCTTCCTGATGAATGATCTACTGTTCAGAAAAGCCCTGATCTGCAGAGGATTACATTTCCTATTCTTTCCCTCCCTCCATCTCCAAGATTGGTAAGAAGGTCACAATTTAGAAAGATGTAAGAGAGTTGAGTCTCTGTATTGAAGTCTGCACTCCATCAGGTCTGGTAGCTGAGTCCTCAGAGGTTTTTCAGCAACATCCTTTCTTCCAATGCTCTTCCAGCATCTTCAGTACTCTCTTCCATTCTTTCCGTCAACTAATTCCATTCAAGTAGAAAAACTGAGACTCCAAAGCCACTTTAAAAATCATATCTATAAAGCTATGTGAAGTATTGGACTTTGTTGATTCCAAACAACCAGCCAACTGAACAAAATAGTTGTGATTTCAAGGGCTTAGCAGGGACTTGCTTTTTATTTCAGGCACATTGTGGCTATGGATCTCATTTCACTTCTTTCGTGACCCATTGTTCATCTGTTTGTTTGTTCTTTCTTTCTTTCTGTTTGTGTACCCAGGCAGCCCATTGAGTAACTTCTTTGACGTAATTAAACAACTTTTTTCAGACGAGAAGAACAATGGGCAAGTAGCTCATCTGCCAGCTACGCCAACCAAACATGGCACAAACAGCAAGCGGAATGATTCTGATTCAGTTGACAATGGTTCTAGAGGAGACTCTAAATTTCCAGCTGGGAAAGAGAAGGCAAAGATGGTGCCAAATATTGGGACACAGGAACAACCTTAAATCCATTTAGAATTAGTCCCATGTTCTAAAAGGATGTAAATACCAGACTATTTCGGTACAATGTCCATAGACAGATTTTGTATGGTGGAATGATTGTATGTAACTAAGGATTAGCACGTGCAAGCCCTCTACAACATTTGTTTCCCTGTTTTTCTGCTCTCCTTTTATGATGACCTGATTTATTTCCACTCTACTGCCAGGAATTGTCCAGAAAACTTGTTAACTCTCCTCTGGTGAATCCTATGGCTGCGGACATTTGTCGAAGGAGAGGCAGCTGATATCTTGGTGCATGTGGGAACTTGGCGCCCTTTTGACGCTTAACACTTGACCAAACCGGAGCTGCTGCATCCCAGGAAAAGGAACGGAATTCCTGGGAGAGACTTGACACCCTTCAGCAGCAGTATGTCCACCAGAGAGGGGGTATGGGGGCGGGTGGGAGGGGATGAACTAAACAGCACTGCATTATTAATATGAGCTCCGGCAGCTACAGTGGACTTTTTCTTTGTTGAAGCAGGACTTTGGTGAGACTGCTGCTGATTGGTAAGAGATCGGAGGGTCAGACAACATAGCAGCAACAAATAAAGCACGAACAACTGTACCAACCCTCCTCTCTGTATATTTTCTGTTTGTCTCGTTGTGACACCTTGTTTAGCTGTAGAAAAAAAACAGATTCAAACACTGTGTTGCCAGTTATAAGTTTGTCAGTATTATTTATTTTCAAGGTAATATATATGTGTATATAATATATATATATTTTCATCATTTCACAAGGGCACCATGTTCAACTGAACCGTGTTGCTGGTTTACTATCATGGGGGTTTGATCACCCACCAGTGTAAAAGGCTACATTTATTGTGGACATTTTATATATATTTTCCCCCCTTTCTGACCTTATTTATTGAACCCCAGTAATTCAACAGAATGTCTCGGTGTATGAATGTTGTCTTTCATTGTGAATGACTTATAGAGGCAACACTTACTGTATTAAAGGAAAAAAAAATATTTTGTCCAATTTATCAGAGCTTTGTGAACAATATTAACTTATTCTGTCCCAATTCAAGGAACTTGTAGTATATGTTTAAAAAGCAAACAGTAATTTAAGAATGTAGAATAGCAGTAGTGTCTGAAATGATTAACTTATATTGCTATTTGTTAGTTTCATATCAGTGTGCGTGTACCACAGGTAAATTATTGAGCCAGTTCCTGTACATAAGTAAATTAACAATGGACTTTGAACCACTGGAAGTTACTGTTATTGAATTTATCTTGTATAACTGTGTGCATGTCAGACATGGTTTTTTCTTTGCATGATGTTGCTGTAATTGTCCCCATAATGCTCTGTCCTCTTTCTTGCTCTCCTCTGTGCCCACACTAATTAATGCTTCCTTACACTGTACCTCTGCAAAACTGCTGGACTACAACATGGACGGTACAAGCAGGAAGGGGAAGAAATAAAGCAATACTTATATTGATATCCTTCCTATTTTGTACTTTGGAGAAAAAAAAAACTTATTTAACAGACCAACTATCAAAATGTACCCACCCACCCCACCCCCTTGTAATATAACTGTGAGCAACTTCAGTGCAAGATCAATAAATTCATTCAATTCCACTACTTTTGTCTGCTGATATTTTGCTGATGGCCACCAGATGGCAGGATTACTTTATTCTTCTTTCAAGCCCAGTGGAAATAAGACTCCAGCTTTCTGCGGATTAAAATGGGAACACTTGGGGTCTGCAGAACAAGTAGCAACTACATTGATTCAACCATGTGTCACAAACATACTATATCTGAACATCTAATTGATATGAGCAAACAGAAAAATTGCCACAGGGGCCAAAGATGGACCAAAAATGCAATCAAGACCAAGACACAACGAACTACATAAAGCTGTAATCTTGAGCAAAATACAGTGCTGGAGAAACTCAGTGGGTCAGGCAGCATCTGTGGAAGGAATGGACGGGTGGTGTTTTGGGTCCAGACCCTTCTACAGTCTGATTGTAGTGGGGGGAGAAAAACGGAAGCCGTTCCGCCACCTTCAACGTGATCCCTCACCTGTCACATCTTCCCATCCCCAACCCTTTCCACGTTTCACGAGGCCTCTCCCTCTGCAACTCCTTAGTTCGCACATCCGTCCCTTCCCAACCTGCCCCTCCCCAGGGATTTTCCCTTGCAACCGCAGAAGATGTTGCACCCGTCCCTACACGTACTCTCCAGCCTCCATCCAGGGACCCGGCAGCCCTTCCAGTTGAGACAGAGGTTCTCTTGCACCTTCACAAACTACTTCTACTGCATTCAGTGATCCCAATGTGAGCTCCTTTACATTGGCAAGACCAAGCATAGACTAGGCGACTTTCACCAAATCGCCATATCCCTCCCTCCGACTTTACATTTAATACCTTCTCTTCTCTCCTTTTGTCACCCTTTTGTTTTCTTTTTACCTGCAGCCTTTGCCACTTACTCCACCCATCTCTCTGCCTTCGAACCGGCTTCACCTGCATCCACCTATCACTTACCAGACTTTGCCCTAGTCCTACCGCTTTTTTCTTCCTTTCTCCCCCCTACTCTGTCTGAAGAAGGGTCCCAGACCTCACTCACGTCATCTGTCCATTCCCTCCACAGCTACTGCCTAACCACTGCCTTCCTCCAGCATTTTGTGAAGATGAAATCAAATACTTTATTAATGCTGAAATCTGCTGCTTGGTCACTCTCAGGCAAGTATAAGGTCTGGTGCGTGGCCTCAGGTTGTGTCCAGTAGATCGGTTGTATAATAGATAAATTAATTTATTGCTGATTTACAACTTTTTCAGGCTATTTGAAAATGATAATTTTTTTAAATCACGTATTTATTTGTGTTATTGTTTATCCAACAGTTTAATTCCTCTTCACGGTTCCAGTGCGGCCATTTTTTGTCCTATTTGGCTGCAGTGCTGCGCGATAAAAACTGCTTTCAGATTTACTTCATGCACACAAGAAGCTGGCTAAGCAGAACCATATGACAAACAACATGAGTTCATCTCCAGGAGGTTTAACTTTGTCCACTGAGGGGCTCCGCAGTTCAATTGCAACTAGAGTGTGGTGACAGGAAGGAGATTTCTTGGCAGCCCCATTCTTTTCCAACTTTGTTTTCCTTTGTGAAGAAAGAAAATGGGAAGGTGACTAAATACTCCTACACAGGGGTTTGTATTGTGTTGCATGCAAGAATGTTCACTTCTCAACATGGAATATTTATCACAACCACATACATAGAACACAAGATTTCCAAATAAGCAGAGGTAGAGCATCCAACCCCTTAACAGTGGTCCACTCTGTGCAATGATAGCTGATCCTGCACTTCAAACTGAATTTTACCATCAAATCCTCAAATATCTTGATTGCCCTTAGTTTTGACACTTCTTTTGATCTCACCTTATAATGTACTCACATCTGCAGGCCACTGGGTTTTATGAATTCCCTAATATCTTTGGACCGAGATGAGCAGGAATTGTGCTGAGTCTATCCCTTAGTTCCAGGTTCTCCAGTCCAGTACTTACCTTCTTGGTATGTTGTGAGTACTTTAATGTCAGTTGTCTACCAGCAATAAAGTGCAGTGTTTACCTTTTAAAAAAAAGTGAATTGGGGGATGATGAGGCTCAAGGTTATTCCTTCCTGGATTCACAGCCCCTTATTGTTGGACTGTGGGTGACTGAATTTCGTCCAATTTGGATGACAAATAAAGCTATCTTGAATCTTGTCAGCCTGCACATTTTCATTTCATAAATCATCCATTTTCCTTTCTACCTTACTTTTAATTAACAATGCTAACAATTAATGCTAACAATTAATTCTGACACTAGCAGGTTTTTGAGGTAACTACAATTTCGCTTCTTTAATTGTGAGTGTTTAGTGTTGTTTCATAGCAATAGTTTCCACTGTTTTAAATCACACCACTATTCCACTCCTCCCTCCAAGCCCTCTGATTCTCGGACTGATTGTGCTTTGTGCAAGCTCATATGTGATGACAGGTTTAAATCCACAATTTATTGTCGGGCATTGATGGTAAATATTGCCTTCTAGAATAATGGGATAATAACTCTGCCAACAGTATTAATTGGATTATTTAAAATCTATTACTCATTCATTTCTCTGGACTTCGGAGGGAATGAAGATTGGGAGATGTACTTCATGGTGAGACAAACCTTTTATGTTCAAATTCAAATTCATGCTCTCTATTGTGAGTTTAGTCTGCTTTACCTTGAGTGGAATATTATGGTCACAGTGAGAACAGATCACAGTGAGATCTCTAATACCTCAGATTGAAGTGAGGAAGCTCCTCCTTGGGAAAGACCAACACAAAGTATTCAAGCATTCCAGCCCAAGCCTCTGCCTCTTTACATTGATTGTATTTTGGTTTCCAATCAACCCCACTGACTACATATATTTACTATTCTCATGCAATACAAAACTTGCACTTCCCACACTTACATTCTCTCTGTACTTGTATTACTTTCCTCATTATCTCCCCTTTTGGCTTTTTATACTCAACGCAGTTCTCAATTGAATTGTTTACATGGCATGAATCATACATGCTTTTTATTTGTTTCATTATATTCTCCATCTTTTGTTATCCAGGGACTTCTGGACATCTGGCTGTGGTTTCCCAACTTTCCTCCTTATGGGAATATACCCAAAATGAATTTGTAATATCTCTTCAAATATCTCCAATTGTTCTATTAGAACTTTCCCTAAAAATTTACTTCGACTTTAACCTGGCCAAATCATTTAACATTCCATTAAAGTTGCTCTTCAATTAATACCCTCTTCTTTAGATTGTCCTTGCCCCTGATAATCAAGCATTCTTAGCTGATTCCCCACTGACATATGGTCAATTGCACCACTTCATGCACAGAACAAGTTCAAACAATGACTCCTTCCTTTCTACCGATCCATCATTCTTCCTCATCCCTAAAATGTCCCTGTGAATGTGTCCCTCTATCTCTGTCCCATTGTTTGGTGACATTTGAACCATCTCCAGTAATGTGAGGACACTTGCTTTACTTACTATCTACAACTAAATGGATTCTCTCCTTGGCCGCAAACAAAAAACTCTCTCTCTCTCTCTCTTACTCTTTTTCACCAGAACTTTAGATTATCCTTAACCAGTAGTGCCAACTGCTATCTTTCTTTCCTTCCCAAGTTTTTATGTAAAACTTGTAAGAAGAGTCACACAATACAGAAACTGGATCATAACTAATCCTGTGTCAACCAAGTTTCCATTTACACTAAACCTGTTTCTTATTCACCCCACCTTCCCTTCCACTCATCAACGGCCTATCATATGGATCATGTGCAAGCAGGTGAGATGAGTTTAACTTGAGTTTGGCATAAACATTGAGGAGTGAAGGGCCTGTCCGGTACTGTACTGTTCCATGCTGCAAACTCTTCCCAAGGTTCGACCACTCATCTCTACACTAGGGCAATATATCCAATCCATCCAATTAACAATATATAGCAGCCAATTAACCTATCAACCCACATGCTTTTGTGATGTTGGAGAAACCAGAGCACAGGCGGAGACCCAGACAGTCACAAAGAGAATGTACAAACTACACGCATACAGCACTATCAAGATTTTACTGGATCTGTTTCACTGGAGCTGTGAGATAGCGATCTATTAACTGTGCCAGAGCCAAATCCTGACATTTTTTGAGCCACATTTTGGTTATTGTGATTATGTTATGGTTACACATCCATCTTGTTCATCACACTGTGCATTGACACATATGGATTCTAAACCTGACATTGTTTTCCTCACATTTTCACGTAGTTTACTTCCGACCAAAGTTTCCTACTCTAGGGATGTTGCTGCCCTGACTCCTTTGTCCACCATTGTGTTTTTGGTGCCCATCCAATTTAAATCCTCTCCAACTCTATTTATGAACTGCCCCATGAGAAAATCTCCCCCCGTCCTCATGGAGATTAATCCAATCTCCTCTTCTGAAGTAGTTCAGCGGACCAGTTAGACTTTTCCAAGTCCAGGCCTGTTAGTTTCATGGGAACCAGCAGCATGACATTAAAAAAACTGAATAATTTCATTGCTTGAATTTAACTTCCCAGCCATCATGGGGATCACAAATTTCATTTCTGTGATCTATCATACACGTATCATGGTTTCATAGTATCTGAGGTGTTACATTTCAAGGTACTTCCCACCTCCAAGAAATCTTACTGGAGGACCTCAATCCCTGTCCTACCAATGTTGTTGGTACCAATGTTCACCATTTTTTTCCAGTTCACTCCCATCCTCTATTGAATTATCTCCTCCCTTCTCTCTGTGATGTCCTTTACTTGGCCCCGAGGAGAGAATACATCTTGAGCGACTCAGGTTGACTGTTGCAGAAATGTTTGGAGTATGATTATGCAGTGTCTCGTGTCACCCTGTTGTTGACTTGATGTCTTCCTGCTGCAGGATGCCCACCCCTTGGATGTATGATCTCAGAAACCCTGCCTTCTCAGTGCAGTGTCTCCAGCTGCTCCTCGTTCTTGGAAATCCATCAGCTGCAGATACCTTGTACCTGGTCCCTCAGTGTGTGTGAAACATCCTGAGATTCCCACATGCACAGAAACTGCGGGCTGTGGGTTTCCACTGCCTGTCCAACATCCACAAAACCTTGTGTTTCTCCTCTATTCCATTTATCGATATACTTATTGCAAATGTGATCTTTATTGGATTATTTTTATTCTTTTGCTGTTTCTTACTTTCCTTTCACAGTTTAAGCTTAAAAAGAGAGCGCCAAAGGGACGCTAGCAGTCAGTCAGTAAAGGTCGGGAGAGCAGCAGCAGGAGCAAGGACGACCGTTGGCTGAAAGAAAGTAAGTGTGAATTACAGGTAAAAGTCTGTTTAAAAAAGAGCACCAGCAGGCATTCAGTGGAGCGCACACCTCCAAGCTCGCCAGAGGAAGGCAGGATAGGAGTGAGTGCAGGGATTGGCTGAGTATTAAATTAGCTTGGTAAATTGGCCAATTAGTCAATTTAGTGACTGATATAAACAAGGCTTGCTGAAGGGGCGTGGCCCTGTCTGGGTGCGGCCCTGTGGAGGGAAGTGCCCTGTGAGAAAAGTGCGAGTCTTCGGCTGCGAGTCTTCGGCGAGGAGGCTGAGGTGAGGAGGATACACTTGTTTTTGAGCATGATTTGTTTTTTGACACTAAAGTAATGGCGGACAAGTTGGTACAGTGTGTTTCCTGCAGGATGTGGAAAGTTAGGGACTCAGCTGGAGCTTCTGGGAACTACACTTGCAAGAACTGTGTCCAGGTGCAGCTCCTGAATGGACATGTGGTGGAGTTGGAAAAGCAGCTGGATGATCTCAGAGCCATCCGGGAATGCGAGAGTTTCCTGGACAGGACCTACTGTGAGGCTGTCACGCCAAGGGTCCAGGTCGAGCGAAGGCAGGAGACCGTTTCAAAGGGGAATAAACATGGACTACAGGAGACCCCGGTGGCTGTGCCTATTGCAAACAGGTACACCCTCTTGGGAGCTGTCGGGGCAGAAGGCGCTTCCAGTCCGAGCGGCGGACAGGTCGGTGGCTTTAATCCAGGCAAGGAGACCAGACCGGGGAGACCAAAGTCGGAAAGAAACATAGTAGTGGGTGACTCCGTTGTCCGAGGTAGGGACAGTAGATTCTGTGGCTGCAGGTTGAGAATGGTCTGTTGCCTCCCTGGTGCCAGGGTACAAGACATCATGGACAGGCTTCAGAATAACCTACCGAGGTAAGGCGATCAACCGGAAGTAGTTGTGCATGTGGGCATGAACGACATCGGGAGGAAGAGGAAGGAGGTAGTGCAACGTGAGTTTAGAGAGTTGGGAAGAAGACTGAGAAGTAGGACGTCGAGGGTGGTTATCTCTGGATTGCTTCCTGTACCTCGTGCTAGTGAGGGCAGGAACAGAGAGATCGGGGATATGAATGTATGGCTGAGGGGCTGGTGCAGGGAGCAGGGATTTAGATTTCTAGACCACTGGGATCTCTTCTGGGGTAGGGGGTGACCTGTACAAAAGGGATGGGTCACACCTTAACAGCAGGGGAACCAATATTCTGGCAGGCAGGTTTGCTAGTGCTACACGTGTGGCTTTAAACTAAGTAGTGGAGGGGAGGGATTGACAAATTGTGAATATGAAGATGGAGTTAAAGGGGAAGCGAATACAGGAGATATTGCAAAGGACTCTAGAATAAATGGGAAGGAAAGTTCTAGATGGGATAAGAGAGTAAGGTCAGGGCCAATGGTGACCGGTGTGAGAGGGGAGGTGAATACCGAAGTTAAAGTGTTGTATTTAAATGCGCGAAGTATAAGAAATAAAGTGGATGAGCTTGAGGCTCAGTTAGACATTGGCCAGTATGACGTTGTGGGAATTACAGAAACATGGCTACAAGAAGACCAGGGCTGGGAACTGAATATTCAGGGGTATACGACCTATCGAAAAGACAGACAGGTGGGTAGAGGGGGTGGGGTTGCTCTGTTGGTAAGGAATGATATTCACTCCCTTGCAAGGGGTGACATAGAATCAGGAGATGTAGAATCAGTATGGATAGAAATGAGAAATTGTAAGGGTAAAAAGACCCTAATGGGAGTTATCTACAGGCCCCCAAACAGTAGCCTCGACATAGGGTGAAAGTTGAATCAAGAACTAAAAGTGGCATGTTGAAAATGTAATGCTACGGTACTTATGGGAGATTTCAACATGCAGGTAGACTGGGAAAATCAGGTTGGTACTGGACCCCAGGAAAGGGAGTTTGTGGAGTGCCTCCGAGATGGATTCTTAGAACAGCTTGTACTGGAGCCTATCAGGGAGAAGGCAATTCTGGATTTAGTGTTGTGTAATGAACCTGATTTGATAAGGGAACTCAAGGTAAAAGAGCCATTAGGAGGCAGTGATCATAATATGTTTTATTCTACAAATTGAGAGGGACAAGGGAAAATCGGAAGTGTCAGTATTACAGTATAGCAAAGGGGATTACAGAGGCATGAGGCAGGAGCTGGCCAGATTTGACTGGAAGGAGACCCTAGCAGGGAAGACGGTGGAACAGCAATGGCAGGTATTCTTGGGAATAATGCAGAAGTTGCAGGATCAATCCATCCCAAAAAGGAGGAAAGATTCTAAGGGGAGTAAGAGGCACCCGTGGCTGACAAGGGAAGTCAAGGACAGCATAAAAATAAAAGAGAATAAGTATAACATAGCAAAAAAGAGCGGGAAGCCAGAGGAACAAATTTGCTAATGTTACTTTTAATCCCTTCATCCAAGTCATTAATGTATATTGTAAATAGCTGCGGTCCCAACACCGAGCTATTTACAATATACATTAATGACTTGGATGAAGGGATTAAAAGTAACATTAGCAAATTTGTAGATGACACAAAGCTGGGTGGCAGTGTGAACTGTGAGGAACATGCTACGAGGTTGCAGGGTGACTTGAACAGGCTGTGTGAGTGGGAGGATGCATGGCAGATGCAGTTTAATGTGGATAAGTGTGAGGTCATCCACTTTGGTAGTAAGAATAGGAAGGCAAATTATTATCTGAATGGTGTCAAGTTAGGAAAAGGGGACGTACAACGAGATCTGGGTGTCCTAGTGCATCAGTCACTGAAAGGAAGCATGCAGGTACAGCAGGCAGTGAAGAAAGCCAACGGTATGTTGGCCTTCATAACAAGAGGAGTTGAGTATAGGAGCAAAGAGGTCCTTCTACAGTTGTACAGAGCCCTAGTGAGACCACACCTGCAGTACTATGTGTAGTTTTGGTCTCCAAATTTGAGGAAGGATATTCGTGCAGCGTAGGTTTACTAGGTTAATTCCCGGAATGGCGGGACTGTCGTATGTTGAAAGACTGAAGCGACTAGGCTTGTATACATTGGAATTTAGAAGGATGAGAGAGGATCTTATTGAAACATGGGGGAGTGTTGAGGGAGTCTAGAACCAGGGGCCACAGTTTAAGAATAAGGGGTAGGCCATTTAGAACAGAGATGAGGAAAACCTTTTTCAGTCAGAGAGTTGTAAATCTGTTGAATTCTCTGCCTTAGAAGGCAGTGGAGGCCAGTTCTCTGAATGCTTTCAAGAGAGAGCTAGATAGAGCTCTTAAGGATAGTGGAATGGGGAGAAGGCAGGAATGGGGTACTGATTGAGAATGATCAGCCATGATCACATTGAATGGTGGTGCTGGCACAAAGGAACGAATAGCCCACTCCTGCACCTATTGTCTATTGTTTAATCAGCGCGTTTAAATGACTATTTTCTATTAAAAATATAGACAGTTTAAAACAACATTGCATTTCCTCATAAATTTAATTAATTGTATTTAAATCCACGTCCCAATTTGGAAACCCAACTGCTGGTTAAAAGCCAACCAGGTTCAACATTCCTGTGCAGTCCGATTTTTTTCTGACTTGTTTTTTTAAACATCATATTGTTGAAGAATACTGTTCTGCCATTGAGTTTTCAGGTAAGCAAAGGCCCTGAGCTTGCAGTTGAGATTTATGGTTTGTTGGTCAATTCTGACTTTACGCTTGGTGTGTTCTGTGTGCAGCTGGTCCTTCCTGTAAATTAAATGATGTTTCCATGTGGGAGAGATCAAAGCTGAAGGCCACACAAAAATAGCCATTATTACATTCATACGTATATTTTTGGAGAATTACTTCTTGCAAAGAATTGTTAAAATTTTATAATACAATACTCCAATGATACATAATTTATATGCGTATATAGAAACATAGAAACATAGAAATTAGGTGCAGGAGTAGGCCATTCGGCCCTTCGAGCCTGCACTGCCATTCAATATGATCATGGCTGATCATTCAGCTCAGTAGCCTGTACCTACCTGCCTTCTCTCCATACCCCCTGATCCCTTTAGCAAAAAGGGCCACATCTAACTCCCTCTTAAATATAGCCAATGAACTGGCCTCAACTACCTTCTGTGGCAGAGAATTCCACAGACTCACCACTCTCTGTGTGAAGAAATGTTTTCTCATCTCGGTCCTAAAAGACTTCCCCCTTATCCTTAAGCTGTGACCCCTGGTTCTGGACTCCCCCAACATCGGGAACAATCTTCCCGCATCTAGCCTCTCCAACCCCTTAAGAATTTTATATGTTTCTATAAGATCCCCCCTCAGTCTTCTAAATTCCAGCGAGTACAAGCCCAGTCTATCCAGTCTTTCCTCATATGTAAGTCCCGCCATCCCAGGGATCAATCTGGTGAACCTTCTCTGTACTCCCTCTAAGGCAAGAACGTCTTTCCTCAGGTTAGGAGACCAAAACTGCACACAATACTCCAGATGCAGTCTCACCAAGGCCCTGTACAACTGCAGCAGAACCTCCCTGCTCCTAAACTCAAATCCTCTTGCTATGAATGCCAACATATCATTCGCTGGAAGGTACATAACATGGCAGAAAAGTAATATAACATGACAGATACAAAGTTGGCTTATTCAGTTGGAAGAGCAGGCTCATGAAGAATTTGCATTGGCATTGTGCAGGAGTGCCAAATTTCCTGTCTCTTTGTTCAGTTCAGTTTTGCTCCACGTTCGAAGTAGATTTAAGAACATTGTCACAGTAATGATGAGGTTATAAAAATGTTTTTATCTCAGCACTTTTACGAGATGGAGCGCACTAATAAAACAAAATGTAAGATGCATTCATCATTTCTTTCAATTGAAAAAATAAAATCCTGAAAGAGTGTTAGAGTAGGTTTCTTCTATGTTTCTTCTTTGTATTAGCTTATATCCACCACCCCTCCCCAGCAGTTTTACATGATTTGATATGCTTCTGTAATTGTCTCTTTTGTGAATATATGTGGCAGTGAAATAATCTCTTGGTGCTGGACTTTCCCCTGTAGACCATATGACTTGTATGTTTCTCGTTATTGGCTCTGTGTGAATCCAGTGCCTGATGAGTTGGTATCTATTCCTGAAATGTCATTGCTTTTGTGTAATTTGATGATTCTAAACACAGATTGATAGAATTATATAAATTGCAGAATTGCTGAAATGCAATGGTACAAATATGAAGAGATGGCCTTTAATGTGTTGGCGTAAGCCATATCATCGATGTGATACTTTTATCCAGGTTACTGCAAGGAAAATGAAGAGACTGTTGGCTTATACTTTCTTATTTATCTTGCAGTTGCCATTTAGTTTCATGAAATTCTTCTTGGGCAATCTTTTGGGATCATGGATGAGTTGGTTATGTGCGTCATAGATTGAAACAGGCCCTTGGGCCCAACTTGCCCACGCCGACCAACATGTCCCATTCACACTAATCCCATCTGCCTGCATTTGGCCCAGATCTCTCTAAACCTCTCCCATCCATGTACCTGTCTAATTGTTTCTTAAACATTGCAATAGTCCCAGCCTCAACTACCTCCTCTGGCCGCTCGTTCCATACGCCCACCACCCTTTGTGTGAAAAAGTTACCTCTCAGATTCCTATTACATTTTTCTCCCTTCACCTTAAACCTATGTCCTCGGGTTCTCGATTCCCCTACTCTGGGCAAGTGACTATGTTCATCTACCCGATCTATTCCTCTCATGATTTTATAAGATCACCCCTCATCTTCCTATGCTCTAAGGAATAGAGTCCCAGCCTACTCAATTTTTCCCTATAGCTCAGACCCTTGAATCCTGGCAACATTCTTGTAAATCTTCTCTGTAGCCTCTCTAACTTGACAACATCTTTCCTGTAATATGGTGCCCAGAACTGAACATAATACTCTAAATGCGACCTCATCAATATCTTATATAACTGTAACATGACCTCCAAACCTCTATACTCAATACTATGACTGACGAAGACCAATGTGCCAAAAGCCTTTTTGACTACCTTATCTACCTGTAATGCCACGTTCAAGGAACTGTGTACCTGCACTCCTAGATCCCTCTGTTTCCCAGAGCTCCACCACTCACTTCACATGAGTTGTCCAAGGAATTTTCTTTCCAAGGATTCTGGGTACATGATTGAAATAAATACCATTTAACTGATTGTGCTTTTATTCAACATCCCTGATGTGCATAAGGTTGAGGACTTGCTGTGGTGGTTAAAGATAGCTGGATACTGGTGAGACAGGTGAGATTATACAGATATCAAAGCATCACAGTCTTTTGCGAGAACTAAGTGTAACATGGGGATGAGTTCTCATTTAATAAATATTTAATAACTTGTATTTAATAATATATTTTCAGCCATTGGCATCCATGGGGAATGCGATGGTGGTGGTGCATGAGTGTGCTGGTTTCACGAGAATTGTTCCAAAAAGGTATGACTGTATATCACACACTAATATTCTATGCATAAACCTTGACATAAATAGTCGATCTACAGGTGACTTTTGCATTACGGGAGGGGCCAGGGAGTACATTCCTTGCGAACGGCCTGTAATGCCATTTTTTTTTCACATACATTTCATAAGAATGAATTTTTATTCCATATTCCGAATATTTTGGTAGTGATTTGTGAATTCTCTAAGGGCAAGGTATTGTCACCCGAACAGCCATTATGCGGGGTTTGTCTGTGTATGCTATCTCCTCACGCTTTAAACCACAATGGCTTACACTGCAATTCTACATTAAATCACTTAATATCCTTGGAATATTTTAGCTGAATTGAATACATATTGGATAAATGAGACATTTCTGTAATTCATATTTTTATTGCAGAGGAAAAATCAAGCACCTTGTATCTTTTATCTTAATTTAGTTTTGGAAATTTTTTATATTTATTTATTCATTCCCTTTCATATGTTCTACTAACTTAATTATTTCTGACACCCTGCATCTACACCAAGGTAACCAGATGAAGCTTCTGATTATCTGCTAAACCTACTGCGATGTTATCACCCCCTGGCAGTACAACTAAATTGGGAAATGAAATGAAACAAAAAGCTCCTGGCAAAGTAGAAGATGATATTTTAAAAATATGTATATCACTGCCCTCACACTTCTCGTTCTTGTCACTCCATTTCCAATATTTCTTGCATTTAACAATAGAAATGTTGAGAATTTTGGGCATTTGCATTTATGATATAAACTGTCATGGGCTCAGATTGTCCGCTGGTTTTATTTCATATCAAGTTGTCCTGCTGCGTATGAATCCGTCGCAATATTTTGTAAAGAAATATGGCTCATTCCTGAATGTTGGACAGATGTTTCCATGTAAGCAGTCCCCTGAGCCAGAGTTTGTTGTGACTTAGTCACCTCTCCAGCCATTGCATGGAGGGGTTTAATTTAATGCTGGTGCCCTTCCTGCCCTACACATGTCTTCAAACCTTTTGCAACACTCAACATTCTGGAAGTTATCAATGGTCACCCAAAACCTGTGGCCATGAGAGAAGTGCAGACAGGATGGTCACTGTTCAGCAGCTGTTTCTCTGTGGAGTGCCCTGCACCAGACCTCTGGCCCAGCCTCTAAGAGGTGACCTTGGAAGTAAATAAATTCTTGAGGGGCCTAGATAAGGCAGATGGTCACAGTCTTTGGCCCAGTGTAGGGAACACAAGCACAAGAGGACATGGGTTTAATGTGAGAAGGGAAAGATTTAAAATTGACCTGAGCGACAAGTTTTCCACAAGGTGATGCAGACATGGAACGAGCTGCCAAAGGAAATGGTGGAAGCGGGTAAAATTCTGAAATTTAAAGACATGGACAGTTACTTAGTAGGAAAGGTTTGGAGAGATATAGGCCAGGTGCAGACAGGTGGGATTAGCTCTGTTAGTGAACTTGGTTGGTGTGGATGTGATGGGCTCATAGGCCTGTTTCCATGCTGATAGATCTATGACTATGACTTTCCTCTTCTCTTAAGTAGGAAACATCACATTTGTTTCCCCTTACCTGCGCATCCTTTCCTCTGGATGTTTTTCCTCGATCACGACTTCCCTTGTCAGCTGTAATTCTCCCATCATCACACCCCCTTGGGCCATTCTTGACACCTTTAGCTGGGAGGGGTGAGGACAGATGGGAAGAGTGGGAGCATGAGTGGCTGAGGGCTTGAACAGGCTTTAAACTAGAGCCACCATTCTAGGATGGCACTAACTGGATGGCACTGCCTGGTGTAGGTTTGGAAAAAAGGAGTGGTCCTGGGAAGTGATGTATTCAACTCAAATCAAATTTAGTTTTGTTTATTGTCAGGTGTACCAAGCTAAAATGAAAAGCTTTTGTTACAGTCAGCGGAAAGACAATACATGATTACAGTCGTGCCAACAACAGTGTACAGATACATGATAAAGGGAATAATGTTTAGGGCAAGATAAAGTCCAGTAAAATCCAATCAAAGATAATCCATGGGTCTCCAATGAGGTCGATAGTAGCACGGGATTGCTCTCAGGCTGTAGTAGGATGGTTCAGTTGCCCGATAACAACTGGGAAGAAACTGTCCCTGAATCTGGAGGGGGGCGTTTTCATACATCTATACCTTTTGCCCGATGGGAAACTTGGTGGTTGGAGTTGAATTTCTTAAAAGCATTAAGCTAGAGCAGATAAGCTCTTGGAACCTTGAAATTAAATTTACTGGATAAAATGGTACATTTCTCTGACAGTTCTCAGGAATGGGAATCTGGAGGTGGAAGATTTTAAAAGCTCAGTGGCATGATGGGGAACCAGGAGTGGAAGCAGTGGAAAACTCACAAATGTGGCACAGCAAGTAGTGACTAGGATGCCGGGGACAAAGTTACGCTAGTTTGACTAATCTATGACTGGAGACTTGGAGAGGAGAATAAGAGCAGTACAATCTGTCATTGCATTTCATAAAATGGACAATTCAAATAAATGAGAAAAACCATTTCTGCTTGGGTATTGTCAAGTGGAGAAACTGAAATCAAATATCAAAGCCAACAGCACATGCTTGAAGTGAAAGTTAGAAAAGGAAAATGGTGGAAATACTCGGCAGGTCGGGCAATATCTGTGGGAATGGACAATGGGGACCCAGCGCGGGGGGACTGCCGTGAGGCAGGGGTGGGGGAGGGGTGGGGGAGGGGGGGGAACAAAGGGGCAGGGGTGGGGGGGGGGGGATTTGTAACTTTGTAACCGCCCTTTGTGGGTGGTTATTTGTATACCTTGGCAAGGTATGCAAGCAAATAATTTCACCATGACTTGTCACATGTGACAATAAAGTATTCAATTCAATTCAGTACTGTATTGTAATAGGTAGAGTAATGTATAAATATGAGAAACACGCTGCGGAATCCTGTCCGATTTGTGGCCCAGATGGACCTAATCTATGAATCTGTTCCAGAATTCAGACCACTGACGAAACAGTGATAAGTTTCCATGTCACAATAAGGAACATAAGGAGCAGGTGGTGGTGTTTCCATATGCTTGCTGCCCTTGTCCTTAGTGGTAGAATTGTTTGGGAGGTTCAAGTAACTACAGCTGTACATTTTGTAAATGGTGTACACTGCAAGCAGAGTTTGCCAGTGGTCGTTGAAATGCCAATTAATCCAGTTGCTTTGACCCGGATGGTGTTGAGCCTCTTGAATGTTGTTGGAGCTGTACTCATCTAGGTGGGTGGAGGCTACTCCACAATGCTGCCAAACTGTACATGATAGTCTTAGCCATGCTTTTCCAGCCTTGGGGCTAGTCAGCTTGAGTTCCTGGTTAATGGAACCTCCCACAGATGCTAATGTTGGAGGGCTCAATGATGGTAAAGATGTGAATCTCAAGAGTAGGTGGTTAGGTTTGCCCTTGTTGGAGATGGTCATTGCCCAGCACTCTTGTGGCACAGTTGTTGCACAGCATTCATACAAGTGTTGAGATATCTGTTGGAAACCAACACTGCCGCCAGAAAGGATGCTACATTGGCACAAAAGAGTTCAAAAATTATTCAAATCTAGATGGAACAGGAATGTCATAGTGGGTAACGTTAACGTCCCCAATATTAACTGTCTCCAATATCAGTGTCAAAGGCTTAGGCGGTGCAGAATTTGTTAGGCAAATCCAAAAGACTTCCCTAAAATAGTATGTGGATAGTCCAACTCAAGGAAGGACCAGACTGGGCCTTGTACTGGGAAACAAGTCTGGCCAGGTAAGTGTTTCAGTGGAAGAGCATTCCGAGAACAATGATCACAACTCGGTAAGTTTTGAGATAGTCATGAATAAGGATAAGTCAGGATCTTCGGGGAAAGTACTAAATTGGGGTAAAACAGATTACAGCATTTTAAGGTTGGAGCCAGGGAGAGTAAATTGGGAATGGTTGTTATTGGGTAAATCCACATCAGACGTGTGGAAGTCGTTTAAAGGCCAATTGATCAAGGTTCAGGACCAGCATGCTCCAGTAAGAAGGAAGGGGATGAATGGCCAAGTAAGGTAACCTTGGATGATCAATGAGGTTGTAATTTTGGTAAAAAAGAAAAAAAACAAAGGTAAGAAAGATGCAACCAGACTGGGCCTTTGAAGAATATAACGCAAGCTAGAAAGAACTCAAGCGGACAATTAGAAGAGGCAAAAGGACCATAAAATGTCACTAGCAAGTTGGATTAAAGAAAATTCCAAGGCATTTTACACGTACATTAAAAACAAGAGGGTAATCAAGGAGAAGGTAAGACCACTCAAGAATACAGAAAGGAATTTATGTTTGGAGTCAGAGGATGTAGTCGAAGTATTAATTGAGCCTTATCTACTGCATTAGGTGCTCCTGATATGGCCTCGTTTACATCAGCGAGAACAAGCGTTTATGAAGCGACTATTTTGCCGAACGTTTGCCTCGGCCTGCTGGATATCCTGGTTGCTGACCATTTTAACTCCTCTTCCCATTCTAATACCAACCTTTCTTTCTGGTGCTTCCTCCATTGCCAGAGTGAGGCCACAGACAAACAAAAGAAACAGCTCCTTATATTCCACTTGAGTAGTTTACAACCCAAAGGAATGAACAGTGAATTGTCCAGTATTAGGTAACAACCGATCCTCCCCAACCCTTTTCGACCCCCTCCCATATCTGTGCCCCAATGTCTCACCCAGATGCGCACCCATTTCTCCCACTATGCTGTCCCCTTTCCCCTTACCCCCCTTTCTCTGGCTTCACATTTCACTCTTTTTACCTAGTTTAGTTTATTGTCACGTGTACCGAGGAACAGTGAAAAGCTTTTTATTCACAAAATGCTGGAGTAACTCAGCAGGTCAGGCAGCATCTCGGGAGAGAAGGAATGGGTGACGTTTCGGGTCGAGACCCTTCTTCAGACTGATGTCGGGGGTGGGACAAAGGAAGGATATAGGTGGAGACAGGAAGATAGAGGGAGATCTGGGAAGGAGGAGGGGAAGGGAGGGACAGAGGAGCTATCTGAAGTTGGAGAAGTCGACGTTCATACCATCGGGCCGCAAACTGCCCAGGCGAAATATGAGGTGCTGCTCCTCCAATTTCCGGCGGGCCTCACTATGGCACTGGAGGAGGCCCATGACAGAGAGGTCAGACTGGGAATGGGAGGGGGAGTTAAAGTGCTGGGCCACCGGGAGATCAGTTGCGTTAATGCGGACCGAGCGCAGGTGTTCAGCGAAGCGATCGCCGAGCCTGCGCTTGGTAACGTCGACTTCTCCAACTTCAGATAGCTCCTCTGTCCCTCCCTTCCCCTCCTCCTTCCCAGATCTCCCTCTATCTTCCTGTCTCCACCTATATCCTTCCTTTGTCCCACCCCCGACATCAGTCTGAAGAAGGGTCTCGACCCGAAACGTCACCCATTCCTTCTCTCCCGAGATGCTGCCTGACCTGCTGAGTTACTCCAGCATTTTGTGAATAAATCGATTTGTACCAGCATCTGCAGTTATTTTCTTATATAACAGTGAAAAGCTTTTTTGTTGCGTGCTATCCAGTCAGCAGAAAGACTATACATGATTACAATCAAGCTGTCCACAGTATACAGATCAGGATAAAGGGAATAATGTTTAGTGCAAGTTAACTTTAGTACAGCCCTTTGTCTTCTTTTCCTCTCTGGTCATTGTCCACCCATCTGCCAGGCTTTCACCTCCCCTCTCCCCCCACCTCTTTTGCAGCTTTCTCCCCCCTTCTACAATTAGTCTGAAGAAGGGTCCTGACTCGAAACATCACCTATCCAGAGATGGATGGTAACCCGCAGAGTCACTCAGCACTTTGTGTTTGTTTTTATAAACATCTGCAGCTCCTTGTGTTTAATAAATGAGAACCTTGCATCTGTATTCACCAAGGAAATGACATAGATGACAGTGCGATCAGTATGGGAAATACTGATAAGCTAGGCAAGTTTGGAATCAAGAAGGCGGTGGTATTGGGGCTCTTGTAGAGCATTAAGATGGATAAATCCCCAGGGCCTGATGGGATTTATCCCAGATTATTAAGAGAGTCAAGACAGATTACCGGGGCCTTGACAAAAATCTCTGTATCTTCTGTAGACACAGGTCAGATCCCGGAGAACTGGCTAGTAGCCAGTATTGTTACATTGTCGAAGAAGGGAAGTAGAGATAATCCAGGAAGGTTTAGGCCAATAAGCCACAAGTTGGGAAGCGATTGGAGAGGATTCTTTGGGATAGGATTTACTCTCATTTGGAAAACAATGGGCCAAGTAGGGGCATAGTTTTGGCTTTGTCCACTTCGTCATGTCATCAGAAAGTTTTTCAAGGAGCTGATAAAGGTCATTGATCAGGGTAGTTCAGTGGTTGTTGTCCATATGGAGTTTAGTAAGAATGGAATTTGATAATGCCTCAATGGAGGCTGATCCAGAAGATTACCCTGCATGGGATACGCGGTGACTTGGTCGTCTTGATTCACAACTCACTTACTGATAGAAGACAGAGGCTTGTGGTAGAAGAGCGTTATTCTGGCTGAGGGTCTGTGACCAGTGGAGTTCTGCAAGATCTATGCTGGGACCTCTGTGCTTATAATATATATAAACAACTTGGAAGTAAACGTAGCTGGGTTGATTAGTAAATTTGCAGACAACATCAGAATTGGTGGAGTTGCGGACAGTGAGGAAGATTGTCAAAGTATAGAGCGGGATATAGATCAGCTAGAGAAAAGGACAGAGAAATGACAGATGGAATATAATCCGAGCAAATGTGTGGTGTTGCACTTTGGGAAATTTAAATGTAAGTGGATAATTAATGGCAAGATGCCCAAAGGGAATTTGGGGTTCAAGTTCATAACTCCCTGAATGTGTCGACACAAGTAGATAGGGTGGTAATGAAGGGGTATGGTATGCTGGCCTTCATCGGTCGAGGCATTGAGTATAAGCATCAGGAAGGCATGTTGCAGCTATAGAGGACTTTGTCACCGGTCCAATGTCAAAGATAAGAGGACATAGCTTTAAGGTGCGACGGAAAAAGTTTAAAGAAGAAGTGCAGGGTGAGTTTTTTTACACAAAGAGTAGTTGGTGCCTGAAATGCTCTGCCAGGGGTAGCAGTGGAGACAGATACAATGTTGGAAGTTACGAGGCTTTCGATAAAGCACGATGGGTATGCAGGGAATGGAGAGATATGGATCACTTGCAGGCAGAGGAGATTAGTTTAACGGCATCAACTTTGGCTCAGACATTGGTGGGCTAAATGGTCTATTCCTATGCTGTACATGTTCTATGTTCTATAAGATAGGTCCACAGAATAAGTAAGTTGCGGTAGTTCAATTTAACAGAAATACATTTTATTTGCAAGTGTGCACTTTGTGGAAAGGTGCCAGAAGAATATTGGTGAGCAGAAGTCTCAGCAGTTAAAGTACACAAAATCCCCATTTAAAAATAGAAGTCAAAATCTTTAAAGAAAGACATAGTAAAGATGAGTTGGCAAAGAAGTGCTCGGACCATAATAAATCTACTGATCACTTTGCCCCCATAATCCTCCCCCTATTCCCCTGCCCATTATAAAACAATAGTGGGTGCTATAAGGCAAGATTTAAGCCACTGAGACTCATTCGGAGGAGAGGCTTTAATGGAATTTATTTGACTTATGTGGCATTTTATGTGTGGGTCTTCATTATATTTACATTCCAGTGATGCTTGAGATTCCTCCGTGGGGGGGAAATGCGGGAAATGCAGTAAATAGAGTCAGCAATTCAAAATGATCACAAAAAGGTTGAGGAAAAGAGTCAGTAGAGATTTCTTTGCACATATTTTTGTTGAGGTTTGGAATACTCCACAGAGTGTAGTTATAACAGTGACCTTCACTACTTTGAGGAGATAGATGTGCAACTGAAGGAAATGTGGCATCATGAGAGTATGGGACTGTGAATTTAGTTTTGGATTACACCAACAAAAAGCCAACAGGGTTGACTAAATGGCATCCTTTATGACTGAACGTGGAAATCCTCCTTAACTTGGTGAATGCTTATTCTTCTTAACAAATAGATTCGGTGTAAGAGTCAGCATCTCAAACCATGCTTTCTTGGATGCTTTGAGTTATACAGATACCAGCCCAGGTGGTCCACCATTATTGTTGTGAATAGTGTGTTCTGTTCTAATTCTGATTGAGGTGTATGCCTTCATTGCATTTTGGATTCCTCAAAATAGACATATATACCTGTTGTTTTCCAGCAACCAAGTTCTCAATGCACCTGAGCGCTGTAACTTTAACAGTCTGACCATTAGGATCATATTGAGCATTCAAGAAGATTCCTGAGGTGCAGTTCACGCACAGTCATTGAAACTTACTTCTGAGTTTGGTAAGTTTAATGTACAGGTTATAAACAAGCTGCTATTACTCAACATGACATTGTCCTTTGATTATTTTTCTTTACTGTGAGATGTAGTGCACTTTGAATAGATTTAATTTCACCATCTCTGCTCATCTCAAATAAATGTCCACAGTACTGCACAATAATTTGTTCGTGCCGAGGACAAAATGTCAGTTTGAGTTAGATATTGGAAGGTTCTGGGGCCAGTTGATAAGGTGGGCGAGACTGGGCAAGCATCTGAGAAAGAAGAAAAAAAGTCAATGAGAACCGAGGGACTGGGAGTATCGAGGTGTGAGGGTGGGAAAGCTTTACCCTTAATTAAAACCAGTTACAGACAGCAGTTTGAAGGAAATGCAGCTGTGTGAACTGCATTATATTATCATTTCCTATCAGGAAATGTCAGTTCCACTAAATCTTCCTGCACAAAAGCAGAACCAGACCGGTAGTGCCTCACCCTTTGATTCAGATTCTTCATCATTTACCCAAGGGATAATGCTTTTGTTTTAAATCACGCAACCAAAATGCTGTTTGGCTGCTTATGTAGTAAGATTGCGAAGTGAACATTGCCCTTCTAAAGGAGACCAGAAGTGAATAAACTTTTTCTCTGCAATGATCCAAAAATGAAATCATGAGAACACATTTACTTGAAATGAGGGTGTCTGGGAATGTGAGTAAATTGCAAAATGTTGCTGATTGTTGAAGCTGATGTTGCAGCTTTTAGATTTAGTGCCTGCACTTCAACCCAGTCAGTCTCTCCCAATGTGTTCTCATTTATTTCTGTCAGATTTCTGTAAAGCAGCAAGATATTTGTAGAACATAGACACAAAAAGCTGGAGTAACTCTGCAGATCAGATAGCCTGACAGAAGGTCTGAATAAGGGTCTAGTCCCAAAACATCACCTATTCCTTTTCTCCAGAGATGCGATCTGACCCGCTGAGTTACTCCAGATTTTTGTGTCTATCTTTGGTTTAAACCAGCATCTGTAGTTCTTTCCTACACAAGATATTTGTAGATGTTCCTAACTTACTGCCACAGCCGGCCATGATAGTCTGGATGCATGCAGCTGGCTATTCAATAGAAATCCACCAGAGGGAGTTAAAAGCCTGCTCCTTGAGCATGAACAAGTATCCATTGAAAGTGTAAGAAAATGACTGCAGATGCTGGTACAAATCGAAGGTGTTTATTCACAAAATGCTGGAGTAACTCAGCAGGTCAGGCAGCATCGCAGGAGAGAAGGAATGGGTGACGTTTCGGCTCGAGACCCTTCTTCAGACTGAAGATAGACACAAAATGCTGGAGTAACTCAGTGGGACAGGCAGCATCTCTGGAGAGAAGGAATGGGTGACATCACCAGAGATGTTGCCTGTCCTGCTGAGTTACTTCAGCATTTTGTGTCTATCTTCGATGTAAACCAGCATCTGCAGTTCTTTCCTAAACAATGAGTATTCATGCTGGTTTATTTGTTAGGGCAGGAGTTAGCCACTTTGATTCTCGGTGTAAGCTGAGAATATTATTTTAATCTCTGGTAGAATTGAGAAATTTGAAGTGGATAGACTGAAGTTTACAAGACACCAAATTCTGATTTGTAATCAGTCCACTCCTGTTTAGTATTCCGAAATCCCTCCAGGTTGATTCTATGTTGTAGGAAAGAACTGCAGAAGCTGGTTTAAATCGAAGATCAACACAAAATGCTGGAGTAACTCAGCGGGACAGGCAGCAAGGGTCTTGAACCAAAATGTCATCCATTCTCTGGATAGAAGGAATGGGTGACGTTTTGGGTCGAGACCCTTGCTGCCTGTCCCGCTGAGTTAATTCAGCATTTTGTGTCTATCTTCAGGTTGATTCTATTAGAGTGTGCATCTTTCCAGCATCAAGGGAAATCTTAATGTGATTTCCACGGCCGCTCTGAGCAGCAAAAGCACTCTGCGCCAAAATGGTATAATTTAATGTAAAAAGGACTGCCAAGATTTAATTGGAAATTGGAGCTGAACCAAGAATTAAAATCTCATGACAGTCATGAGATACTTTCATGGAATGTTTTTTTAATGACTGAAGGGAGATGAAGGGTTTTGGAGAAGGACTGAGCTACAACTGGGAATGGGCAAGGAAAGGTTACTAAACTGAAAGCAATGACCCTACTTGAACTCAGGGTTGTCAATCTATGGGGTATTGGCAAGTGTAAGTAAATATAAGCCAGTAAACAGATCTGAATGAGTGAGCTAGATTAGAAAATGAGTGGCAGAGATGAGGTGACAAGGAGAACTGTGCAATAACAGAGTCACGAGCTGACAATGACGAAAGCAGAAGAGCTGCAGCAAGGTTGGAACCGATCAATGATGTGCAGGCAGAATGGATTGATCTTTATAATGATCACAAAACAAGTTTTATAGCTCAATCCGGTTCTAATGCTTTGCTGGGATTGTGAATAACTTGGTTCAAGCAAGTGCTTAGTTGGGCGGATGGTGGCGCAGTGCTGCCTCACAGCACCAGAGACCCGGGTTCGATCCTGACTACGGCTGCTGTCTATATGGAGTTGTACGTTCTCCCTGTGACCGCATGGGTTTTCTCAGAGATATTTGTTTTTCTCCCACACTCCAAAGACGTACAAGTTTGTAGTTTAATTGGCTTGGTATTAATGTAAAATTGTCCCGAGTGTGTGTAGGATAGTGTTAATGTGCGGGAACCACCGGTCGGTGCGGACTCGGTGGGCTGAAGGACCTGTTTCCACGCTGTATCTCTAAACTAAACTAAACAAACTAAATTAGTTGGGAGAGATTTCTATGAAAGAAAATGGCTTTAGCCAACCGATCTCCAGCGCGTGGAAATTGTGGTTCATTCAACACTAGATATCATTTTTATAAAATATTACTTTATAAAGAATATACTCAAGAAATGCAATGCATTCACTGCACATCTTACTTTACCTTGATTGAGCCATCAAACCAATAACTCTTAGAGCATCAATGTTACCTCTTTAAACAATACACCTGTGAAATATTTCAGAATCTGTTGCACAGGCCTGAGCCCCTCAGCGTGCAGTGGTACCTGGATCTCAGACTGGTTTTCCCCACAAACCCATTGCAGTGGTTGTGCTGAGCGTCAGCATATAATACTGTATCCTCTCATGTGCCAGGCAACAGATTTCATTACAGACATCTCATTAAGATAGAGAGCTGCAAGTTTTAGGCCGTTCGGGTCCAACCTTGGCAGGAACTGTTGCATCCTTTTCCACAAGACATCATTGCACCATAGATATATAGACAATAGGTGCAGGAGTAGGCCATTCGGCCCTTTAGTGTGATCATGGCTGATCATCCCCAATCAGTACCCTGTTCCTGCCTTCTCCCCATACCCCTTGATTCCGCTAGCCCTAAGAGCTCTATCTAACTCTCTTTTGAATGCATCCAGTGAATCGGCCTCCACTGCTTTCTGAGGCAGAGAATTCCACAAATTCACAACTCTCTGTGAAAATGTTTTTTCCTCACCAGGCTGATAGCCAAGACAGTGGAGAAGAACTATATATTTTCAACTCATTTTACGAGGCTCCATGACAAGAACCCTCATTGGCGTTATGGTGGATACGTTGGATAAAGTAGATAAGTTGACTCAAGATGGATCGTTTGGAAACCTTGTAGATAATATTCTAAGCGCAGGAGCAGGTAGAGAAACTGTTGCTTAATTTGTTCTGCACAAATTTAGTTGTCTGAGAGTGTATCAACGTGGGCAGTTCCAATGGAATGAAAAATAGAGAAGGATTTGACGACAATAGTGTAATGACAGAGAAGTAGAAATAATCGAGGAGGAATGATGCACTATTTTCACTTAAATAAGTTTGATTGGTTTGATGTTGTGATACGAGTGGAAATTTGAAGTGATTCAAATGTGGAGAAGTGGTGAACTTTGACACATAAATGTGTTCATCGATGGTGTGGATAAGGAGTTTACAGTGTCAGTTTGCTTAGATGGGTCCGAGTGATTATTTTTGTTTTCAATGATAATTCTGGAGTATTCAGGCAAGAAAACTTTTATGTGGTTCACTCACAATTAGTAATGGGTGGACATCAGGTTCCGTTTCCTTGGTTATCCCAGAATCTAATTGCTGCGCTGTGCTGACATACATGCCCGTGGTGGGAATGGTAAACTTGTAGGCAACCTTTATTTAGCTGCAGTTGGAGTATGGCAAATAATTCTGGGATCTGTAATTATTAAAAGATTATTGATGAGCTAGCAAAATGCAATATCCAGCTGCCAAAATTGCGAGATCACATCTGTCAGAAAATATTAAATCGGCTGGACTCTTCCCCAAAGAAGAGATTAATGAATAATTGATCATTTTCAGGATTTTGCAATTTTGATATGAGCTGAAGAAGATGGTAGGAGAGAATGGTACTGAAGCATCGCATAAATTGTTGATCACCAATAAAAGCAAAAGGAAGTGAAGAAGAAAGTTGTTTGCTCAAAAAGTGATGATTAAAAACTAATCTGCCATCACATGGATTGGTTATTGCAAATAACATGGATACATTCAAGAAAAAGTTATGTTTGGAATATGTTGAGCAGGTTAGATTAGGAGCTGGCGGGGGGGGGGGGGTTGTGTTTATCAACCCACCCTGACCTGGTGAGATGTTAGTTTATTCTTGTCCTGTCAATACTGTGTAATTTGTAATGGATGCTATTGCTGACGGGGGTGGCATTGGATAGGGTGTACACAAGGGCAGTTGACTGCAATGATATGATATTTTCCATTGGAAGAAAGCTTGCAAAGTATCAGGATCACCTCAAGCAGGTTCCTTTCTTCTATGTTATTCTCAGTGTAAAAATACTGAATGTAACCTTACACAAGCTCAAGGCAAGGAGTTTCAATCCATTTTTAACCCAGCTCTTCAAAATGACAGGTGGATGGAGCAGATAATGCTTGGGAGGTGGAGCCGTTCTAAGAGCAGTCACAATATATTAGGACTGAAATAATAACAGAAAGAGGCAAGGTGGAAGATTCTCTGCTAACAGGAAAAAAAAGTTATTCTGAGTCTTATAGGACTGTGCAAAAAACTGCAGTGAATATTTAGGAGAGTCTTGGCAATGGGGTGAGATTGAATTTATTTTTGCACGGCAGTTAAATCCTTGGGATAATACAGATTATAATGATAAATGGGCTGCATATGCTGAAATAGTCAAGGGAATTTGACACATGGAATAAATATAGATTGGGATCACGCTCCATTCATATATGATAATTTTTTCTATCAACTTTTCTATCTTTGGTACATTTCTACTGGTTACATTTCATGTACAGGCTGATGTAGACACAAGGAACTGCAGATGCTGTGAGAAGGATAAGAGAGTGTGAAATGTGCTAGAGGAAGGAACATAGCGGGAATGGAGACATGGGTGCACATCCAAGTGGGCCACAGGAAAGAGAGGAGGAAAAAAGGGTTAGGGGGAAGGAGGGTGGTAGTGTTTGTAGGTTAGTTACCACTGGCCACAGGCCTCCAGTTTGAAATCAACCTTCCAGTACCACACTCTCAGTCCTTCTACCAAGCCAATTTTGGATCAAATTGGCTAGTTCACCCTGGATACCTTCTGGACTATCCTACCATGCGGAACCTTGTCAAAGGCCTTGCTAAAGCCCATATAGATAATGTCCACCACCCTGCCCTTATCAATTGTCTTTGCAAACTCTAAAGAAACTTTCAAATTTCTGAAGGGTATCGACCCAAAATAACACCTATTCCTTTTGGCGGGTCTGACCCGCTGAGTTAATCCAGGTTTTTGTGTCTATCTTTAAATTTGTGAGACATGATTTCCCATGCACAAAGCTGTGCTAACTATCCTAATCAGTACATCACAGTGTACCAGGCCCAAGCATCTTCAGCTGCTTCATCAATGACTTTCCCTCGTTCAGGTCAGCAGTATGTTGAATTGCACATTGTTAATTTCATTCGTAATTTTTCACCAAGTGAAGCAGTCCACACCCACATGGAGTATAATTCAGGTGTGGGCTTTATAAGTGGCAACGACCAACTCCATAAGAGATTTCTTTATTGCAAATAATTTCATTGCATTGAGACTTCTTCATGGGTGGTCATAAGAAATTTGCATTTATGTAAACACTTCTGCCACTACATTGGTACATCTGGTGCAGGAGCAGCGATATCTCCTTGTCAATGGCAGTGCCTGCCCGGCTTTGGTTTTATAGTATTGAATGGACAAAATAGTCATCAAGATGTTTCTGTAGTGAGGTTACATAAGCTTTGGATGACAGTTATTCATAAGGTATTATGGACCCTACTCTTGGAAAGCACTGGCAGGCTTTCACGGCATGATAGCTATCAAGGACTTTTTAATACTTTTTAAATGTGGGATACTTAAGAACTCCTCAAATTGATATTGACTTCTTGAAAAATAAAATTAGTTAAAAGCAACTTGAAACACAAAAGTAAAAACATCAAAAATGTAAAATGAGCAAGGCACCTGTCTTTTTGCCATTTATTATCCTCTTATTTCACTTTTAGAATGTAATGGTAATCCATTACTCGAGCACTACAGCTGAAGATACCCTGGTGTTGCTGGGTAGGATGTTCAAGGATTCAGTCCTAGCAATGATTTTAGAAAGTGATATTTCCACATCGAGATGGTGTGATGCTTGGACAGAGTCTGCAGTGAATGGGGCCACTCTTTGCACAACATTCTTCCCTTGCACAAAGCTGAGAGCCAAATGCAAAATGCATCCCGTCTCTTTTTCTCAACACCTCACTGTTCTGCTGCTGGAGAGTGAACATGTAGATGCACCAATACTTGACATCCAGCCTGACCAGATGAGTTACTTGAGCACATTGTGCTTTGACACCTAATGTGTCTTGGACTCCCACTGTGCATGGACTGGAGACCAGTACCTCGGCACAGATGGCTGATAACAGTTCCAGTCAGTACTCCTCAGGCCCAGGGATAGGCTCAACCATTCCTTCAGAGCAGACCACACTGGGTTATTGCGCTCATATCACTGGCTCCCCATCCCCCAGAGAATCCAGTACAAAATCCTCCTCATAACATACAAAGCCCTCCATAACCTGGCCCCATCCTACCTGACCGACCTCCTCCACAGGCACACTCCCACCTGCACCCTCCGCTCTGCCGCTGCCAATCTCCTATCCCCCCACATCCGGACCAAACTCAGATCCTGGGGGGACAGGGCTTTCTCCATCGCTGCTCCCACCCTATGGAACTCACTACCCCAAACCGTTAGAGACTCCTCCACACTCACCACATTCAAAACATCGCTGAAGTCTCACCTGTTCAGTACTGCCTTCAACCACTGAAGGTCACCTCACCTTCTGTCTCCTTTCTCTGTTCATTTATTTATTTACTTATTTATCTATTTATTCATTTCCCTATGTTCTCAAAATCTCTGTAAAGCGTCTTTGAGTATATGAAAAGCGCTATATAAATAAAATGCATTATTATTATTATTATTATTATAATTTGGGCTACTTTCTCAGCATTTTGTAGTTTTGCCTTACTTTTATTTTGTAAGATTCACATAAGTAATGTCAACCTACTGTGACACAGAAAAGGTAAATACATTTATTGCATTTGAATCCTTATTCATTGTTTGCTGATCTTACAAATGAGTGAATCTGTTAAACCTAATACTTACATTCTTCTTTAAAAAAAATTCATGGGAACCCTGTGCGTGTAAGAGTGGATGCAATCAGTTTTCGCCTCAGTAGTTAAACAGTATGTAACCTCGTTTTAAACTTGCTTGGAATTTCTTCAGTTTCTCCCTTTGTCACGAAAATGTACTTAATTACAAAATGTGTGCAGCTATTAATAGTTCTCTGAAGCTTAAAATTGTTTAATGGCACATTCCACAAACCTGGCAAGTTACTTCCTATCCTCAGGCTTTTGTTTTCTTTTGTAAGCAGAGTAATTGGAAATAATTTGCCCGTCTGTGCGTGCCTTGACATACTGAAATATATTCATTTTCCTCCCCTCTACTCCTAAAGGCACTGATTCACATCAGGGTAGATGAATCTCCTGAAGTGGCAGCTGACTGGATTAGTGCTTCCATTTAAGTCAAGATGGTATTGGTGTTTCATAATGCTTTCAGTCTGTTTTATGATTTTCAATGGACTGTTAGTTAGGAACACATAGTAGACATATTGAAAGAGGCACCTATGAGGCTTGCTACATATAATTTTCTCTTACATTATTGCTCTTCATTTATTTCTATTTATCATACAAGTTCCTGGGTTAGTTTCAACAGAACACAGACTCAAGGTTTAATATTCCTCCAATCAAATATAAATTCCAAACTGTGCTTCTCCTTTATTTATTCATTTTCAAGTCATGGACCTCACAGGAAAGGCACACATTTATTGCCCCTCTTTGATTCCCTTTTAGAAGGTAGTGGTCAGCCATTATTTGAGCTCTGCAGCTGAAGATACCCTGGTGTTGCTGGGTAGGAGGTTTGAGGATTTAGCCCTGCAATTATTTTATAAAGTGATAGTTCCACATTGGGATGGCGTGACGCTTGGACAGAATCTGCAGATGGTTATTAACCTCGTGCGTCTGCTATTTATATCTTTGTAGAGAAAGGTCATGACTTTGGGAGGTGCTATGGAAGTCATCTTGGAAAGCTGCTGCAGCACAGTTTGTTGTTGGTACACACTCCGGCTTCGTCAGGTGTTTGTCAGGATTGATGCTGACTTAATTCCACTTTGATTTTGTAGATTCTGAAGTAACTAATGAGGCCAATGTGGGAAGTGCAGTTCCTGTAAGGAACCTGAGGGTGGTGTGGAGAGGTGCTCTTTCCACTGCTGATGCTATGTGCTGCCAACACATGGACTAAAAAATACCATTCCAAATGCTCTTCTTCTACTCTGAACTGGCCTAGGCCAGGGATTGCCAGTCAGTGAGAATGTTGCAGTATTTCAAGACTTTAAACATATCATTGAAACATTGCTTCTATCTTCCCTGGGTACACCTTGGAATAAAATGTCTATTTCCGGAGTCTGATGTAGTTACATGTGAATAACATGTCCTGTCCAACATAAACAAGTGAGTATAGCTAGTGCCTCAACACTGGGGAAAGTTGGGATAGGAAAAGATGTTGATATTGGTCTGCTATTCCTTCTAGTAAATTTGGAGGATTTTGTGGAAGGACCATTGACGATATCTTTCCCAAGCTTTAACGTGCGTGCTATATATATATATAGCTAGGTCTCGGAAACAGAGCAAATTAAGTGGTGATCGGTACAGCATATGTTATAGACAATAGGTGCAGGAGTAGGCCATTCAAGCCAGCACCACCATTCAATGTGATCATGGCTGATCATTCTCAATCAGTACCCCATTCCTGCCTTCTCCCCATACCCCCTGACTCCGCTATCCTTAAGAGCTCTATCTTAAATTCATTCAGAGAATTGGCCTCCACAGACATGCTACCAAAAATAAGGCCAAAGCTTTCTGCACCTCAATCAAACTTTTTCTGCAAATATGTGGCACTGGATAATAATACTATCAGCATCTTCTAGTTGTGCAAAGTTCTACAGTGAATTGCTAACATTTGTCTACATCAATGCAAGTGTGGGACATGGGTACATGTGCACTTATTGCACAAGTTCTGAATGCATTGACAGATTACCAGGTGAAATCCATCAGTATGTGTTGCTGGCCGTGGGAATCTAACAGCAGAGCTAGGTAATCTGCTCCTACACGCCTTACCTGTTAGATCTGGCAGCGGTTCCACAAGCCTGTTCATTACACTAGATTTTACAGCTGTGAGGAATAGCCAAGACTAGATTCTGTTGATTTTTAAAAATGTTTGTAGAATTTATTTATGATTAAAGTATCAGATAATAATATTGGCAAATAGTTTTGATTTATTTTGTAGTGCATCTATACAGGTCATCTAACACAAGTGCTGTTGTTGCATTTTATAGATTGTTTTAAAAGCTTCTAGTTGGCATGGTTGGGTTTGTTTTCAACATGCAGCATCCATTCAGCCAAAGGTGAGGTGCGCTTCTCTGAGGTAATATGCCACCACTTTAATTGGATTGCAAAGCCCCTCTCCAGCACTGGCCCTACCAAATATGCCTCCAATGGATCACCTAGACCTAGCGGTCGTGAAGCTTTAGTGGTGAAGGCATACAAAATCAGAGAGAAAGACCCGTCTGTTGCTTTGGTGACCATCGAATGACTTCACATCAGTTTAGCTGCAAAAACCAACATTCAAACTTTAATAATGGAAATGCACAAGAGGTTGAGGTGTTATGGATCAGATTTTAAAAAGTAACATTTTAACCTGAAAGATCTAATGATATTATCCTTTTTCAAATCAGCATCAAGAGCAAGGCAAGCATGTATTTGTCATCGGTGGGACCTTTTTTCGTGGACCACTTAGCACCACTCTTTCATGTTTGCTGGTATATGCTACGTCCAATTTGGGATACTGCATGTTTTGGATGGAAGCCTGATATCCTTCTAGGTAGTGGTTCATACGGTTGGAGCTACTGTTCCAGACACTTTTGAGTTGTTCTAGTGTAAAGATAATAAAATAGCTACAAGATGTACAACAAAGGGAAGATGTGCCCTTTCCTTTCAGTTATCCCAGCTGCTGCATTGCCCAAAGGTGAGCAAATGGAAGGAAACAATGCACCAGAGAAAAGTGAATATATATTTAAGAAACAAATTAGGTTAAAGTAGTGTTAGATTAAAAGCAAGATTGTGAGAGTATTTCTTAACGGTGCTAGTTTGGAATAGTTTGCTTTCAAAAGACCTGCCGTTTTGCCCAACAACAGTTGTAAAGATCCATTTAGCTCACCACCTCCAACCAGGAAAGAACATTTGCTGGAGACACAAGGAACTGTGGACACTGGAATTGTGAACACACAAAGTGCTGGAGTAACTTAGCCAGTCAGTATCTGCGGAGGAAATGGACAGGCGACAATTCGAACCAGGACCCTTCTTCAGACTCTGACAAAAGGATAAAAGATGTTTTGGAACACTTCATATGTTGGCCTTGCCGCTAGTGTTTGAAAATGATATTTCACATAAATGTTGCCTCGGTGATTCCTATATAGTCATTTTAATAATGTTATTGTAAGACAAAAAAAACCTGTTGTAGTTAAGGAATCCTAAGAATCTTTATTTTTATATAAATACAAGCTGAGGAAATATACTGCTTAGAAAAGTAGAAATGACAGTGGTCATGCAGTCCTATTGTGCCATTTGCACCTCTGCCAGCCCCCTGCAGTTGTTGCATTTAATTTCTATCATTGTCACCATTTTCACTCTCAATTACACAATCAAGTAGCTCAGATGGTACTTTAATTGAAGAGCTCAAGCTGTACTTTTTAAATTGATGTAGTTAGAGGAATTCTGTTCAGCTTGAGCTTGACTATGGTGTGTATAATCCAAGTTGGCATTATTGTACAAGTTATAGCATGGTGAATTGTATTGGTACACAAGTGTCCCAAACTCAAGGCTTAATTCTTCAGTTTAAGACTGCATTCCATTTCCTGGTCTAATTCACAAATGCCACTTTAAACCTATTGCACCAGTCAGGTTTGATAAAAACATGGGAAACCATAGGTTCCGGCAGCTCTGGTGGAAATGTGGCCGCACAACACAGTCCTTAATTTATCTGTGGCAGATGAACTGAAACAAGTTGAACTTCATCTTTATATCTTTAAAGCATTGTTGTGCAAGCAACACCATCTACCCTAAAGGATTACTTACATGCACAGTAATGTTCACCCAAATATAATCTTGCTCACTCCATGGAAACGCCACATTAGATTATTTAAGTACATGGGGCTGCAGACCACATTACCTCTCAGCAAAAGGTCAACAAGCCAGGACCGAGCATGCAGTGAACACCTTCTCCGAGAAATTCATTTCACCATGAAACCTTTTGTTTTATATCACCTTTTTATTGATACCTTTTATATTAATGAAGCCAAAAACAAAATAAACTTGTTTGTAAACACCTGGAAACCATAGTTAACTACAAGGTTCAAGTGCAACAGTTCCAACAGAAGAAAAACAAACCAAAACCCTACACTTCTAATAAAATAACTAAAGTGAAATACTGTGTGCTGCCCTTCAGTTCAAAACAGTGAGCCAACTGAGCTTGAAAATCTGTCTATTGATCCCAATTTCCCCTTTTGTATTCCTAACAAGCTTGAGGGCAAGCCACTTGGCTAAATGTAGAAGATGCAAAACCAAAACTGAAAAAAATCATAAATGAAAATTGAGCTGATGGGAAAAACTAAGATTGCTACTTACATTCATGTATATCTCAACCTTAAACAATATTTACAATAGGTGTGTACACATGCTGAAGTAACCATCTTCAAAAGGAACAAAGACTGACTTTCCTCTTGCTACCTGACCAGGACCATTTCTCAGATAGCTGCACAGGGCAACAAGAGCTCATTAAAGTGTGCCAGTCAGGGGCTGCCTTTGGTACTCAATCAAGCCTGGCTGCAGTGCTCACCACATGCTATTTTGCCCCCCCAGCATCACTGGCTTCGACTACTTCTCTAAAATTGAGGCTAATCTGCAAGATTAACTGATTATAGAATTGCATAATGAGGGAAAAATAAATTATTTTCCCATAGATTTGAATGCAAGCCAAAATATTGTTATAAGATGCAGATTAAGATTTTATTTTAAATACAATTAAGGAGCTCTCAGATAGAATGTGCTAAGAAAAAATATTCCTGCCGCGTTTAACTGGTCCAATTTTGAATAATGAAGAGGTACTTGACTGGTTGCCAGAGCAGCATGATAACTCCAGTATTCCAAGATTATAACCATACAAATTCAAACCTCTATATTCCTGGGTTAAAACCAAGACTCGTCTATTCCGTTTCATTCCTACTCGGTAGGGGAGAAGCAGTAATCAGCATGTTTGCCAGCATGCCACTTCAAATTTAAAACTCATTTTCTTTAATAACATATCATAATATATTAAAAATGGCAGTACCACCATTCTGCACAACCTCTTCCCATGTCAAACGTGGTTCTTTCCAAGGTAAACACTGCATTTAGAGTGTGAAATGAAATTCCACACTTAATCCGGCACAGCTCAGTCCCACCGTCTTCATGATCAAATGTCTTTCCTTTGCATGCGGCTCATCTTTCCTTGACGTGGTTCTGTGATGCTGCATGGCTGTAAAGGATTTCAGTCAGGTCATCCATGACAACCATCTCCTTGGGATCTACCAAATTGAATTCCCGTATAAATAATATGAAATGCATATACAGTGCATTTAAATGTCCGTGCAGCTCCAATATAACAGTCTCCTTGAAATGAGCCCAGTAGATGTGGGTCAGTACATGGAACAGATATCTGCAGATCTTTTTTACTAAAGACTCAAAGGAGTTTGGAAACTCTTTTCCTGCAATTAGAAAGAGAACATTTAGAATTAGTTAAAAAGCATAATTATGCTAAAAGATCCTGTGACCAAGAAACAAATGCAAAGAAAATATGTTGATTTCCCCATTCTGACCAAATCTAAAAGTACTTGTTGATTTCTGTGCCCTGTTAAATCAGCAGTTCCAGTATGAAAGGGCAGATTCTAAAATTGACCTTGGTGGTACAAGGGTGGAGAAATTCAAACACAGTTCTATTCCTTTTCTATTGATAAACAGTGACTTTTCTGACAGGTGATGGATAAGAACAGATGACTGGCAAAGCTAGTGTGTTACTACTCCAACAGTTTTTTGTACATGCTCTATGCATTTTATTTTCCTGTCCATGACACTTTTTAAACTAGGGAAAAGCAGAAAGAGCAGGACCAGTAACAGATAGGCGAGAATCACTTTTGCTAAATCAATTACTTAATCAATATTGACCTTTTCTCAGAACTCGCTCTTCCTGAGTGAACATCAAACAAATACCTGAGATAACATTTTTGCTGCATTATGTGACAAGCATTGCTGATACTTAGAGACCAACATCTGCCAGACATCAATTAAAGTGAAATTAGACACGTTGAAACACTTATTAATCTATAATAGAATTAATAATCTGATGCAAATTTAACTCCCTGCATAAAACGCACACTAAATTTAAGAGCAACCTATTTAGAAGAATTTGTCTCAATACATGATTATGCTCGTCCCAAAGCTCATCGTGGGGTCAAAATAAGACCCAGTCAAATGACCAGGATGTTTATTTTCTCTCTACAGGGTATAACTTTAATCTTATGCAATTTACCCAAGATGCGTCTCTTGTTCAGATTGGCTGCCTACAGAGAGAGCAACACAGCCGTGTACAATATCGAACCGTTCCCTGATCTTCTCAATTTAAATGAATGTTCAACATCCACCAGGGACATTGATTGACGCAGCATTCCTAGGATCCAGCCTTAGGAATCTGATTCTAAAAATACATAACCAGCATGATAGGCCAATCGTGCAAATGTTAATGGCATATGCAGACATAACAAGTTCATAATGCAATCAATCATGTTTGGCAACTTAATGAAAACCAGCCACAACAGGAATGTAAGATAATTCATTAAAGCCCTTAACCCCATTCTCTTGCCATTATCTGGATTGGCAATAATCCACAATAATAACTATTGAGTCCAATTTTGGTTTGATTTATCAATCAAAATCAATCAACCCATACTTCCCTGCAACACTGCACACTCTTTGTAATAATTCACGTTATAAAAAGCAATCAGGATATTTGATTTGGCATTTTCCCACCATGACTCGTGATTCATTTATGCCCTCTTTCCAGCATAAAGACATTATTCCTGTAGCTTGGCAAACAGAATTGCATGCAATATCAATGTCTCACCAACATCTTGTACAGTTGTAACATGATGTCCCAAACCTTGTACCAAATGCCTTGGACTGATGATTACAAGATTGCCAAATGCCTTTCTCACCACCCTGTGTTGCCACTTTCAGGAAACTACATACTTGTACAATTGGATGTCTCTGTTCTATAGCACACATCAGGACTCCGCAAGTCCTACCCTGGAAATCAACCAACTGAGAGCACTAAATCTTTCTGGGAAACGCATTTTGAGATTAGCAACTTAGATCAGGATAGGCTCAATTCAAATCCAAAATTGCATAACTGGCTCTTAGGAGCTACATTTAAACAAGATAACCCTAATGCAAACTAAGAACTGTCCAATGTGCGGCAGTCCACCTGCGATTCAAAGCGTGATCCATGTCTGAATCATGATTGCCGTCTTTCCTGGTGTACAAAATGGATGTCTGCACAGATATCTACTCAGAAGATAAAAACAGACAATGCTATAAACATCTGTGGAGAAAGACATTTCTAATTGAGCTGACATTTCAGATCGATGACTGCTTTTCAATAAAATACACAAGAGCCCAAACAGAAGCTATGTAACCTACCGTATTTAGTTGGGAAGATGTCATCATCTGTCACAAACTTTTGTATAGAAGTCATTACGAAGTCCACGTACTGTGGGGCCGTGCATTTGACTTTCTTTCCCCTTTCATCGTACCAATAATATTGCCTATTAAATGAGAAAAAAAATCCCTCAGTTCTATACAGGTGCTAACTGCAACGTCAACAATGACCAACAAAGTAATTTCTTAATTACGAGCTTCACACAACAGCAGCATTTGCTCTCCAGTTTCATGCCTCCGTTGCTCTAAATGAATAAAAGTGAAAATTCACCAAAAGAAGTCAAGGGAAGATTAAATTTGATATTTCTCCAGTTCATTTTGAAGTCTCTAAACATATTTTAAAACAGCAACCAGTCTTCTTTATGTTTGCCTTGGTTGGAAGCACTGACCTTAATGTTAGATCATGTATTGAAGTTCCAAGGCCAAACCAACATGCAAGTCAGCATTCGATGCTGAAATGCCAGAGATATGAATCAAGGTCCTGATTATCTGTTTATGAACCTCTCGTATTATTCACAGAGCAATGAATCTGCATGCTCTGTCAATGCTCATTCTGCTAACATCAATATCAGATTAACCAGCCATTTTATCTTTGCTGTTTTCTGGTTACATTGTGCAGAAATTGGCTGCTGTGTCTACTCTTAAATGTTGTTACATCTCAAAGTAATTCATTCACAAGATGCCTCAAGCACCTTATGAACCATTCAGATTTCATTCAAAATGAAATAATTGAGCACGATCAGCATTGGCTAAATGTACAAAAATATTGCTGCATACAGGTATTAAACACTTCAGAATTATTAGCATCATTAAGACAACATATTTTTGCTCACATCTTAATTATTTTTCCTTTTTAACCGTTTTCTGTGTTCATTATTTATTCGTCATGATATAATTTTGAAAGTGGTGAACTCTACACCCTTTTGTACTGTTAATCAAGTTTACAACTGCTATTCAATCAACAGGTTCTGAAACAAAATACTTTCCCTAGGCCAAGTTAATGCCCAACTTGCAAATTTGGTTTATAATCCACAACAATTTAAAAACATCCATTTTTCCTCATTACAAGGTGGGAGAGCGCTCAGCACAATTCAGAGGTCGAACCAGTGTGATTAAATGGAAAGTTGCCTTGTAACCTTTCGACATGAGAGATATCAAACTGGATTTAAATCCATGAAACATTGTACACAGAAAGGGCAAACTTGGAAGCAATACTTCAGGTGTTTTTCATTGGAGTGGTTCTGCAACACTTGCTAACTGCCACCTGTGAAAATAAAGTGGAGGCCAATGACTGGCCATTTTTGTTACCCCAAACAGCATACAATTATTCTTACTAAGTTAGCATTCAGCTATTGACTTTGACTATTGCCACCCAATGTGATAGAAGATATTTTGAATTTCATGTTAAATCAACAACAAGCCCTGCCAATAAAATCTAAAGCAACTGGTTAAACATAATGTTGGAAAACAAGGTGGTTTGAAATTTCAATTCAGTTCCATGAGAAAAGATGTTTGTTGTAATTATATAACATGGTACTCATGAGCATTGTCACGGCACAGGAGCATCTGTAATAAAGATACAATGCAGCTCAAATGGCAAATTTAACGGCTAGGATTATATTCCTCAGAGTGTAGGAGGATGAAGGGTGATCTTAAAGGTGTATAAGATCATGAGGGGTATTGATAGGGTACAATCTTTTACCCAGAGACAGGAAATCATGACCAGAGGACATTGGTTTAAGGCGAGAAGGAAAAATGTATTAGGAACCCGATGGACATTTTATTTTTACCCAGAAGATGGTGGGGAAATGGAATGAGCTGCCAGAGGAAGTAGTTGAGGCGGATACTATAACAACATTTAAAAGACATTTAGACAGGTACATGGATCGGAAAGTTTAGAGGGATATGGGCCTAATAGAAGCAGGTGGAACTAGTGTCGATGGGGCATCTTGGTTGGCATGGGCAAGTTGGGCCAAACGGCCTGTGTCTGTGCTGTCTGACGCTAAAAGACTGTCAATTGTTGAGCTACAGGCGGTTTTATGCTCATGATGCAAAACAGGTCAGGCAAAATTGTTCTATTGACCCTCATCCCCATCCTCTTGGCGATTTGAAACTAATTTGTTTCCCCTTTTCCCAGCTCTGACAAATTGACTTCAACCTGAAACATTGCCACTCTCTTTTCACAGTTGGTGCACGACAGACTTTCGAGCATATTTAGTTCTCATTTAGGATTTCGAGCAGATTTTTAAAATTAAATTGAATAAAAAGGCTATCATATGAAAATGAACAATTTGGTTGCATCATTAAATAATTGCACAAGCACTGGGTAAATTGTGTTAACAGAAGTTAGGTGTTAGTTTCAACTTTGGACGGTTGCTAACATCTGGGGTCGGGCTGGTGTGTACGCCAAGGACATAGAAATATTGGCAGCATCTTTTTGTCATGGTGACAATGAAGGAGATTCTTCAGGAATTAATCCATTCATTCCACTTCAAAAATCAAAGTTTATAATAGCATTAACACTAAACTGAATTCTGATACATCCAACTGAGATTACGTTTAGGTGGAAAATATTCAATGCACATTTCCATTGAAACAACATTTTCTTTAGTTCTATTAGTGAGGGAGTGGGGTGGTTGATGTAGATACAGCATGGAAACAGGCCCTTTGTTCTAGGGAAGAAAAAACTAGAAACTAGACACCATTCCAACAGTTTACATATAAATACATTTACATACTCCTACACGAACAATATTTAGCAAGTATCAAATGAAAATCGGTAGTGTGAATGCATTTCAGTCAGAACCCCTGCTAGAATCTCAAATTTTACATGCAATTTGTGCTAATTGACTTCCCTCATTCCTGCATCAGCCCTGCCCCATCTTTTGCACGTTCTGGCTCGCAACTGTAGCAGAAAGGTATTTGGCCATCGGCAAATAACATGTCACATCCAGGTGAGAGAGTAAAGGAAAGTCAAGAGCCAATGCATTTAAATTAGCATATATACCAGGAATGGAGCAATTAAATTCTTACTTGCTGCAGCTTTACAGTCCCATTAATATAAATTACACCACAAACAAATATAATTTACAATTATTCATTAATACAATATATTAATAATCCGTGATACTAGGAACCAGACCATAATAGTGCAACACCAAAGTTCGGACTCCAACCATAAACAAAGTTCATAGTGGATTGTTACTGAGTTAGGGTTGTGCAATGCGGTTTAAAAGCCTGATGTTTGTTGGAAAAAAGCAGTCCTTGACCTGAAGGTGTTGGCCTCTTGTGCCTTCTTCCTGATCATAGCAACATGATGCAAGGATGACATGTGATCATATTAACTGGCTTGCCGAGGTAGCACCTTCCGTAGATCCCTTCACTGGCATGGGGGGGGGTCAATACTTGTGATGGACCGGGACAATGGCTACCACTTTCTGCAGTCTTATTCATTCCTGGGTGTTCAAGTTACTGAACCAGGCCCTCATGCAACCAGTCAGTATATCTGCAGGTTCAATTGAGTATTTGGCAACATACCAAATCTCCTCAATCTTTTAAGGAAGTCATGGTGTTGATGAGCTTTCTTTGTGATTGCATCAATGTGCTGGGCCCAGGACAGATCTTCAGAGATATGCACACCACACTCAGGAACCCAAAGCTGCTGGCTCCCTCAACCATTGTCCCGGAGATGAAAACAGGTTCAGAGATCCTCAGATTTCACTTCCTAAAGTCAACATTCACCTCCTTCGATCTCAACATTTGGACTAAGATTGTTGTTCTGGCATCATTCAGATTATTAATCTCGGTCCTGTGCTCTGACTCATTGTTAATGGTTATTCGTCCAACAACATGGTATTGTTGGCAAATTTAAAGATGGTGTTGAAACCTGTCTGGTTGCACAATCACAGGTATGGAGTAGAGCAGGAGACTGACCACACAGGCTAGAGGTGCTCCTGTGCTCATGGTCATGGAGGAGGAAATGTTATTACCAATTTGTTCTGATTGCAGTTTGCAAATGAGGAGGTCAAGGATCCAATTACATAGGGACAGCAGAGACCAAGTTTCCCGAGTTTGATAAAGGTTAGAGAGGATGACGGTATTGAATGCCGTGCTGTAGTTGATGAACAACAGTCTTACAGTGCGTGCTCTTATTGCCCAAGTGGTTCAGCGCAGTGAAGAGCCAGTGAAATTGCATCCACTGTCGATCTGTTGTGGCAGCAGGCCAATTGTTGTGGGTCTAGGCCTTTACTAAGTCCGGAATTGATATGAGCCACAACCAACCTCTCTAAGCACCATCACAACAGACGCAAGTGCTACCACTCGGTAGTCCTTAAGGCACGACACCTTGCTCTTCTTGGGCACTAATATTATGGATGTCCTCAGGACGCAGATGGGAACTTCAGATCTTAGTAATGAGAGGTTGAAGACATCCGCAAAAGCTCCAACCAATTTGTTCACGTGGATTTTAAGAATGTGGGCTGGTACACTATTGGGGCCAAACCTTTTCCAAGGGTTCATCCCCATGAAGCATCTTCTGGCATCAGTTTCAGTGGCTGTTGAGGGCTGAGGACACCCCCCCAACCTCCCCTCGAAATGTTCTCCCTTTTGAAGTGAGCATAGAAAGCATTGAGATCGTCTAGCAGTGATGCATTGCTGACACTTGAGCTACCATTACGTTTCCCCTTTTAGGAAGTAATGGTGTGCGAGCTATGCCTCGACTGCAGAATGTCTGTCTGATCCTCCAGTTTAGACCTATGGTGCCCCTTTGTCTTTCTGATGGCAATATCAAGGTCAAACCTGGAGTACTTATGTGACCCTGCATTGCCAGCCTAGAATGCCAGAGATCTAGCCCTCAGTAGATTATGGACCTCGTGGTTCATCCAAGGCTTCTGGATTTGATGGGAACACATTTCCTCATGAAGATGGGCACAAAAAGCTAGAGTAATTCAGCGGGACAGGCAGCATCTCTGGCGAGAAGGAATGGGTGACTTTTTGGGTCAAAACCCTGCCTCAGACTAGTTACACCAGCTTTTTTTTTGTCTATGATTGGTTTAAATTAGCATCTGTAGTTCCTTCCTAAACATTGCCTCATGAAGTCGGCAACAACAGTGGTGTATTCGTTCAGGTCCATTGCCAAGTCCTTGAATGTCGTCCTGTCTACTAACACCAAGCAATCATGGAGTCATTCCTCTGCCTCCCCTGACCTCTGCGCAATGTTGGACCTGTACCCTTCAGTCCACGCATATGCACAGAAAGGGCACAGCCAGGTGGTCCGATTTTACAAAGTGAGGGCGAGGGCTGGAACAATATGCATCTTTGCTGAAGTAGTAGTGGTCAAGGGTGGATGATTGTGCTGCAAGAGACGTGATGATGGTAGTTTGTAAATGACTTATTCAAACAAGCCCCATTGAAATCAGGTGAGAGCATATATGCATGCTGATTGCTGTCCAGTGGTGGAGGTCACTTGGAGGGCCACATCGTGGGCTAAGTGAGAGGAAAGGGAAAGTAAGAGAGACAGAGATCTAAACTACTGAAGGTAAATGCAAACCGGGACACAAAGTGCCAGAGTACATCAGAAGGTCAGGCAACAACTCTGGCAAACATGGATAGGTGGCGCTGCAAGTTGAGACATTTTTTCAACACATTGTGTGTGTGTGTGTATGGGGGGGGGGGGGGGGGAAGAGATGAAACCTCCAAAAGGGGAGAGTCAGGACAAAGCGTGGCAGGTAATAGGTCACAAGCGAAGGGGTACATTCCACATCTCTTATTTCAATCTCGATCGATCTCCTTCTAATATAACATCATCATTGTATGCAACTTTAGTGCCCTATTAAACTGAAATACAGCACATCTAATCCATTAACAGATCTCATACGTTTCTTTGAAGCTAGACCCCACATCAGTTCCCACATCTACTTTTCTCACCGTACCACTTTCTTTATATCTAAAATACCTTTAAACTTCCTTTGCAAATTTGTCTTTTGTCCTTCATCCAGCTACTCCATTTCTCACAACTATGTTAACTGTGCCTTTCACTCCTTATTGTAAAAAGCACTTCATCACCAGACCATGTATTCTATGCTACATAAATGGAAACCGGCTTATTTCCAAATTTCAGGCTAGGTCTGAAACAAACTTCATGTTAAAAATTTCCTGAATACATGAGAGTGTGACATCGATAATCTGAATGCTTTTAATTTACTAACATTGCAGCTCAGGTACAATTGGGTTTTAGAATTTAATAATTCATTATTTTAAAATTAGGTTTGAGAACAAATACAAGATGATAAATAATGGAATATATCGCAATGTACAAATTAACCTGAACTAGAAATTTCAGTGATTGTGCAGAGCATGAATTATTTTATACCCGAAGACCATCACCTGTGGTTTTCAAGAAGCATGTTCAGCATTTAAACAGATTTTTTTCAAATGAAAGTGGCATGTTTATTTCAGATAAATTTGACTTGTGTTTATATTTCTGTTAATAATGTCAACAGCCATTAATAATTTACATATGCACAGGGAAAGTAAACCCCATTAAAAGCTAATAATTGGACCATTCTTTCACACTGAATAACTTTGCACATTACAATTGAAGGAAATAAAACATTTTCCTGTGCTGAGAATGAACAGACAACTGAAAACATTTACCGGTCAAATTTAATCAGCCTCATGCACTGAGGACATAAAATGTTGGATGGCACAGAACTTCCTTCAACTAAACGAGAGCAAGTCTGAGGTCATCCTATTCGGCCCCCCCTGACTCCATCAAAACGATAACAAGCAGCCTTGGAAGCCTATCCCCCCCTGGTCAAACCGCATGTCAAAAACCTGGGCATGATATTTGACTCGACATTAAAATTTGACAGGCAAGTCAACGCTGTGGTAAAGGCCAGCTTCTTCCAGCTTCGTACCATAGCAAAAATCAAACCATTCCTCAAATCTGGCGACACTGAAAAAATCATTCATGCATTCATTTCCTCCCGCTTAGACTACTGCAACTCCCTATACACTGGGATCAGTCAATCATCCCTGTCCCGCCTACAATTGGTCCAAAACGTCGCAGCGAGACTCCTGACGCGTACCCGTAAAAGGGAGCACATCACCCCGATCCTGGCCTCTCTCCACTGGCTCCTCCTAATCACATATGAAGCCCTAAACGGGCTTGCCCCCCCTTATATCAAAAAAATTCTATCCCACCACTCTATCTCTAGGTCCCTCAGGTCGGCCGATATGGGGCTACTCACTATCCCGCGGTCTAGGCTTAAGCTCAGGGGTGACCGCGCTTTTGCGGTTGCAGCTCCAAGACTGTGGAACAGCATCCCTCTCCCCATCAGAACTGCCCCCTCCATCGACTTCTTTAAGTCCAGGCTCAAAACCTATTTCTACTCCCTAGCGTTTGAGGCCCTCTGAGGGGACGCTGTGAACTGTTTATGTATTGTGCTGTTATGTTTATGTGCCATTTAGTTGTTTGTTTATTAGTACCTGAACTGATGTACAGCACTTTGGTCAACGTGGGTTGTGTTTAAATGTGCTATACAAATAAAATTGACTTGACTTGACTATCTTTATAATTGTAAAAGCAATTAATTTTACAGAACTTCTGTTGTACTGAACTCCAGTCCACTATTTATTTTTCCATAATGTCTGTAAAGAACTATAATGACAGGCATCATTTAATGAAAGAAAAAGCATAGGGTGAAGAGAAGGAACTTAGTATTTTCATATAGCAACATTGCCAATACTTTAAGACCTAAAAAGGCTTCGAAATTCAGTTGTCGAGATCATGCAGTTAGGAAAACATACTGTAACCATAGAAGGGACCTATAACGCAAGAATCTCTCGTGAAAGCTGGCAATATAAAAATGGACCTTATTTGGTGAAGCAACCTCAATCAACTACAGAGAACAGAAAACAATATAGAACGAGGTACACATCATAAATTCATGATGATGTAATTCACAATAATCTGCCAAATAATTAATAATAAAATCATTCCATGAGTTTTACTATTGAGAGATTCTAAGATTGCTTACAAAAAAGCGCTTTAAAAAAACTTTCATAAAATAGTGTCAGCAATGACTCTGTGAGAAGGGTCTCGACCCGAAACGTCACCCATTCCTTCTCTCCTGAGATGCTGCCTGACCTGCTGAGTTACTCCAGCATTTTGTGAATAAATACCTTCTGTGAGAACACTTGAAAGGCTATGAAGTCTAGCCAAGTTGTGACGATTTAATAGCTTGAATCTTGAGCTTAACAGTGTTAAAGTATGGCACAATGTCAGAGGTGTTGATGTTTGGGCAAAACCTTGAAAATGAAGCATATTTGCTATTTTCAAGCTGACCAAATAGTCAATGGTGAGCATGGAGAATTATGCAGTGGCTACTGATACTCCTATACACCCTTCAGAAAAATTGCATTAGTGCCAGAAATGCAGAGACTTGTGTATTGCCTCATGTAATCTATTATTCTTACAAACTTGTACTCGAGTATGATTGTGCTTACGTATGGTAAGATTTTGTTTTACTGAAGTGTATACAAAAAGAGGAATTTGAAAACAGGATCTGTATCTAGGTACATGTGACAATAAAGTGTAATTCAACGATTGTAACAACCGAATCTCAGTTCATGGCTGGGAGGAAAAAATGGAGACAGCTTGCAGGCTAGCTTATCATATAAATTAATAGCTTTTAATTCAGTCAAAAGTTGCAGTATTTAGCCTATTCCCAAGTACACCTTTTTAGGATGCTTTTTAGATTAAATTATGGTGTGGTAGGTTAGGATACAGGTGCTGAAAGATATCTAACAAAACTGTACATCAGCAATGACATATTCTGGGGCTACAGCAGTTGCTGCCCCATAATTCCTGTCTTTATTCCAAGCTTTGTCACCATATGCATATCAGTTTTAGAAGTCTAATGCAGGGCATGCAATGTGGCCTATCCAATAACGTAGAGTATAATTAATCATCAATGGTATGCAAATGACATTGGAGATGCACCAGTGATGCAGTCAGTAGAGCGAACGCCTCTCAGTTCCAGAGGCATTAATTCAATAATGACATCCAAAATGGAATTTGCATATTCTCCCCGTGACTGTGTGGGGTTTTCACAAATACTCCATTTTCCCAAAGACGTGCAGATTGCTAGGCTGGTGGATGCTGTCATTTGCTAATGTTTAAGGGAATGATGGGAATGGGAGAGGACAATAAAACGGGATGAGCATAGGATTGGTGGATAGATGGTAGGCATGGGCCCAGTGGATCAAAAAGGCCTATTTAATCAACTTTATTTAATCAACTCGGTCACTGAGAGAATAGGTATTTCAATCAACATCTGCAAGACCAAAAAAAAGTCTTACACCAATCTGTCCCTGCTGAACAACACCATCTTTTGACAGGAAACACTGAAAAATATGAACCATTTTCCAAACTTGGGAATTATTTCCAAGGGAAGGCAGCCATTGGGAATGAAATTCACCAATGTGCTATTACATTAATTGACCATCTGAGAAAACCAAGGGCTTTAAAATCAAAACCTCTACCCTGGCACTAAACTCATGGTTTACTGGACAGCAGCGACATCTGCTTCTTGTAAGTTTCTTAGACACGGACTATTCACAGTAGGCATCTCATCAACAATGATGGGTCTGTAAAATACTCTCCAAATCCACTGCAAGGATGTAAGCTACATTAGTGCTCTTGCCCAGGCCAGCACCCCAAACCCGTATCACTCTTTATATGCGGCAGGTAATAGCTTCATTTGATTCAACAGTCAGCCTTTGCAGGACAGAGCAGCAGCAAATGATGGGAGAAAAGGCAAAATTGTGACATTTTAAGCAAGCTGAAAGTGCTTCTGCCATGCTTGCTATTTTTTTCTACTTTGGTTATAATCACTCACACCAAGTAATGGACTGTGTCAAACTCAAGCATACAATTTGTTTATAATCAATTGTAAGGTTTAACTTGCCCCCGCATAGCACAAACGCTTCCTCGCAAATTATTAATGAAATTATACTCCGACTTGGACAAAACTACATTCATTTTTTAAAACCTTTCATCTGTCAGTGCCACATATTCTGCTGACAAGCAATGAAAGAGTTTTTAAAAACAGTTTGACCAACCTGCTCACATCACTGTTCTTCTGATGGCTGCAGGCTAATCAAGTTTGAATGGCAGCCATAATGCAATTATGAATGTCAGCAGTATAACTTTAACACCAGCTCTTTCTACAAAACAAAAAGAATCATCAAAACTGAAGCCCATAGATTTCAGCGAGATCTGGAACAGAGACAAGTTTGGGAAAACCTAGCTAGGTTGAATTTGAATCTGCAAAATATTAAAGTTGCCGAGAGTACAGGTTTAACAGCAGGGCATTGAACTTGCTGTAAGATCCCTTCATTAAGCACCATTTCAACTCGTATAACAAAAACCCAATTTCATTATTTTTTAGCCGAACCAAGAGACCAGCTTATAAACTCTGCCTCTTAAGTGAAATCTATAAGAAAAACTTAGTTGCTCAAGTATGATCAATTATGATTTCGATTTTACGGTTGGAAATAAAGCCATTATTCGTTTAACATTTACTGGGTGCAAACAAGGGAAATTCCCACCAGTTTAGTGCTCAAGCCTTTAAGGTTTTACAAAAACTTTAATTTCTTATGAAAGTGCTGGAAGATTTTAAAATCTTCTTCAAATTCATTTTACAACGATTCCGATTTTAAGCTGAAACAGTTAAAATTAACCAGGAAGCAAATGAAACCTTGAATGTGCCATTGGCCCATGTTTCCCATCTGAATTGTGAAAACTTTGCAATTAAAAACTATTTTGCTAATTAGTACTCTACTGGTAGCAAAACACCCACTTTGGGTCCTTAGTTAAAATTGTCATAGCTATGAAGGTCAAAATCTAATTTAATGGCAGCTTTTTCAATGAGCTTAAAAAGAAGCATTTACATTTGAGGTCCCTTCATAATTAATAAAAAGCTTCCAATTCCCTTAACAGGATGTTTGGAAAATGTTTAAGCAAAAGAACCAGAGATAAGGATGGATAATTGAAACTTATGGTTATATAGTAGGGAGAGAAAGGTGAAGAAACAGAAAAGCTTAGGGAACAGAGATGTTCATACTGGAAATTCAAGTGCGTCACCCAATCTGCTATGGCACACCAACAAATAGATGATAAAGCGAAGTGGGTATACAGGACAAGAGGGGATGCAATAGAGCTTATGCTGAGGACATCACAATAAATACTGAGGAAGTTGCTGTCTTCAAACTGTTTTATTCAGTACCATAATGATGGTTGCAGTACTTTGGAGTTGGCAGAGCATATTTCAATACTCCATTGACATGCTGAAGTACTCAAAGGACAAACAAAAAATGCATTTTGAAAAGTGATTGACATTTTGTTTTTAATCGAGCTGATGAATGTTGCAAAAGGACTGGGAACACCAAGACAGACAGGATCATTGGCATTAATTGGAGTCAATGCCATTGTGGGAATGACAGGAGGGAGGTGAAGATCAAGAGATTCCTGCAGGTTCACATTTTGGACATTGAGAATATACCAAGTAATTATCAAGAAAATCCAATTCAAAATTCATATCCAAGTAGTGCTGGCTGGTAAGCCGACAACTCAACAGGTTTAATTAACAAACCATCTTACCAAATGCATGAGCTTGCACAATAACCCCAGGTAATGCTATTTTTTAAATTTGTGCATTACTATTATTTTTTAAACACATCTTCATCTGCTGCTATATCACCTTAATACACTTAGAAAAGAAAGGCATGGTTGTGAATATGATCTAATACAAGATGTTGTTAAGTTATTGCACTCAATCCATCATGAATAGACATCTTTGATTTGTCTTAAACTTTTGTGCAGGTTCTGAGCAAACCTTAATTAGAAATTACAGGCTCTCACACTGAAGAAATAATCTCTTAGCCAAAATATGTACAAAATCGAAATTTAAAGAATACATCAAAAGGACGTGCAAATTTTATTATCCATAGGGTGTTAAAGCAGCTAGCCAAAAGTATGCTCCCAGCCACATACATCAAAGGAGACACAAATATAGATTGTTTCACAAACTCAATTTCCTACTTTGTCATAACTTAACTATTGTCCAAGTTGCATGGATAGTGATATAAGTAATGGATTTCTGACTTAGTTAATTTCTTTAAAGTCTGAGAAACAGCTGTGGCTAACTTTGAGATTCGTTCAATTACAAGAAAAATATTATCTAGATTTAAGCCTATATTTTATCCACACCATCAGGTTCACTTTCTTGCAACGATCAGGTTCTTGAACCCACCTGCACATCCCTAGTCGGACCTCAGTCATGTAATAATAATAATAATAATACATTTTATTTATATAGCGCTTTTCATATACTCAAAGACGCTTTACAGAGATTTTGAGAACATAGGGAAATTAATAAATAGATAAATAAGTAAATAAATAAATGAACAGAGAAAGGAGACAGTAGGTGAGGTGACCTTCAGTGGTTGAAGGCAGTACTGAACAGGTGAGACTTCAGCGATGTTTTGAATGTGGTGAGTGTGGGGGAGTCTCTAACGGTTTGGAGTAGTGAGTTCCATAGGGTGGGAGCAGCGATGGAGAAAGCCCTGTCCCCCCAGGATCTGAGTTTAGTCCGGATGTGGGGGGATAGGAGATTGGCAGCGGCAGAGCGGAGGGTGCAGGTGGGAGTGTGCCTGTGGAGGAGGTCGGTCAGGTAGGATGGGGCCAGGTTATGGAGGGCTTTGTAGGTTATGAGGAGGATTTTGTACTGGATTCTCTGGGGGATGGGGAGCCAGTGGAGTTTATAAAGGACGGGGGTGATATGGTCACGGATCGAGGTGTGTGTGAGTAGACGGGCAGCGGAGTTTTGAATGTATTGAAGTTTATTGATGATTTTTGAGGGTGCGCCATAGAGGAGGCTGTTGCAGTAGTCCAGACGGGAGGTGATGAAGGCGTGGATGAGGGTTTCTGCAGCTGTGGAGGAGAGGGATGGACGGAGACGGGCAATGTTTTTGAGGTGGAAGAAGGCTGTCTTTGTGATGTGTTTGATGTGTTTGTCGAAGGAGAGGGTTTGATCAAGGATGATTCCAAGATTCCGGATGTGAGGTGAGGTGGATACTGGGAGACCATCAATGTTGAGGATGAAGTTTTGGGTGGATTTGGTGAGCATTTTTGGACCAATGATGATGATTTCAGATTTGTTGCAATTGAGTTTGAGGAAGCATGTAACACAACAGACCTCCTCTTGCACTACCATAGACTTGTTTTCTCATTGTGTATTTTTCACTGTTTTGCACAATGTACGTACAATTCTGTTTTGTGCGTTGCTTGAATCTGTGCCTATGAATCCTTTGCAAAAAAGATTTTCAGTGTATCTGTACTTCACCATACTGGTGCATATGACAATAAAGTCGACCTGATCTGACTTACTAAACCATAAACTAAAATGTGGTTCCTGTGGGCAGACAAAAACTGAGTTTACATTACAGATGAATAACTGACCAGTTTTGATACAAATGGAAAAAGCGAATTTGCGAAGTTCCTGACGTGCTAGGCATTTCCAACATTCTCCTTTCGAGTAAGAAGGAACTGCAGATGCTGGTTTAAACTGAAGATAGGTCTGAAGAAGGGTCTCGACCCAAAACGCCACCCATTCCTTCTCTCCAGAGATGCTGCCTGTCCCGCTGAGTTACTCCTTCTCCTTTTGAGTTTCAGTTTCAGTGATTTCTCTCACATGCATTTCCACAGCTTTAAAATGACTCTTTCCTCACTGTTTCTCTTGATAACCTCATTAACTAAGAAGACAGCTCTATAAACAAATCAGGATCACCAGGCTGGCTGCACCCTATCAGAGATATTCCCTTCATCATTACCCCACCCTCTTTACTATTTAAAAGAATCTTCTCACTTTCCCAGTTATGATCCATCCGAAACATTAACTCTGTTTCTCTTTCCATTGATGCTGCCTGACGCAGGGCCGTTTTTACAGCATTATGGGCCCCCGGGCAAAGCAGTGTACTGGGGCCCCTACCGTTACTCTCCCCCACCCCCCTTTCCCTACCAGCCCCCCCGTGTCGTGCCGGCGAAAAGCACTTACCGAAAAGCACTTAGCGATGGACTTAGGGTGCTACATTGTTGCGAAAAGCACTTACAGATCGTTGTGAGAAGCACTTAGTGACTGAAAATGTTGCGGGAAAAAAGCACTTATTAAACCTACATTTTTAAAGTAGTATTTATTTATTGCAAGTCACTTAACATACACAGATCAGCATGGGGCCCCTATGCTCGTGGGCCCCCGGGCAAGTGCCCATCAGGCCCATGCGTTAAGACGGCCCTGGCCTGACCTACATAATATTTCCAACATTGCATTTGGATTTAACAAGGATCTGCAACCATTTTTATTCTGTATCTCAATTTTAGCAATTATTGATGTCAATGAATTTTAAGAAATTATAAATTTATAAGCAATTTACCAAGGGTTAACGTTCCATGGATAAGACATTTCAGCTCTAAGGTTAAAGCTGTAAAAGCAGGAGTTATTCCCCTTGGAGCAAAGATTATTAAAGAGGTTTGAAAGAAATTTACAAGATCACGACTGTTAGAAAGGTAGAGAGAGAGAAGTTGTTCTCATTAGCAGATGTTGAATTCATTGGCCTATAGGAAATGGGGGAAACAAAAATAATCAGCACCCTTTTAAAATTAATTGGATAGGCACGAGAAAGAATAATTTTCATGACTACGATAAAAGAATGGAGGAATGAGATTGACCAAATTGCCTCATCTTGTCCCATTATGATTCAATGGTATAAATACATTCTTCATCATAACTTTTATATAGTCATCATAATTAATTGCATTAGTTTGAAGGACAATAGTAAACATTAAAGATACATTCTTTTTGATTAGTCCCATGATAATGTTGGGGTCTACCGTCATCTCTTCAATGCATCGGCATAGTATTGCAAAAATGTGAAACAATGATGCACAAGTATTAAAGACAATCTGAAGGTAAACATTTGACATCAAATGAATATTCATCCTGAAATTTGTGATACGAGTATCAACAACACCAAATATATAATTTAAATATTTGCAATCTGTCCCATAAACCAAATTATACTTACGTGTTGCACACAGTCATAGTTTGACACGTATCTCCAGTGCAGAACTCCGAGATGGTGCTGTACTGAAGGTTTATGTGATTGAAGAAAGTTGTTGCTAAAATTTTGGGGAGGAAAAGATAACATTACATACACCAGCATTTATGTTTGACATTGTACAGCAGAAAAATTCAGAACATCCCGTCTGGTAATTGCATTAAACGCATAACACATGAGCGACGAAAAGTTTTAAATTGCTCTAACCATATTAACGTGCTATAATCAAAATATTTTCAATGAACAACATATGGCAATGCAGGCAGCAATTTAGACAATAATGATTTTGTAATCACTTAACTCGAGAATAATTACTGAATACAGCCTCTACGAAAATTCCTCCTTGCATTCCATATATGGTCAGGATATTCTACATCTAATTAACTTGTACAATTTTGAATAAAAACAAAACAAAATGGAAACCTTGCAAGTGAAGGGAGAGGCAATTTTAGACTGACAAGTTGGCACTGGCTGGAAGGGCCTTACGCATTGAAACTCGAGAGAATTAAGAATGCATGATTCTTATTATAATTTGCTCACATGCACATTTTTTCTTGTCAATTTTCTTCCTCAGAAAGTATCATTCTTAACTGCTGCCTGGATATGAAGTTACTGGGGCAACTTCAGTGACATAATTACTTGACCATAATACATATTGTCACCAGACAATGGAACCACCAATAGCAATGACAAGTAGGATCGCCAGTGACACACTCAAATGTGGAAGCATTTCATTATTTTTCTTCTATCCAACCACAAGATATAAAAGCCAGCTGGGTTACTTTACCAATAACCTAATGGAGGATAGCATATTCAACAAACTAGCAAAGAGGGAACGGGGGTTTGCCTGTACAAAACTAATTACATTCAAATTTTGATTATTTCCCAATACAAAGTATTCATTTGTTAAAATAGAATAATAAATAGCATAAAAATAAACTCTTTGGTTTAACTTAGTCCCATTTTAGTTCATACTCCACACCAGCTGCCACCCTTCAGAAGTTAATATGGAAATAAGATTTTTTAAATGTACTGGCTGTTGTACCTATATGAACAACATGAACTTACTATTGTTGGCTAGCCATTCATTTAGGTCAATTTCATGTGGCAAAGTCACCAGTTCTTTAAAGTTGAAATCTGTTATTCTGGCTTTGGTATATTCAGGCTCCAGGTACAATTTCTTCTCCTCCGTTGCTGTTTTTTTACCATTTGGCTTGGTCTTGGACTTCCTAAAAGAAGCAAACATCAGATTAATTGAACGTTTTGTTTTGGATACAGTTCAATTAAACATTGTGTACCATTTACTTATTAGTCTTAGGCATTCTCATTAACTATCACATTGGGAATTCAGCATGCCACACAGTTTTGTGCAAGGCAATGAAATTACAAGCAAAATGAGCATGGGAATGGGGAGCAATGCCAAGAAGTTATTCCTTTCCCAGACCATACCAAACATAATTATTGTGCATTAACACCTGCTGATCCCTCCCTCCTCATTTCCTGTTTTAACCATATCCAAATGGAAATGTCTTCCTTCACGATAAGCCTACCGAGCAACAAAATAGAGCATAACACTTGAACGAGACTAGTTCCTTCCTCCTTAATGAATTATGGAACAGCACATGACCGTCAAACAATAAAGCACAATTCTGGCATTTTTAACTGTTTATGTTACATAATCTTGGTCTACTGGTCTGCGCCACAGACAAGCTCTTCATAAGTATGGAAATTCTGATATTAAATTCAGTGGCTAAGATAGAATTCATTTCAAGATTCAAGAGTGTTTAATTGTTATATGTACTGAAAATGGAACTATGAAATTCTTAATTGCAGCAGCTTAACAGGTCTACACAGTACGCATTGACACTGAACAAACAAAAAATAAATCAATAAATTAAAAAAACATTAGTGCAAAACAAAAGCCTAAAGTCCTTAATGCAACCAAGTAAGTTTGTAGTTTGGTTGCCATTTGTAATGTTCAAGAATCTGATGAATGTTGGGAAGAAGCTGTCTCTGAACATTACAGTTTTCCTATACCACCTTCTCAACAGCAGGAGTGCAATCAAGAGTGTGGCCAAGGTGGTGTAGCTCCTTGATGCTGGCTGCCTTTTTGAGGCAGCGCCTTTAAAAGATAGATCTCTTCCATAGTGGAGAGGTCAATACCTGTAAAACCAGTGTCCACCCACTTTTTGTAATCTCCACATATTTGAATTTACATTGCTTGAATTTGAATCTAATTAAACTTAAAGTATACCAGAATATTTTGTTTTGTTACAAGAAAGCAAAATTAAAGCAGATGATCATTTAACAATCTATGCCTTCTATCATTTAGCAATCTATGCTGCAAAGACCGAATGATCTAGGAACCTTTCATGATCGATTCCTTCATATAACAACTGTCACACATTCAAAGTGAAACCTTCCATCATTAAACTTTAAACATAACAATTACTACCTTTAACATTGCCAATTGATGTGTGTGAAGTGAATATGGGAATTTTGAATTTGCAATTAGAAAACTGTAACTACCAATACAATACTGTAATTAAGCAATTAATGCAGACCTACAAGTAGCAACATTCAAAGGTAAAATCAACCTGAATAAGTACCAAGATCTAGCAAAACATGGTGTTGAGTGAATCATCCACATTTTAACCAAATTAGTTTCTTTACAATGTATTTCAAATTAATTCAAATTGGGTGCAACAGAAAAAACCCCACCATTTAGAATTGATCCTACTGAAACTGATGGAATGGTAAAGACTGCAGACAGAAACATGCAATGTTTAATGATACAGTACAAGAACACTGGCAGCACTTGAAACAAATTATTGAAATTTATTCATATTTGGTTAGCCATCATGAATAAACATCCAATTTTATTCAATTTCTGCAGCATCAGAATGGTTAGCCTGCTGTGTTGAAGAAAATTCCTCTGACGCAAATATTAGACTTAATCACAAAAAGAATGATTAGGAGTTCATCATACTTAGAAACAAACATGGGACAACAGCAAACTTTTGAACACAAGGAAAACAGTTCCTGGGTTGAGTAATTCAATACCACCCTTGACCTAAAGATATCCCTTTTGAAAGTAAAAAGCAACAAATGAAACAGAAAAATAGGTGCAGGAGTAGGCCATTTGGCCCTTCATTAAACAAATTAAATAAAAATGTTTTTTTAAATTTGGCCCTTCGAGCCATTCAATATGAATATGGCTGATCATCTAAAATCAGTACCCCGTTCCTGCTTTTTCCCCTATATCCCTTGATTCCTTTAGCCCTAAGAGCTAAATCTAACTCTCTCTTAAAGTCACATGTTGAGTGCTCTTCTTGAGCAATCCTTTGAAGTCAAGAACTGACTTGCTTCAGAATGGTTAGCCTGCTGTGTTGAAGAAGATTCCTCTGACGCAAATATTAGACTTAATCCTCACAAAAAGAATGATTAGGAGTTCGGAAACACCATTTCCGAATTAAGGTAGTTGATATTGGCTGGAAACTTGGACTGACTCTCTTTTCAGGTGAATCTCTTTTGGCTGCCTAACAGGCAGCTGCAAACTTATTGATTGATACAATCCTTCTCCAAGACGCTTTAAATGTGGAAAGTTATCCACATTTGACAACATCTCACTGTGAAAGTTGTTTGTTGGGGACAATTTTGTGCACTAGGGACAACAGAAGCTCTGTCTCTAAATGTGGATGCACAGAAGTGCCGTCCACACTCTGCAACTTGATGACCAAGGATCTGAAGACTCTGGAAAGGAGGTGACAAATGTTGATGAATCACTCATTCATCCTGTCAATTATTACAGCAGGAAACAAATAAGTAACAAATAATCTGCTGGAGGGAATCAGTGAATCAAGCAGTACCTGTGACAGCAAAGGAATTGTCTGTTTCAGGTCAAAATCAGACCTCCTAACATTTGATTTCACAAACTCATAATTTATGTCCAAAATTCAGAATTTTACATCAAAATTCATAATATGGCGCGTAATGCAACTTTTCTGCAAAAAAGTATGAACGCCAAATGCGCATACATTCATGTGTGAAAAACGACTATTATTTCCAACAGTCTGTAGTTCTTGGACTACATGTACAATGTCAGGCGTATCATGAGTATATTCTGCTATTTATAGAAAGGTTATTGAACAGAGATACTTTTTACAACAAAGAAAAAATTGTTTTGTTTCATTTTTTCTATTTTGCTTTTTCCTTACACATCCCAATTCTCTTGATATTGAATAAAAGAACAATGGTCATAAAATGTATGACTAAGTTATGAAGAAAGAGTTGATATATGCGACTCGACTAAGCATACGGAAGGATTTCATAGCTCGAGTCTGTGACCGTGCTAACAAGGATCGCAATACAACGCATTGATATTGACCATCCGAAAACAGTTGGTAATTTCAATCACTCCTGTACCATTTGGCACAGCGTTTCTCAACCTTTTTATCCTTGTGGAACCCTCGAAATAATTTTCATGTCTCAGGGAACCCCAACATAAGAATTGTGTAGGGAAGTAACTGCAGATGCTGGTACAAATCGAAGGTATCACAGTTACTCCAGCATTTTGTGATACTTTTAAATTATATATCACATGCTGAAGACTTTATTATAATACCCAATATACCGTACGTGTATAATAAAATTACGAATTTGAAATTAAACACAAAAATGACTCAAATGCATTTACATATGATTAGCAAGGATATGCATTTCTGCTCTACATTGATTCTAGTCCTGGGGAAAACATCCCCACATTTGACCACTAATTGCAGTAATTTAGAGTATAATGTCATCTTGCTTATTGAAATACATTTTTTTAAAAAATTATTATTTTTCATATTTCAGATACAGCGCGGAAACAGGCCTTTTCGGCCCACCAAGTCCGCGCCGCCCAGTGATCCCCGCACATTAACACTATCCTACACACACTAGGGACAATTTTTACATTTACCCAGTCAATTAACCTACAAACCTGTACGTCTTTGGAGTGTGGGAGGAAACCGAAGATCTCGGAGAAAACCCACGCAGGTCACGGGGAGAACGTACAAACTCCTTACAGTACAGCACCTGTAGTCAGGATCGAACCCGAGTCTCCAGCGCTGCATTCGCTGTAAAGCAGCAACTCTACCGTTGAAGTACTTGAAATAAATTCGCACATAAATTGATAAAAAGCCCAAAAAGGTAATTGGCTTTTCTGCTGTGCTTTATATTTTAACCCCGCCTTAATTAATATAGTTATAGAATCTTGCATTTAAATTTAATATTTACTCATTACAGTTCCACCACTGATTTTTTGGCACTCTTGGTTCCAGAGCATTGCTGGTTTATCCATTTTACCTGACCAAAGGATGTCACGGCCTCCGAGAGGGATACAATGGTACTGGTACAGTCCACCTAGGCGGCTGGGGGGGGGGGGAAGAGATACTGGCCTGCAAAGCCGGCCAAGGAAGATGGCTATGGAGATAGATGTGTTGGCTCCAGCTGGGCTGGAGTTCCAGAGCCCCGGCCGCAGGTTGCAAATTTAACCCACCGAACGGCCGTGGAAGTCCCGATGAGGTCGAGATTGGCTGCCTTGCCCAGCCTAGGCACCACATTTTCGGGGAGACTTCCAGGGCGGGGGGGATTTGTCGCGGAACCCCTAGCGACCTCCAGTGGAACCCTAGTGTTGTGGCATATATTGAGTGGCCGAATTGACAAATTGAAATTACCGACTGTTTTGCGGAAAAATGTGAGGCAAAATCAGAATGGCGGAAATGAAATAAGAAAGCGGAAACTCTGCCAAATTTGGAAGGGTTGGGAAAGGTGCAAAATGATGCCCCTGCATCAGGCCTAAGAGGAGAGGGAAGAAAGCCAGTACAAGGAGAGGGCCTGTGGTAAGAGAAAGGCAATGGCTGATTAGTGGACTAAGAGGGGTGAAGGGTGACCACCAGATCGAGCAGGTAGGGGAGGGGGAGAGGGAGGGGTGGAGGTGGAGACAGCTGGGTGGGTAATATGAACACAATCTGAAACTCACCTGCCCCCAGGCTGCCAGTGCTTGTGCAGATCTCCCACCTTCACTGTCACCTCCCCTCCCCCCACCGGCTCAATCTCCCCTTCGTTCTTCACCCCACCAATCACCTATTGACCTGTCCCTCTCCTCTGTACACTACCCATCTTATCTTCACTTTTAGTCGATGTAGAGTTTAGTCGATGAATAGCCAATAATTCCTTTAGCCACGCCACACCCCCTCCCCCACTTTAGATGCTGCTGGACCTACAGAGAGTCTGCAGCAGAATTTTATTGTTGCAGATTCTGGTATCTGCAGTTCGTAACATCTACAGCAGGAAACTTGTTGGCAGCAAAGTGCAGTATTTTTAGCTGGAGATCATTCTTTATAAAAAATGTGGTGTGAGGAACAGAGGTTCAGCAATAAATCCTTCTGAATTCCTCACAATGGTAGGCAAATAGTTATTTGCTCTAGTTTCCAACCACAAAGTGAAGCACTCATTAATCTGAAACATTTATGTACAGTTTATCTTCATTACTCTCCACTTGCCAATGTATGATATCCTGGATATTGTCCAGATGTTCATACCAGGTTTCAGAATTTTTGGGAATAACATCACTTGGCAATGCATACTATGCTTGCTATTCAGTTTATGCAAGGAAAATAACAGCAATACTGCCAGAAGCCCTTTTCTCCCTATTCTCAAAAATCTTTTCCATAATAGGTAATCTCATCTTGATATTTCCAAGGCTTGAATGTGATGTTACAACATTAGAGTTGACATAAAAGCATGGATAAACTGAAAACACATAAATAAATATAGCTGTTTGAAATTGGAAAGTTGGAAAATCTAAATTAAAACATTTAAATTAAAACAACAGATCAGGCAGCATCTGTGGAGAGAGAAACAAAATTAATGTTTCAGGTGAATACCCTTTTCATTGATTTCTCCCACTTCAGGTAGCCCCTGCTTCCCCTCTATCTCCTCCCCTTCCCAGTTCTCCTACTAGTCTTCCTGTCTCCGACTACATCCTATCTTTGTCCCGCCCCCTCCCCTGACATCAGTCTGAAGAAGGGTCTCGACCCGAAAGTCGCCCATTCCTTCTCTCTTGAGATGCTGCCTGTCCCGCTGAGTTACTCCAGCATTTTGTGTCTATCCTTTTCATCAAACCTGGGCAGGTGGAAAAACATCAAAATTCACCTATTCATGCACTCCAGAGATGTTGCCTGACCCACTGAGTAACTCCAGCACTTTATGTCTTTTTTTTTTTAAACCAGCATCTGCAGTTCATTGTATCCACAATTCTCACTTGTTTGTTCTGGGAAAGAATCACTGACCAGATCCATTTTCTACCTCCATGCAAAGATGTTCCCTTATCTAACAACATTTTCTATCTTTATTTGGGACTCCATTAAATTCAACTACTGGAAGAGACTGACAATTTCACATTTCTGCAGAAATGCAACTCCTTTCATGAAACTACTAAGTAAACATTAGTGCACAAATAGGAACATGGTAACTCATGGTACACTTCATAAGATTTTCATTTCCATGAAAGCATTTAGTTTTTAAAAAATGGAATGTGGTGCAAGAATTGCATATTTTATCAGTGATCCGAACAATTCCAGTTTAGAATTAGTGGTTATTTGAGATCCTCAAATTTTACTTTTCAAAACACAGTTAGTTGCATCTTGCACTGTGAAATCACAAGTGGCGGGTAATATAATCTTGTTATTCCGAAACATTAAAATTAAAATTGGGCTAAATTAAATTATTTCAGCTTAGTATCAAGTCTTAAAGTGCAACCAGCACCATTAAAAATGTGATTGGGGTAGTGGGGTGCACAGGGGAAGACACAAGAATATTGAAGAATAGGTAGCAAAACATACAGCTGCCAGAGTCATGTTACTGGTGTCTCATTTTGACCGCATGCAAATGCAACACGTGTACCTCTTCTCATTCCTAACCTGCCATCTAATACTGTGGAAAGCATTTTATATTACTTCTGCTGGGAAGATCCAATACGTTGAGTCAATATTTGAATAACTTTGTTCCGGGTTGAAAGAGCTGGAATTTTATTTAATCAACTTTGGTGTCATTAAAATTCAGTATTAAAATAGACATGATATTTGATGATACTTTACAGCATTTTAATGCCCAAACTGTCCTTGACCACTGATGAGTCACTTTCAGAGAGATAGCATCATTACTGCACTCGTTATACAATTGAAGCAAATTTGTATTCAAGCCCCAGCACCAGTCAATGAGTGATCTTTGGAACAATTTGAAAAGCACAATCAACCTGCCCCAGCCCCGGCCCCTGCCCCTGCCCCTGCCCCTGCCCCCCCCCCCCCCCCCCCCACACACACACACACGGATCGGGGCTTCACAAGGCAAAAATCAGTATTGAATTGCAAATCCTAATTGCCTTTGACAAAATGGTGGTGAGCTGCTTTCTTGACTACTGCAGGATGGTATATGTTAAAATAGGTGACACAGGGGGGGAGAAGAGGGTGAAGTCAAGAGAGAGGCTGGAGGGTGATGAGTGGGGACACAACAGCTGGAAGGGCTAGCATCTAATAACAGGGTGGTAATGGGAATCATTCAGTGAGAGATGGGCAGATGGTACTGGATGCAGTGGGTGAGGTGTGTGGGTAGCAGGTGGATGGAACTAGGGTAGGGAGAGGAAATGTAGGAAAAGGAGCAAAAATAGGAAGATAGAGATGGATTGAAAGCACAAGGGGAACACAGGGCACTCCTGATGACCTGAAATTCAAAAATTCAATGCCCAAGCCCAATTCAATCTACACGGGCAGTAGATACAATAGTGGCATTTAAGAAATGTTTAAATAGGCACACAGATATGCTGGGAATTGGGGAAGGAGGGCATAGATTATTTGCAGGCAGATAAGAGTTGGTCGTGGCATCATGTTCAGCACATACACTGTGGGCCAAAGGGCCTGCTTCTGTGCTGCATTGTTCCATGCTCTAGAAGTATTTGTAGAAGGTATCTGTGAAGCTTTGTCTCACCAGGAAGGGCTGTTAGGTCTCTGGATGGTAGTGAGGGAGATGCTGCAGTGTTAAGCGCCAGGAGTCGGGAGAGATACCAGACCAGCGACTCATGGAACAAGTGAGGTGGAAATGAGTGGGGAGGGTTAGGGGCAGGTTTAATGATATCTGCTTGGAATTGTGGTTTGACTTTATGTGTAACTTTTCCAAACAATCAATAAAGAGGACAGCCAATCAGAATAAAAGGCGAGCAAATTCAATAAGTAGCTTAAAGACTTAATCAAGTGTAAAAGGTATTTAGATAGAACCCCCCCCCCCCCCCCAAGTGTTGCAAAACAATTAAAATTAGCACTGGAAATTGGGCACATCCAGCAATGCTATCTACAAGACTAAGATTAGAAAAATAAGAATCTTTAGAATTTTACTTTAGGGATACGTGTGGAAACAGGTCCTTTGGCCTGTCGAGTCTGGGCTGACCAGCGACCACCCCATACACCAACAACACTATCCTACACACTAGGGACAGTTTACTATTTTACTAAAGCCAATGAACCTACAAACCTGTACATCTTTGGAGTGTGGAGGAAAAATGGAGCACCCGGAGACAACCCAAGCAGGAGAACCTACAAACTCTGTACAGACAGCACCCGTAGTCAGGATCGAACCAGGGTCTCTAGGCGCTGCAAGGCAGCAACTCTACCACTATGCCACTGTTTTTCAGAGAGAGCGCCTTTTAAAATGTCTATCAGAATGCACCTTATTCTGAGCTGTTCAGTGATGTTATCAATGGAATCACAATAACTGTTACAATAACAATGACCAAAGCCATAATGTAAATAGAAAGGTTGACACGGACAAGTTGTCACTACTCAGAAATGATACCTCGACACTAATGCTATGCAAATGCATTGTAAAACTAGTCAAAGCTGCTCCGAGTGAATTTAGTCATGTTTCACTTGTTGAAAGATTGAAGAAAAAAGTTTGCACAAAATGTGAAGTACTGAAGCTCAACTCATGGAGATTGAGGTTTTAGTGAATGCAATCATTCACAGGCCCTGTACACTCACTGTATGGAACACATTTTAAACTGTTTCCAGGTACAAGAAGGATTTTGGGAGGCGGTTGGAGAGAAAATATTTTCAATCTCAATACTTACCCCAGCAACTTTGACTACCTTTGCCTCAAATACTGAGCTGCCCACCAATGTTTTCTTTACAGATCTGTTATTAACACTTTTGAGCAAAATAAATCAAAGGATTAATACTTGCTAAAATGGTTTGAAGCAAAAGCACAACTTAGCCAACCAGTTGAAACTCACTAGCCACATCTTCCCTTTCTGCAGAGACCACGTTCCCTTCAACTCCCTGGTTAACTCATTCCTTCCCACCCAACCCATCCCCTCCCCAGGTAGTTTCCCCTGCAACCGCAGGAGATGCAATACCTATCCCTATATCTCCTACACTCGACTCTTTCCAGGGACCTCAACAATCCCTTCAGGTGAGACAGATGTTCATTCGCACCTCCTCCAACCTCATCTACTGTATTCGCTGTTTTAGGTGTGGACTCCAACATATCAGAGACCAAGCAGACTCGATCGTCTTGCTGAATACCTTTGCTCAGTCTGCCTCGACCTACGTGATCTCCTGGTTGCCAAACACTTTAACCCTTTAACCCAAACCCTTCCCATACTGACCTTTGCCCTGGGCCTCCTCCATTGCCAAACGTAAATTGGAGGAACAGCAGCTCATATTTCCCTTGGGCAACTTACAACCCAGTGGTATGAATATTGAATTCTCTAGCTTCAAGTAACCGTTGCATCCGCTCTCCCCGTCCTTCCCCCACCCCAGATGTCATAGTAGTTTTACTGTCGTCTTGTTGAGTTCCACTATCTGTATAATTCGTTATCACCTATCCCAGAGCCAACAATGGACCATTGTGAGATCCACATTTCCTTGATTATCATATGTCCTAAGTATTGTCTATATCTCTTGTTCCCCTTTCCCCTGACTCTCAGTCTCAAGAAGGGTCTCGACCCGAAACGTCACCTGTTCCTTTTCTATGATCTGGATGATGGTGTGGCAAATTGGATTAGTAAATATGCAGATGATACTAAGATAGGTGGAGTAGTTGATAGTGAGGTAGATTTTCAAAGTCTACAGAGAGACTTGGGCCTTTTGGAAGGGTGGGCTGAAAGATGGCAGATGGAGTTTAATGCTGATAAGTGTGAGGTGCTGCATTTTGGTAGGACAAATCAAAATAGGACGTACAGGGTAAATGGTAGGGAATTGAGGAATGCAGTGGAACAGAGGGATCTGGGAATTACTGTGCATTGTTCCCTGAAGGTGGAATCTCATGTGGATAGGGTGGTGAAGAAGGCGTTTGGTATGCTTGCCTTTATAAATCAGAGCATCGAGTATAGAAGTTGGGATGTAATGTTGAAATTGTACAGGGCATTGGTGAGGCCAAATCTGGAGTATGGTGTGCAGTTCTGGTCGCCAAATTATAGGAAGGATGTCGACAAAATGGAGAGGGTACAGAGGAGATTTACTAGAATGTTGCCTGGGTTTCAGCACTTAGGCTACAGAGAGAGGTTGAACAGGTTGGGTCTTTATTCTTTGGAGCGTAGAAGGTTGAGGGGGGACTTGATAGAGGTTTTAAAAATTTTGAGAGGGACGGACAGAGTTGACGTGGGTAGGCTTTTCCCTTTGAGAGTGGGGAAGATTCCAACAAGGGGACATAGCTTCAGAATTGAGGGACAAAGGTTTAGGGGTAACATGAGGGGGAACTTCTTTACTCAGAGGGTTGTGGCTGTATGGAATGGGCTTCCGGTGGAAGTGGTGGAGGCTGGCTCGATTTTATTATTTAAGAGTAAATTGGATAGGTACATGGATAGGAGGGGATTGGAGGGTTATGGTCTGAGTGCAGGTAGATGAGACTAGGTCAGGGAGAATGGTCGGCGTGGACTGGTAGGGCCGGACAGGCCTGTTTCCATGCTGTAGTTGTTATATGTTATATGTTACAGATGCTGCCTGACCCGCTGAGTTACTCCAGCTTTTTGTGTCGGTCTTCGGTTTAAACTAGCATCTGCTGTTCCTCCCTCTACTCTCAAACAATACACTGATAGGCCTTTTTCCTGTAGAAACAAAGGACAGGCTTACATTTATATAGTTCGTTTCATGTACTTTACCACAATGACTGATCTTCAAAGTGCTTAATTAGTTGTAATATATGAAAGGTGTGGTGCCACAAAAAGCAATATAACCATGATCAGGTTATTCATTGTTTTGTTGCCGATTCAAGAGGGTGGATTCTTATAAGTACCCGGGTGTCTACCTCAACAATAAACTGGACTGGAGTGAAAACACCAATGCACTATGAAGAAAGGGCCAGAGCAGACTTTATCTGCTAAGGAGACAGGTCCTTTGGAGTGCAGGGGGCACTCCTAAGGACCTTCCACAACATGGTGGTTGCATCAGCCATCTTCTATGGAGTGGTCTGCTGGAGCAGCAGCATCTCAGCGGCGGAAGGGAAGAGGCTCGACAAGCTGGTCAGGAAGGCTAGCTCTGTCCTGGGTTGCCCCCTCGACTCAGTGCAGGTGGCGAGAGAGAGGAGGATGATGGCAAAGTTAACATCGCTGCTGGACAACGACTCCCACACTGCACTGAGTAGCTCCTTCAGTGGCAGACTCCTTCACCCCAAGTGCATGAAGGAGAGATATAGGAGGTCCTTCTGTAAGGGCTCAAATTCAGCGTAGCCATGTGGGTTTTATTGCAGGGGTGTTAAAAAGGTGTTAAAAAGGTGTTAAAAAGGTGTAAAAGCTCCAGCTTTATGTTGCCAAGACATCCTGTTTATGGCTAAGGGTATCCTTTGATATGGGCAACTGGCTTTAAGGCTTTGATGGTTAGCCATCCTTTGAAGTGTTAAGAAGAACAACTTGCCATATGGACTGCCCTCTGTTCCCAAGAAAGAAGAGGTCATGATGGACACAACGGACGCGGAGGTCCCGAAAGAGACAAAGATTTATAGGACATTGTAAAACTTGCCATATAAGGTAGCAACAGGAAATGTACTGACACATGTATTTCGGGTATAAATATGTGTAATTGTTAGCATTCGGGGAGAGAGACTACACTAGCTTCCTAAGCGTTTCTAAACGCTTCGGTTTCTAGACTCTCTCCCACCTGGGTGAGTAGAATAAAGAGGTTAAACGAATTCGGTTGTCTGCCTGTTTTTTCTAATAGGCCACAGACTACAACATTTGGCGTAGTCGGCAGGATCTCTTTGGCACCGTCAACCACGAACGACTAAGCGGCATCGGTGGCTGAAACACGTCCACAGGGGACAGAGTGCACTTCTCGACCGTTGTTCGAGACCCCGGACGTTGACGTTTTTCAGACACTGAAGTCCCTCGTTTGGGGTTGATTTCGTGTTCAACTGAGATTCACAGACGAACCGATAAGGAAAAGGATAAGGATAAGGTTCCGGATTTGGAAGGTAAAGGGCGGTCACTCTTGTCATTGTCTTGGTCTGGGTGCAAGTAATATTTATTGGTAATATTTATTGGTAGTATTTATTGATAACATATTTTCGGATAATTGACAATCAGACATATGGGACAGTCTTTGGATAAGAGTGATGGCGGTGCCCCGGTACAACACATGTGTTATTTATTTATTTGCTTCGTTAATGAAAAGATTGGGAAACGAGGCCTGGCCAGTAGGAGGTACATGGAATGTAGAGACTATCAAAGAGGGGGTGCAGAAGTGCCATCAGGAGTTGAGGGAGCGAAGTTGGAGGGAAAATGAAGGTGTATGATCTAAGACTTGACCGTGCTACCCGAGCTCGAGGTGAATTTTAAACCGGTACCAAAGGGATATATCCCGCACAACAACAAAAGTCAGAATCCGAACCACTGGAGTATATAGCGGCTTTATTAGGTAATCAGGAGTCCGAGGGTGACGAGGAACCCTGGACGTGTCCGATCCCCACAGCCCCACAGGCAGATCCACCGGCTGCGGTTGTGCCAGTCCCGGTTCTACCCTCCCCGTCAGGATATTGGGGACTACCCCCCGATAATGAGACAGCATCAGGGAATATGGATAGGTCCCAGACAAAGGGTTAAGTTGCGCCACGAGTAAGAATCCGCAAGATCGGCGCTAGAGATTGAGGATGCTGCCCACCCTCGCCTTTTTCAGTACACCTCATGCTGCCCAGCAGGCCTGCCACCTTTGCGTTGACCAATGTGCTAGTATTTACACCGACTCACGATATGCCTTTGGGGTTGCACATGATTTTGGTAACCTGTGGCAGCACAGGGGCTTTTTGACTGCAGCAGGCACTCCTATTAAAAATGTCCTGTTTTTCTGAAATCTACTAGCGAGTTTAACACTCCCGAAAAACCTTGGCTGTCATTAAATGTAATTCGCATACATCTGTCAAGGGGAATGCATTGGCTGACACATTGGCATGCACAGAGGCCCTGACCCCTACCATTTTAGTTTCTTCAGGCGAACAACAGCAGTTTTCTGCAACTACCGCTATGCCCAGTGTTTCGGAATTCTGCCAGCTTCAGGGGGACGCCCCCGAGGCTGAGAGACACCAGTGGAGCCAGGATGGGTGTTCCCCTTGCGAATCTGACTTGCTTTGGGTTACTGCCTCTGGCAAAGTTTGTGTCCCTAACGCGCTTTTACCTGTTTTGTTGTATTATGTGCACTCTCTTACCTATGCTGGTAAGAGGGGAATGTTGGATGTAATAAATGCTACATGGTATCACCCCAAAATACATTGGGGTTTACAAATTGATTTTATTGAATTGCCACGTGTACATAGTTATAAGTATTGCTTAGTTATTGTTGATGTGTTTAGCTGATGGATTGATTTTGCTATTGATGTTGCTATTTAGCTATTGTTACTCCTGCTATTAGGGGAAGTGCACTCATGAATTATATGGTATTGTGGTCAATCTGTATTTACTCCATGACATTTATGTAAAGACGATCAGATGATGTGCAGAGGAGACAAAGGCACAATACCCTGGAAGGCAGAAGGAATAGGACCCTGCTCAGGATAGTTTAATGGTTTAATAAGACCAGAGCTAAACAATTGAGAGACCAAGCCTATTGGGTTGTACACTGTGGACATGCTTTGTGCCAGCTTAATTTCCAATGCCTGACAGATGAATTTAGTTTTCCATGTAAGAAGCAGCAGCCGTATCAGGGTCGATGTAGACGAACTCATGGGTTACATCAGTCGTCCCTACGAGAGGAGATGAGGGGAAGAATAGACTGGGAAAAATTGGAGGTTACATGGGAATTTTGTTTTTGTCTTTCAGTCCAGGTATTTTTAAATTCATGTTACAAGTTGACAAAGCTTTTAATCAGGCGTAGCAACGTCATGGTGAACTATTTTATGGATAACACCTTTCCTTACTCCTATTCCGTGCACGCTTTACTATTGACTTATTTACTGCCTAGTATTGAGAGCGATAACCATTTGCTCGGAGGGTGAGCTGGTGCTTTAGAACACCAGGTCTGCCCGGTTCTTTTTGAATCACTCACAGAGCCCTGGCTCCAATAATTGGTGTACGGATTATGATAACCGACCAGATGACTGTGGATTTCAATGTTTTAATGGGTGGTCCTTGAGACCCTATCTTAATCAAACACAGGAGAATTGGCCCCGGATACAAGTTAATTCTCCTCATGACTCTCCAGAAACACCGATAAATACAACTTGTTTCTGTAGAATGGGATCTAGACCAAATGAAGTTGGTCTGTCTGTGGGATTCAGCACATGCACCCATATCAGTACTGCAGTTCCCCCAAGACCTCTTAATGGGACTTACTTAAAATGTGGGAGCTGAGCATATGTCTGGTTACCAGGACTTTCGCCACGGTATGATCAGGGATCTTATGAGACCTGGACAGGGTGTTGTTATCTAGCTTTTGTGATCCCACCTTTACAAATCATAAATCATCCTCTGCAGCATCCAGAGTGGAGCTCTAATCGAGTTGTATTGGAGTTTGAGGGGTTTTGGTGGCTAATATTCCCGAGATGGGGAACCGCTCGGGCGGGAACTGAAATTTGAAACTTAGCTAGTGCCCTGGAACAATTAGCAAATTGTACCGCTGATGGACTGTACGAGACTCAGGAACAAATAGGCCAGTTAACAACTGAAATGGTGGCCCTGCGTCTTGTCGCTCTCCAGAATCGTATGGCTCTAGATTTCCTGCTAGCCAAGAGAGGGGGTACCTGTGCTATGATAGGGCAAGAATGTTGTACATTTGTACCAGATGTATCCTCTAATATCACCAATATCGCGGGGCATGTGAAGGAGGTTATAGAAAGAGCATTTAGCGTTTGAGCCCTCTGAGGGGGTGCTGTGAACTGTTTATATATGTGCTGTTATGTTTGTGTGCCATTGTATGTTTGTTCTTAGTACCTGAACTGATGTACAGCGCTTTGGTCAATGTGGGTTGTTTTTAGATGTGTTATACAAATAAAATTGACTTGACTTGACTAAGAAATAGGGGCAGATTTAGCCCAAGATCGAATTAATGCTTCAGGATGGGAATGGTTTGGCTTAGGATATGTGTGGGGGCCGATTCTCCATTATGGCAGTATCATTGCGTTAATTGTTGTGATTCTGTTATTGTTTCGGTCCATGTATATGCCAAATATTTGTCAATCAACCACTTTAAAAGACTGTGATTATAGTATAATCAAAGAGGGGATGTAAGGGCTCAAATTCAGCGTAGCCATGTGGGTTTTATTGCAGGGGTGTTAAAAAGGTGTAAAAGCTCGATTATGTTGCCAAGACATCCTGTTTATGGCTAAGGGTATCCTTTGATATGGGCAACTGGCTTTAAGGCTTTGATGGTTAGCCATCCTTTGAAGTGTTAAGAAGAACAACTTGCCATATGGACTGCCCTCTGTTCCCAAGAAAGAAGAGGTCATGATGGACACAACGGACGCGGAGGTCCCGAAAGAGACAAAGATTTATAGGACATTGTAAAACTTGCCATATAAGGTAGCAACAGGAAATGTACTGACACATGTATTTCGGGTATAAATATGTGTAATTGTTAGCATTCGGGGAGAGAGACTACACTAGCTTCCTAAGCGTTTCTAAACGCTTCGGTTTCTAGACTCTCTCCCACCTGGGTGAGTAGAATAAAGAGGTTAAACAAATTCGGTTGTCTGCCTGTTTTTTCTAATAGGCCACAGACTACAACACTTCCTTCCTGCTGCTGTGAAACTGCACAACCAGCACTGCTCCCAGCAGACGAGTCAACAATAACAGCTAAGAACACACAGAAAACTGATGACAATTTATGTATCTTTTATTTATAATGAATGATCTCTTGCTCTCTTGCTATCCACTTTGCTGCTGTAGCACTGTAAATTTCCCCAGTGTGGGACGAATAAAGGAATATATTATTATTATTAAGCATTGACCAGAGAGTATGGATATCTCCTGTGTTCTTTTTCAAAACAATGCTATGGAATCACCTGATCTAATCTGAAAAGATGATAAGGTCCTGTTTTAACATCTCATCTGAAAAAGTTCACCTTTGACAGTGCAGCCTTTTCCCAGTATTACAGTTTTGTCTGCTTAGATTTTTCCACTGGAGGTGCAGAATTACAATATATTCTGAGCTGGCAAGACATAATAAAATCACGCAACAAAAAAATAAAATCTGCCACTAGTAATCCTCATTTCAAGCAACAAATACCAATATTAATTTTAGAACAACAATTGTTTTTATTGTTCATTATGTTCATTCTTGCCTATGAATCAGAAGGTTCTAGTTTTATACAGCGCCCTCCATAATGTTTGGGACAAAGACCCATCATTTATTTATTTGCCTCTGTACTCCACAATTTGAGATTTGTAATAGAAAAAAAATCACATGTGGTTAAAGTGCACACTGTCAGATTTTAATAAATGCCATTTTTATACATTTTGGTTTCACCATGTAGAAATTACAGCAATGTTTATACATAGTCCCCCCATTCCAGGGCACCATAATGTTTGGGACACAGCAATGTCATGTAAATGAAAGTAGTCATGTTTAGTATTTTGTTGCATATCCTTTGCATGCAATGACTGCGTGAAGTCTGCGATTCATGGACATCACCAGTTGCTGGGTGTCTTCTCTGGTGATGCTCTGCCATTGCAGCCATCTTTAGCTTATGCTTGTTTTGGGGGCTAGTCCCCTTCAGTTTTCTCTTCAGCACATAAAAGGCAAGCACAATTGGGTTCAGATCGGGTGATTGACTTGGCCACTCAAGAAATGACCATTTTTTAGCTTTGAAAAACTCCTTTGTTGCTTTAGCAGTATGTTTGGGATCATTGCCTTGCTGCAGAATGAACCGCCGACCAATGAGTTTTGAGGCATTTGTTTGAACTTGAGCAGATAGGACATGTCTATACATTTCAGAATTCATTATGCTACTACCATCAGCAATTGTATCATCAATGAAGTTAAGTGAGCCAGTTCCTTCAGCTGCCATACATGCCCAGGCCATAACACTCCCACCACTGTGTTTCACAGATGAGGTGGTATGCTTTGGATCTTGGACAGTTTCTTCTCTCCATACTTTGCTCTTGCCATCACTCGGTTATAAGGTAATCTTTGTCTCATCTGCCCACAAGACCCTTTTCCAGAACTGTGATTGCTCTTTTCGGTATTTCTTGGCAAACTGTAACCTGGCCGTTCTATTTTTGCAGCTCACCAGTGGTTTGCATCTTGCAGTGTAGCCTCTGTATTTCTGTTCATGAAGTCTTCTGCAGACAGTAGTCATTGACAAATCCACACCTGACTCCTGAAGAGTGTTTCTGATCAGTTGGACAGGTGTTTGAAGATTTTTCTTTGTTATAGAAATAATTCTTCTGTCTTCAGCTGTGGAGGTCTTCCTTCCAGTCCCTTTGCGATTAGTAATCTCACCAGTGCTCCCTTTCTTCTTAATGATGTTCCAAACAGTTGATTTTGGTAAGCCTAAGGTTTGGCTGATGTCTCTAACAGTTTTATTCTTGTTTCTCAGTCTCATAATGGCTTCTTTGACTTTCATTGGCACAACTTTGGTCCTCATGTTGATAAACGGCAACAAAAGTTTCCTAAGGTGATGGGAAGACTGGAGGAAAGACAAGGTGCTGAGAGCTCTCTTATACCTGCATTAAAGAGGCATTTAAACACACCTGAGCAATTACAAACACCTATGAAGCCATGAGTCCCAAACATTATGGTTCCCTGAAATGGTGGAACTATATATAAACACCGCTGTAATTTCTACATGGTAAAACCAAAATGTATAAAAATACCCTTTAATAAAATCTGACAAAATTTAACCACATGTGATTTTTACTATTACAAATCTCAAATTATGGAGTAGAGGCAAATAAATAAATGGGTCTTTGTCCCAAACATTATGGAGGGCACTGTCTAAACGCAAGGCCAGGCACTTGCTAACACCAGAGCCAATGCTGCAAAAATACCTCAAATGTAGCAAGTGCTTTGAACTGTCCTGAAAGTTGTGGTCTCTCTTTAATTGTAATATATGGGTGTATGAACAAGCTGAAAAATAATTCCAGTCTATTGGTTACCCTCCAGAGTAATATAAATCAATTGTTAGCCTTTGTACGCCGTTAACACAATCCACTCAGGCATTAAGTCACATAGCTAGAGGTAACACCACAAGATTTAAGCCGTTTAATTTTTAAAGTACACAAGAACCTTAAAACTCTGTAAGAGATCAGTTAATGAAATCGTATTACCAATGCACTCTTCAATGGGAAAATTAAACATCTACCACGTCATTTAATTTTTTCTCTTTTACTTCATAACAGGTATACAAAGTATAACCCCATAGAACAATTCAAGAGACAAATCCACGCTTGTTACAAAAAAAATCTACAACTTACAAGCAGTTGCACAACGCCTTCATCTTTTACTGCAAACTTTGAAGACGTACTAATTATTGATGCACATCACACAAATTTACATTGTTTGCAAATTAGTTGCTAGATAGGAGGTAACTACATGCGAGAGAGCACGGGTGCAAAAAGTTACAGGATAGTCACTTGTTTAATTCAGCTGCTTTTTTTTGCTCAAGATTCCAGCATCTGCAATCTCTGGGCTCTCTTACTCCAGTTGCAATGTCCATGACTAATACAGATGAATTAACCCATAATTCTTAACAATATTTTTGCTATAAATTATTCTCCACTTTTAGATACCAACAACTTGGCATAAAAACAAATTGTCTTCTACCTTAGGACTTTCCCCATGGCTTGTAGCACCATCTTGTAATTCAATTCTGTTTTCTGCTGTCCAAGCAATGAGCCGTCTTCACTATGGTTTAAATGATCTCCTACCATAGTAATTTCTCAGTCTTCAAACCTCCTTTGTTCCTCCACAACTCAAACTAGTTAAACCACATTCACATTTACATCAGCAACGAGCTTCAAACAACCTTTGGTTTCAACCAATCAGACAAGAGGTGCCTGGATTTGGCACGAAAGGACAAGCAGTTCATTGATTTCATCAACAGCCCAGGCCATAAATCTAGGGAGTGTCTATGAAGAGGGAAAAACTTTAGGCGTATGGCTGAAAACAGCTGCACAGAATTTAAAAGATAAAAGCAGCAATAGCTACTGCATCAGTATGCTCCTCACAAAGCTACTGATAGCGTGATTAAGACAAGCTACTTCCACTGCAAGGATTTTTCAATCTTTCAGCCCCACTCATTTTCTGTCTTTTTTCTTGCACTTCCTACTTTAGAATCCACAAAAGGTAAAAAACTTTCTTCGCTAATGTCAATCTGCAGTGAGATGTACAAGCACAGTCTGGGACAACTGCTACAAAGCTGGCTACTTGCAGTGAAATATTACATTGGCCTGTATTCAGCATGTTCTCTCTATTGCACTGGCAAGTTTGCATTAAAAAAATTGCAAGTTTAAAATAGATCACATAAATTCAAGTTTACAGCATTCAGCCAAGGAATAAATTAACTCATCTAACCACATATTATTCATATTTTAGAATCAAAAGAAATAACTTCTCACACATGTACTGAAGAAAACTTACTTCATAGATCAAATAGTTAACACTTGAAATAAATTCAATTTGGAGCCATCACATTAATCCAACTGTTACAACTAGTTTTAACCTGAAAACAAAAGAACGATTCAGAAAAGTGACAACACATCACCAGTATAAGTGCGTCATCTGTCTCAAACTTTTTCGACTTGAGAGCTCTTGGCTGCAACATAAGCACACTATGGGCTGTTAACTTCACCAAGGTTGAACTACTCGTAACTTATCCATGATAAATTAATAAAGTTGTCATACCATCCTTTACAAGCATATCTTTTTGTCAGATGTCCTGTGTATTTAAAATTGTTGAGCACACATAGCCAAAAACGTGGAAGTCAGTAACAAAGTACATTTTCATTCCATGGTACAAAAATAGTATAACTAATGTTTTATCCAGCACTTCGTGTCTTTTTTTTGTGAACCAGTATCTGCAGTTCCTCGTTGCCACATTATATAATAGTCTGAAGAAGGGTCTCGACTCGAAACATCACCAAATCCTTCTATGCAGAAATGCTGCCTGTTCCGTTGAGTTACTCCAGCACTTTGTGTCTATCTTTTCTCTGGTTGCAATTGTACCTGCATTTTTTTTACTTTGTAACATGGAATGGAAAAGTACTTCATTGCTGATCTGTTTGTGGAAATGCGAATAATGTCAGTCATATAACATGCAACAGGTCCTTCAGACCAACGTGTTCATGCCGACTAAGATGCCCCTTCTCAGCTTGTTCTATTTTTCAGCATTTGACCCATATCCCTCAAAACCTTTCCTAACTATGTACCAAGTGTTTTTTTAAAAAATAGTATGTTATAGGATCTGCCTCAACTACCTCCATTGGCAATTGGAGCACAGGAAGCTATGGGGTGACCTGACAGGTGTATAACAAAATAACTGCAGATGCTGGTACAAATCGAGGGTATTTATTCACAAAATGCTGGAGTAACTCAGCAGAACAGGCAGCATCTCAGGAGAGAAGGAATGGGCGACGTTTCGGGTCGAGACCCTTCTTCAGTCGGAAGAAGGGTCTCGACCCGAAACGTTGCCCATTCCCCTTCTGAGATGCTGCCTGACCTGCTGAGTTACTCCAGCATTTTGTGACAGATGTATAAAATCAAAAAGGGAATTGATAGGGTGAATGTACAGAGCCTTTTACCCAGGGTAGGGGAAAATCAAGAACCAGAGGACAAATGTTTAAGGCGAGAGGGGAAAGATTTAATAGGAACCCGAGGGACAACCTTTTCACTCAGAGGGTGGTGACATATGGAATGATCTGCCAGAGGAGACAAATGAGGGAGGTATTATAATTTTACATTAATTGTAAGGTGACAATAAAGATACCTTGATTAAAATTTTTTTTTAAAAAGTTGCAGCTTTCATTGCCCCTTTCTAATTTCCCTCAAAGGTGTTTTGCGACCTTCAATGAAATTTAGGAGTGGCAACACCTGCTTTAACTGATGCGTCCTCTTGAAGAAGACACAAGTAACTTTTTTTCCAAAAAAATTATGGAACAAAGGCAAATAAAGATCTTCCGAACCAGCTATCCCCATTACCCAACTTTCAAAAGAAAGCATTCCACCATAATGGAAGCATCTCGGATCCCAATCATGTTCCCAAGGGTCAATGAACACCAATTAAGAACTGGAATCCAGAACATTATTCACTCAGATTTCAATTTCCTAATCTTCAAATGCAGGAAGTGAAAGACCAATTTATCACTAAAGAATGACCAGTTCAATAACGATGAGACATGAAGATACCAACATTTTTTGACCATATAATAGGTTAAATCCTAAGTACTCAACAACCTAGCAATACAGATTTTTCTTTAAATTTCACTTTTTACTCTCCCAAGTTTAGAAATTGTCTCTAACTTTATTATAAATACTTTTCAAAAAGGGTAGCGACAACATGTCATGATGGTTTGCGGGTATGTCGATAGGGTTTACTAAAAATATCCTTCAGGCATAAAATCTTACGGAAATTATTCTTCCCAAGTGCCAAAAGAATCAGAAGATCAAATGCCTTTAGTTTGCAACTTCCACTACTCTGCTACCCTTTCCTAATACTGGTGGACCTGTAATGTTTAGAATGACAAAGACAGATGGAGTTTTTGAGTGAAATTTAACAACTAGGGCTGGTGTTACCCCTTTCTTCATCATTTTCTAGTTTATTTGCCCATTCTCATTACAGTAATTGCAATGTTAATGCACTTCCTTCAATACATTTATTTTGTAAAACAAAATGAATAACTATTTCCAGCAACGATCGTCCATTGGTTTGAACTTTTACAGATAATGGCAGTCTTGTGCCTTAGTTAGTCCTTCTTTCTCAAATAAAGCACATAGCCATTATTCCAGACCTGGCCATTAAAAAAACCCACCTGATTGAATGAATAACCAAAGTTGAAAAACTATTGAAAACTGGTCTTCACATGACGTGGAAAAAGTAATAGTTGATCACAGAAACTCTGATCATAAGTTTGAAGGTCTCAGCTTCAACTTCAGATCAATTCAGTTTTGTTTCATCTTTCTTTCTTCCTGAAAGGCCTATACGTAAGCTGCAGAAAATATGTTCCCTTAGCTGACACATAAAAAACATCAGAAGGTTTCAGAGGGTCTCTACTGCCAAGGGAGCCATACACTTGGAATAACCTGCTGACGAGGAAAGGCCAAAAATGAATTCCACTATTTATTATTGCCATTTGTTTGTGATGTACAGCGGGTGAAGGAATACTCTTAAGTATTTTTATAAAAGAACAAAGCTGAATTTAAGTAATATGTTCACCAGCAAGTTTTATAACACAAGGAAGTTAAAGTAGAATACAATGTCTGGGGCACAGATTTAACAACTGGAGTCAAATTCAGTTTTCACAACTTGGGATTTTGGTATTTTAATCACTTTGTTAAGAGTTTTGCAAACCGCACTTTAAATGTTTTTTAATTCTCTAATTAGGAAATTTGTTGTAAAATATCCATCCTGTGAAAGTGTATGTATTGACGTATTAAGATTGCAATAAAGAATATGATTTCATTTAAGATAAATTCTGCTTTGAATCCCAGATGGTGCCATTTTAGTGATGAACAGAACGTGCATAGTAGTCATGCAAGGACATGCTCAAGCTCACATCTGTCTAGGCTACTCGACTAGACAGGTTGGAACAGATTTTCTTTTTAATGCAATTCCTACAGAACCACGTATGAACTAGCTTCTTTCAGCCCTTTTCCCCCTCAGTGTAAACAAGCCAACAGAAACTCGCTCTAAGCAGTACAGTGGTCTAAAGTTAAGGTAAAATGATACAAACCATTAAAGGGTAAAAATGAAATAAACACCACAGGCGGCACAATACCCTTAAGTGTGCTACACTCTAGTTTTTGGAATTCAAATATAATTCTTCAGGGACTTGTGGGCAGTTCACCGGTTTGACTGGTTAGTACAACACCGTCCAATTCCAGTGCCACCAATAATGTAAGATCAGCCTGAACTCCTCTATATTCAACCTAGAACAAGATGCATCTGTTTGGAAAACCAAGTGAAAACCAAGTGTAGATTATAGAGTGGCACAGCACATTCTGCCCTTCATGGGTGTGCCAGTCCTAACAGAGCTATCCACTAATTACATTCCGTGGACCTGGCTCCAGAGCTACGGAATTATCTATCATTGCTCATTTTTAATCAAAGTTCCTTCTACAAATTACTGTTGAATCTTCTTCCTCTACAGTTTTTTTTTTGCAGAGTTCTGACTCATTACCACAATTTAGTATATTTAGACCAGGAGGAAACATATCCCCTACTCCCAATTCCTCCGTCTACGCCACATCTGCGCCCAGGATGAGGTGTTTCACACTAAGGCATCAGAGATGTCCTCATTCTTTAGGAAACGGGGCTTCCCCTCTATTATAGATGAGGCTCTCACTTGGACCTCCTCTATATCCCGCAGCTCCACTCGCTCCCCCTCCCCCCATTCGTAACAAGGACAGAGCCCCCTTGCCCTCACCTTCCACCCCATCAGCCAGCGTATCCAACAAATTATCTTCCAACATTTCCGTCACCTCTAACGGGATCCTACTACTGGCCATATCTTCCCATCTCCTCCCCTTTCTGCTTTCTGTAGAGACCGTTCTCTCCGTAACTCCCTGGTTCACTCGTCCCTTCCTACCCAAACCACCCGCTCCCCAGGCACTTTCCCCTGCAACCGCACGAGATGCTACACCTGTCCCTTTATCTCCCCCCTCAACTCCATCCAAGGACCCAAACAGTCTTTCCAGGTGAGGCAGAGGTTCACCTGCACCTCCTCCAACCTCATCTATTGTATCCACTGTTCCAGATGTCAACTTCTCTACATTGGCGAGACCAAACGCAGCTTGGCAATCGTTTTGCTCAACACCTTCGCTCAGTCCGCCTTAACCAACCTGATCTCCCGGTGGCTGAGCACTTCAACTCCCCCTCCCACTCCCAGTCTGACCTTTCTGTCATGGGGCTCCTTAAGTGTCATAGTGAGGCCCGTCGCAAATTGGAGGAACAGCACCTCATATTTCGCTTGGGCAGCTTACAGCCCAGCGGTATGAACATTGACTTCTCTAACTTTAGATAGTTCCTCTGTCCCTCTCTTCCCCTCCCCCTTCCCAGTTCTCCCACTTCCTGTCTCCACCTATATCTTTTCTTTGTCCCGCCCCCCCTGACATCAGTCTGAAGAAGGGTCTTGACCCGAAACGTCACCCATTCCTTCTCTCCAGAGATGCTGCCTGACCCGCTGACCTACTCCAGCATTTTGTGATACACATAAAGTGCTGAAGTTACTCAAGTGGCTCAGGCACTGGAGAAAAGGGATGGGTAACGTTTTGGGTCGGGACCTAACTCAAAACGTCACCCATCCCTTTTCTCCAGAGATGCTGCCTGACCCATTGAGTTACTCCAACATGTTGCGTCTATCTTTGCTAGAAATCAGCATCTGCAGTTTCTTTCTACACATGGCTTTAAGAGTTGATTCATTGGAATCAGTATTGGCCACTGAAAATATTCAAAACATAATTTGTGCATTTGAATAACTTCATCCAAATGTTCCAAAGTACAAAATGCAAAACACAACGTACTCAGCTTCTTATCTTTGCTGCGATCTCTGCAGATTTCACCAGGTCGTTGCAAACTCCCCTATGTTTGCCTCCAATTGAATACTAATTGACTCCAATTGAAAAGTACACATTGAAGTCCTTACATGTTCAACATCTGTTCCTGTTTCTTATGTATGATTTCATAAATATTAGGTGGAATTCCTTTGCTTTTGTGCTCCATGTCATCATTTACACAGCCTTTGCTTGTTTATAACTTCCTCCAATTGTCTACCTTTTTGTTAAAACTGCAGTGTTTAGTCTGTATAAATATTATTTCCCCTTTATCCTTCCAAAATATGTCAATTTATACTGCTCTGCTTAAATTTCCTCCATCACACATCTATTTCCCCGGTACATATCCACCTAAATATATCCTCATTATTTCAGAACTTCATGTCTGTAACTTTTAAAGTGAAGCAAAAACCAAGCTGCTGGGAGAACCCAGTGGCACAGACAGCATCTGTGGAGTTAAATGCCTCAACCATGTTTTGTGTTGGGAAAACTTCAGAATGATTTTTAGTTATGTAATTTTCAGGTAATTCTGTGCCAATTATATATCCACACTGTCAGAGGCCCTTCAACATTAAGAGCTTTAAAATCTGCTTACAATTTGGAAATTCATATATGCAACGCAAAGTACATGACTCTCCTGAACATCATTTAAAATTTTAATCAGTGCGATTTCCCTTTGGTCTGTTAATACCATAATTTATTAACCCATGATAGATCACACCAAAGCTTCATCAGACATACAGAAATTAATAATGTGGCTAATTTTGCCATGGTTTGCACTCCACTAAACCTCCATCCCTTATCTAAACCTTTCAGTGTAACATTCTAACTCTCTTTTCCCGTATATATTTGCCCAGACTATCCTGAAATGCATCTTTACCTTTTTTGCTCTGGTGAATTCTATATTTTACGACTACCATCAGCAAAAAGGGGCTATTTACTGAATTCCCTCTGGATCTCTTAGTCACCATCTTATAACGATTATCTCTATTTACATACACATGATCTTACCCACACTTAGAAATATAACCCTAATTATAACGAACCATGATAGGGGTGGGGGTGGCAGTGTCCATTATTGCCGATTGTCCATTATAACTGAGTAAGGTCTCCAGGGGCTACAACGTGAGCCGCAACAACAGCTGCGTTAACCGGACCGTGCAGTGTGTGAAGAACGGTTCACTGAAGCACCTTGCGAGCCGGAGGTGGCATTGGAAGCAGAGGCTCTAAGAGGCCCGGCAGGCAGTGCAAGCCGGGGCTGACATCGGCAGGCTCGTCCGCTTTCTCTGAAATCCGTTATAAAGGAGTCTGTTAAAAATAGGGTTTACTGTAATCTCTACGTTCAATCTGTTAACTTCCATCTTAATTTTAAAGACCTCAAGATCATCCTTCAACTACCTTTTCTCCATTAAAACAAATCAGTCAGGTGAAAGGGAAATGAGTGATCTCTACAGCGATATAGAGAGATATAGAACAAATGAATGAAAGATATGCAAAAAAATAATGATGATCAAGGAAATGGTTCATTGTTAGCTGTGGGCTAGGTGATAACGAGTTATACAGACAAGAAAACTCACCGGGATGACAGCAAAACTAGTACAACGACTAGGATGTGAGAGGGACAGAGAGAGGAGATGCAAGGGCTACTTGAAGTTAGTGAAATCAGTATTTATATCAAAGATAGATACAAAAATGCTGGAGTAACTGCGGGACAGGCAGTATCTCTGGAGAGAAGGAATGGGTGACTTATGGGTTGAGATCAATTCTTCCTACTCAATATGCCAGCTACCCAAGTGAAATATGAGGCGCTGTTCCTCCAATTTGAGTTTGGCCTCTGACAATGTAGGAGGCCCAGAGATGTCACTATGGGAATGGGAGTTCAAGTGTTTGGCAACTGGGAGATCACGTACACCAAGCCAGACTGAGCAAAGGTGTTCAGCGAAACCATCGCCCAGTCTCGCTAATGAATAAGCATCCACACCTGAAACAACAGATACAGTAGATGAGGTTGGAGAAGGTACAAGTGAATCTCTGCCTAACCTGGAAGGACTGTCAGGGTCGCTGGACAGAGTCGCGGGAGTATGTATAGGAACAGGTGTTGCATCCTCTGTGGTTGCAGGAGAAGGTACCTGGGGAGGGGATGTTCTGGGTGGGAACAGATGAGTTAACCAAGGAGTTGCAGAGGGAACAGTGTCTGCTGAAAACGAAAAGAGGTGGAGATGGGAAGATGTGACTAGTGGTGGGATCCCATTGATGGTGGCGAAAATGTCAGAGAATGAAAATCTCTTCATCCTTTCGTGAGATGTATACTTTCATATTTCTGGTATCATTGTTGTACAAAGTCTTTATAATAAGGTAGCCAGACTCCTATGCAACATTCTTCAAGTGTCATGTAAACAAAGGATCCAAACAGCTTCAGTGTAAAATTTGCTAATTTTTCAATTCTTTCCCTGGAGAGGGATACTCTAATACTTCAGGTTTTTGTTTATAAATGGCCTGGATAAGTTGTGAACAAGAAGAAATACCTGGCAGTAATGGTGGTTACGCGAACCGACGACTCGCTCACCAAGGATAGCTGGCCCATTGCGGACTCTGAACTCTGCCTCAGGCCACCAACGGGACCTGCGAGCAAATGCCGAGCATAGGGGACAGCAGAGAGCTGCCTAGCGGGAGGCCACTGTGAACAAAGGTCGCGCCCGGCGGGTGCCCATCTGCGGCCACGAGCGGCGGCAGGCAGAAGACGGAATTCTGCCTATTCAGTGAACTTTTATAACTTTGTCGGCACCAGAAACGTGCCGACTCTTGTGTACTGCCTAGGTGTGGTCTGCTGTACGACTTTACTGGGTTGTGTACAAAATATAGCATTTCACTGTACCTAGTAGGTACATGTGCCGATAGCATATCATTGAATCATTGATTTTATACTGGACTACTACAATGTACCCCAATAGCACGGAATCATTATTAAAAATAATGTTGAGACTTGTAAAGTATTCGGTCTGGTAAGCAGAATTCAGTGCAGAGGCTGACTGGTCTCAAATGTTGATGGTTTCATGGGTTCTTTGTTCTTGGTCCTCCACAATATTCCAAATGGAATTTAAACTGGAGGTGGCGGAGTATGGACTTAAGCAAGAAGGGCTTCTTGGAGAAGAAGAGCTACCTTAAATTTAGTTGCATCTGGTTGAGTAACTATAGCAGGGTGAAGATTATTCCATGCTTTATGTCCGAGGGAAGAATGAGTTGCTATACACATCTGTCTTGATAGCTGGGTATCTCAAATTAAATCCAATGCCCTCGTCCACTCCTGATAGGTTTGGGTTTGGTGTAGATGTGATAATCTATGTCGAGCTGACCATTTAACATTTTGTAAAAACAGGTCAAACTGTGGGCTTTACGTCTGTCTTGGAGTTACTGTCTTGGGTTACAGGAAATACATTGGGTGGTAATGGTGGGAGAGGGGAAGCATGAACAATGTGGAAAGGAAAGATCCACTGGTCTGATAGGACAATCTTTCCATTACAACACTACAAAATATAACACTAAAATATTAAATGCTGTATCATCAAGTGGAAAGGATTCTTAAATAACATTTTTTTTATCAATGATAAAAGTAGTGCTCAATTTTTATGATTGTTTTTGTGATTCTATCAGATACTAATTGCCATTACTGAAAGTCACCAACTAAACAGAAAAGCCCAATGTCTGTGCCAATCTGATTAGTTAAGTTGCTGGAATGTAATAAGACATCAATTTAAATGAACACACTGCACAAAATGTGCTGACCAACTGAACTTGATTTAAAGCAATAATTTTTCATCAGTGACACCAATTGCAAAAATTGGATGTGTTTTATTTTAAAGGTCTCTACACATTCCGAGAAGGGAAAGCAGAAAAAGAAATGATTAACATAAAGGTAACTAACAAACAATTATCCTTGCTGGAAATTATGCAATGTGCAAGGAAAGATTAATGAAGGAAAGTGAAGAATCACGTGATGGAATAAGAACAACCTGAAGAAATGTTCGTGAGAAGATGCAGGTGACCTGACCAAGTGCAAATATATCACGGAAGAAATGATGGCTCATAGATCGTCCAATGGAAAATTTAGTTTAGTTTAGTGATAGAGCATGGAAACAGGCCCTTCGGCCCATTGGGTCCACGCCAACTAGCACACTAACACTATCCTACACACACTAGGGACAATTTAGCATTTACCAAGCCAATTGACCTACAAACCTGGACGTCTTTGGACTGTGGGAGGAAACCGGAGCACCCAGAGAAAACCCATGCAGGTCATGGGGAGCACATACAAACTCTGTACAACCGCAGTCAGGATCAAACCCGGTTCTCTGGCGCTGTAAGGCAGCAACACCACTGCCGGTGTTTGTGTTAAAATTCGTCACTTTACTGTTGTACCACTAACTTTGTTGCACTGTTGTCCGTCTGGTGAAAACGAACTTTAACAGTTGTGTTACATGATAAAACAAAAAATCTTTTATTGGAAATGAGAAAGGGCATTTGTCGTATCCTCGAGTCTAAATATTTATTGTAACCCCAGCTACAAATATGCCTCGGCTTGTAAGCCTTCGACTGGCTGTTACTCAAAGAATCCATGCTAACATGCTATCTGAGTGCCACGTTATCAAGAGGATCAGCATTTGTTACTTTAAAAAAAATCTCAGGCCTTTCATCTTCAGTAACAGGGAAAATAAAAAGCATTACCAGGAAATCTGCATCACAAGATAAAAACAAACAAAGCATGCAGCATTGTATAATGTCAGCAACTGGAAATGTGCAAAAAAAAACAGGGTTTTAATATATGAAGAACATGTTAGTTAGACATGTGTGGTTGGGGGTTTCTCTAAAGATTACTTCAAATCATCAGTAGATTATAACTAGTTATATACAACATTTAAAATTAAGAATTTAAGGAGCTTTTAGAGTCAGCAATTGATTAGAGAAAGCAGCCATGGATTCATTAAAGGCAGTTTATGTTTAACATGCGAAAATCCTTTGAAATAACAAAGAATTGATGAAGGAAAGTTTTTTTTGTTTTAAAAAATAAAACATAATAGGTTTGTCATCAAGACTAAAGGGCATGGAATAAAATCTCTCTCTTCATGGAATAAAGATTTCCAAGTAGCAGAAACCAGTGGTAGTAAACCTATTCTTCAGAGTGGTTGGAAGCGGACTGTGGAGTTCCTTGAGGGGTATCACAGCTTTTCTTCATTTATATTCATGATTTGATTTGCGTGCAACAGGGCCCAATTTCCAACAATGCACATGACATGGGACTCTGAGGAAGACAGTAATAGAAGACATGATTCCATAAAAGGTACAAGAATAGTGGGTACATGTGCACAAATTATTGAAAGTGCCAATGCACATTGAGAAAATTATGAAACTGGTTAGTGTGCAGAACTGTAGAAATACCTGGATGAACCTTTATAAAACACAGGTTTGGCCACAACTAGATTACCTGGTTATGTTGTGGATAAAACTTTAAGAAAACATTGGAGAGGGTGCAGGATTTACCAAAATGATTTTAGGGAGTTTAGATATATGGATAGATTGGAGAAGCTTGGGTTATTCCCTGCACTTCTCTGCACTGGCCTGCAAGGACTTTGGGCTGACCATCAGCCTGAAGAAGACGAACGTCCTGAGACAGGATACAGAGGCACCGCCGGTCATCACCATCAACGACCACGAACTAGATGCCATCCATCAGTTCACATGCCTCGGCTCCACCATCACCGACAACCTCTCCTTGGACACAGATTGAGAAGAGGATCGGGAAGGCAGCTACAACTCTCGCTCGCCTCACAACTCGAGTGTGGACCAATGCAAAGCTGACAGTGAAGACAAAGATAGCAGTCTACAACGCCTGTGTCAACAGCACGCTGCTGTACGGCAGTGAGACATGGACTACATATGCCAGACTGGAGAGAAGACTCAACACTTTCCACCTCAGAAGCATCCGCCGTATCCTGGGTATATCCTGGCAAGACAGAGTGTCCAACACGGAGATTCTGTCTCTCGCTGGGCTTCGAGTATATACACTCTACTCAGGCAGCGCAGACTGTGGTGGCTGGGCCATACCCACCAGATGGAGGATGGCCGTATTCCAAAAGACATCCTCTATGGAGAGCCAACATCTGGGAGGAGAACCATCGGCCGCCCCCAGCTACGTTACAAGGATGTCTGCAAGAGAGATTTGAAGATGCTCGACATCGAACTGGAGTCCTGTGAGAGCCTTGCAGCTGACCGTACAAGGTGGAGAGGTACCCTGAACCAATATCTCAAAACGGGGGATGAGAAACTGATGAACGCAGCGGCAGAAAAGTGGGCACGCAGAAAGGAGCGCAGCAACTTCAACAGACCAGAGACCACACACAAATGTGACCTTTGCGACAGAGACTGTCACTCCCGCATTGGTCTCTTCAGCCACAAGCGACGCTGCTCTAGCCGAGGTGTGGAGCAAGCAGCCAACTAGGATGCATCACCCATGGTCAGCCATGACCGAAGGGGCCTAAGAAGAGTGTTAGATTTTTTTAGATTTAGAGATACAGCGCGGAAACAGGCCCTTCGGCCCACCGAGTCCACGCCGCCCAGCGATCCCCGCACATTAACACTATCCTACACACACTAGGGACAATTATTTTTACATTTACCCAGTCAATTAACCTACAAACCTGTACGTCTTTGGAGTGTGGGGGGAAACCAAAGATCTCGGAGAAAACCCACGCAGGTCACGGGGAGAACGTACAAACTCCGTACAGACGGTGCCCGTAGTCAGGATCGAACCTAAGTCTCCGGCGCTGCATTCGCTGTAAGGCAGCAACTCTACCGCTGTGCCACCGTGCCACTTGAAGCTGATACGATTGCACAAAGATCTGATAAAATATACTTAAATGAGCATAGGCAAAGGTAGACCAAAACAGTTCTCATTGGTGGATGGATCAAGAACTGGAGCACAAGCTGGCTGGCAAAGGAAGTGAAAGTGAGACAAGGAACATGTTGAAAAAAAATACAGGAAATGATTGGAGTCGAGAATACACTGATATGGGTAATAACAGAGACAAGATTCAGTTGTCGTGTTCACAAAGCAGTTGAATAAACATTTGAGAGGAAGGAATTTGCAGGGCTATGGGAAGAGAGCAGGGGAGTGACTCGAGGTGGATTGCCCCCACATAGATCTAGTGCAAACTCAACAAACTAAATGGGTTCTTCCAAGAAACCATTCTGGGATTCAAAATTAGTTTAGAAAAAGTCGAGACACTCACATATAACATTAAACTTAAAACATTCCTAAATATAGTTTCGGCTTTATTTGTTATTTCCCAAACTATCAGTCCTTTGAGGCTTTGTTTAGATCTCAAAAATCTCTCTACTTCTCAATTAAAAACTTAAAATGCTAGTAACTAACTGATGTGGCAATCAAATAATAACCATCATTAACAAGGCCCTCTAAACATCTACTCTGTGGCAAGCAAAATAAAATGCATCTTATTGATGTCCACATTCCATCTGGAATCTCAATAATTATAGTTTAATTTTTAGTTACAGCTTGGAAGATACAGCATGTAACCAGGCCCTTTCGGCTCACCGAGCCCACGCTGATTAGTGATCACCCGTACACTAGTTCTACCCTACACCCTGGGGACAATTTACAGAAGCCAGTTAACCTGCCAACCTGTATGTCTTTGGAATATGGGAGGAAACCAGAGCACCTGGAGAAAACCCATGCTGCCACAGGGAGAACATACAAACTCCATACAGACTGCACCCATAATCAGGATTAAACCCGGGTCTCTGGCGCTGCAAGGCAGCAACTCTACCGCTGCGCCACCCCATAAGACAATCATAAGTAGAAATCTTAGATGGTCCACTCGTTAACCTCGGGTATAAAAAACAAAATTGGCCACAAGCAAATCACAATTCAGTATTAATTACTATAACATAAGCAGAAGGGACAATTATGATAAAATCTTAACAATTTCCTCAGTGTCAAATACAGGCAGATCCACTGCATATATCCATCATCTGCACTCATACAACTTCATTAAAAATGAGCAAAATTAACAACGTCTTAAGCAGCCTCCCCATGAAAACCATAAAAGGTCCCATGTGTCCAGGCTGACTTTTGTTTTGCATTTTCTCCCCCTGTTCTCTCCTCATAGTCCAGCATTTCACTAATCCCCACTGGAGAACAACTTCAGAAAATATGATACAAAATATCTATTCTTGGCTGCCTATCTCAATTTAAACCATAACCAATTGGTGAGGAGTGGATGCAACATGTGAGAATATCTCTTTTAAGATTGAGTAACAGCTAGGTTTTACCCTGGAATACACTTTCTAAAAGAGTAGAGAGATGACCAAGAAAATATTAAGAGATTCAAACAAGCCTTGATGAATTGGAAAGTCCGCTCAATTTCCTCATATTAATTGAAAGTATAATTAATGACAACTACTGTGTAATGTGCTTTGTTTTTGACAAACTTATTAGAATTTGAGATGATTATAACTTACAAAAGAAACAAATTGCTTCCAGGGAGAAAGGAAGCCAACTGTGAGCCTCAGCTGCCAAATAGACAAAGACCCTAAATTCTGAATAAACTAAATGTCGATTTATAGACACCACAGTAAGCATTGCTGTAATAGTGTCTGTTAACCTTTAACTTACATTTTTGTGTAAAGAAATATTTGTATTCTGCTCCAATTCTCCAGACCAAAATTTTCATGTGTGCTCTTTTACATCACAGGACGTTTGAACTGCTGGCTGCTCATCTTCATGAGCAAGAAAGCACCACTTGCTTCTTTAGCAAGAGTCGGGTCTCATGTCAATGGATAATTGCCGGGTTGGAGTGGCCAGTGGTTTCTTCATTGTTAACGTCATGTCCAAAGCAGCTGACCACAACAACATTACTAACTGTGACTGAAGGGAGCAGTGGTTGAAGAATGGATGCCACAATTGGCTGTTCTATCAAACATTAAAACTGTAGAATAAAGGCTTTGCACCTGAAATGTTAACTACGTTTCACTTTCCACAGATGCTGTCTGACTTGTTGAGCATTTCCTGTAATTTTTAATCAATGTTCATTAAAACCTTTGGAATTTGTTTAGTCACAAAGCAGAGACAGCATCCTGCAAATGGAAAGAGAACTATTTCTTTATGATGCTTTAAGATGTTGGATGGTCAACTAATGATTCCATCTAAAGAGAGCACAAATCTGGATGTTAGTTGTACAATCACAAACATCTGAAAGGTGCAAGGAAGAAATATTCAGGGATAAGGATGTTTAAAAAAAAACTGTGCCCAAATCTCTGGTTAGGGCAATTAGAGAAACACTGCCTGTTGGGAAACAGTTCTGTAATCTGATTGGAGATTAAACAACATTGCAATCCATATGTTCCTGGCTTCTCCTTCCATCTTCCTCAAAAATAAATTTGGCGTGGAGATGTTACACATAAAGCAAGCAGACATACTTTATATTGGTCAATATATTTACCTGGTATTGGCTGGGATGTGTATATGCCCTCCAGGCTATATCATATCATATCATATCATATACATACAGCCGGAAACCCTTGCCAAGTACAACAACAACCTTACGACATTTAAAGCATGGAAAATGCGTGGTTATAAATCATTCATAAAGGACCAGATTACCCCAAATAAATGCATTTAAAACATAAATTCTTGGAGTACTTAAACTACTGTGACATGGTAAAGCAGCCTCAGCATTGATACTTAGATACGCCCTCTATTTCATTAATAATCATTAACACTCCTGCTTGTGACTGATGGAGGATAAAATCCACTTTGTCAAGTCTGATAAAAATCCAGAAAAGGATATTACATCAGTTTTTGGAGATTTCATAAGTTGGAACAAAATAATCTATTCATTAAATCTTACAGGATCCTAGTGTCCTCAAAACCAGTAAAAATAAATACACCCACTGGTATTCTGCTTGCTTTGGCAAATTAACTATGCATGACAGAAACCCCTGGAGTATTTCAATATATGGCCCCTGCAAACAAAAAAAAACTGCATTTGAGGCTAAAATGGCCAGCAATGAAAGCTATATAAACTGAGAATAACAGTTTTCAATGCAATATTTTGAAAGAGCTATTGTTAGCTCTAAAGTTGGCAGAAGGTAGACTTTTACAGGAAATGAGTTCAACTCTTGAAGTTTAACCTATCACAGACTAACAGTGGTCTCCATTGTGCTACTTAACTTACCAATTTAGTGACTCAAGCCTTAAACCAATTGTTGCATTCTTGAGTGGATCGTATGTGCTCTGTGCAGCCAGCCTGGCTTCAACTCTGAAAGCTAGGAGGGACCTTGTCCACAAACCAAAGCCAACAGCCCTCTAGTCACAAAGCCCCTCTGTTCCCAAATAGCTACAATCTCACAAAGAACCAAATTCCAGCTTAAACCTTCATTATCCAGACATCTGCACTTTTAAAATACTACATTTTTAAAAAATTGTCAGAAAATTATCAAACTGATTATCATCCAAGTTTCACAGTGCAACGTTAGAACAACATTATACCATTTCAAAGCACTCACAAGTCATTTTTTAAAAAAAACTCAAAACAGAATGCTCCAAGTACACCCAGAATGTGTGACAGGGAGGACAATTGGAAGGAGTAAAGAGATTAACCAGGTAGCTAATCAATTATTGGGAAAAAGCACAAATCTAGGGATAATACTTGAATACTTATGAATGCTCTGAAAAGGGTAACACCATGCAAGATTATGTTCCTGCCTTTTGCAATTAGAAATACATTCATATATAGAAAATAGGTCACATTTAACATTTCAGGAAAATATGTCACTTATCCATGTTGTACAGAAATACTCATTCAAGGTTCAAACAACATTGCATTGGAATTTAGAAGGATGAGAGGGGATCTTATCGAAACGTATAAGATTATTAAGGGGTTGGACACGTTAGAGGCAGGAAACGTGTTCCCAATGTTGGGGGAGTCCAGAACAAGGGGCCACGGTTTAAGAATAAGAGGTAGGCCATTTAGAACTGAGATGAGGAAAAACGTTTTCAGTCAGAGAGTTGTGAATCTGTGGAATTCTCTGCCTCAGAAGGCAATGGAGGCCAATTCTCTGAATGCATTCAAGGGAGATCTGGATAAAGCTCTTAAGGATAGCGGAGTCACGGGGTATGGGGAGAAAGCAGGAAGGGGGTACTGATTGAAAATGATCAGCCATGATCACATTGAATGGTGGTGCTGGCTCGAGGGGCCAAATGGCCTACTCCTGCACCTATTGTCTATTGTCAAACTCCACGCAGACTGTGCCCACGGTCAGGGTCGAAACAGGGTCTCTGGTGTTGCGAGGCAGCAGTTCTATTGTTGTGCCACTGTACCGCCCTTAGTTACTCCACTACTTCAGGTCTTTTTTTAAAGGCAACCAATGTACATTGGAATTTAATTCTTCAAAACTCTCTTCAGTGAACTAATAAATAGAAATTACAAGTGAATAAATAGAAAATATCATCCAATAAATAAAATGGGAACTAGAGCCCCATGATGCAAATAAATCCAGATATTATCACAAAATCCCAAATATTCCTGAAGGATACTTGTCCAAACAGTTTGGGAAATTACATTCAGAATTTATTTAGCCCACAAAGCATGAAGTACATAAGGTCCTTTATATGCAGCCGTCGCAGCTGCGGCTTGCCTGCAGTCCGTCTGTCTTTTGTGTTTTTTGTTGTTTTTGTCTGAATTGTAGTTTAATATGATGTAGTGTTGTATGTTATGTTTTGGGGGGGGGGGGGGTGGGAGGGAACGGGAACTGTAACATTCTCTCTCCAGAACGGAGACGTGACCTTTGTTCTGTGTCGTGTCTCCGTTCCCGTTGCGGCCTACCACCGGCCATTCACCTGGGAACACCTGGGGCTCTGGTTCGCAGAGCCCGCGGCGCGGACTCACCACCTGCGGCGCTGGCTGCCTGCGGATGCTGCGGGCGCGGCTGCGACTCGTCTCCGGAGGCTCCGGCGCGGGCCGCGTGGACGTCGGAAGCCCGCAGACCCCTGGGTGGGGGCCGACATCGGGAGCTCCGGCAACGGCAGAGGCAGCGTGTTCGCCCGCCCCGAATCGCGGGGCTTGGGTCGGCCCGTCGCGGACCTTTCACCGTCCGGCGCGGCCTGAAATAGGCCGTTGACCTTTCACCGCCCAGCGGGGGCTTCAATATCGGGAGCCCCGACCGCCCCGACGTGGCAACTCCAACAGCCTGACCGCGGGACAAGACGGCAGGGAAGAGAAAAAGACATTTTGGCCTTCCATCACAGTGAGGAGGGACTGGAGGAGACTCACTGTGATGGATGTTTCTTTTTGTTTGGTGTTAGTTGTGATTGTATGTGTTATTGCATTTTTATTGATTAATCTTATTGGTCTTATTGTTCAACTGCGGGTAATGTTTCATTTTACTACACATTTATGTGTATGTAACAAATAAACGACTATTGACTATTGACTATTGAAAAGAAAGATGGTGTTAATTGTTTCAAAATATCATGATTTGCTGTGGAATTCAGTGTTTGTACAAATTATACTGAAGCCCCAAAGCAATACACCTGGATCAATGACTTCAGAAGATAAATCTAGAGCAATTTGCACACAATGCAGTTCCAGTACAGCCAATATTTTTTTCAGAATGTTTAACAGAGGGAAACAAAAAAAAAGATCCAGTGCTCTCTATTATTAGAGCTTTCGAATCTTTTATTCAGTAGGGCAGAATCACCATTTGTGTGATCCAAATGACAGCGCCTCTAACAATGCAACATTTTTCCGTTTTACATACGTCACAAGTACAAAACTTAGGAACGCAACTTTTGCTACGGATGACAATGCAACTGAGCCAGGATTATCTGTTTATATTTCTTACTTCATATTCAGCTTAGGCCGACAAAAAAAACTTTCACCTACACACAAGGGGCAATTTACAATGGTAAAACAGCATACCAACCTGCACATCCCTGGAGTGGGAAGAAAGCAGAGCATGTGGAAGAACCTCAGAGTCACAGGGAGAATGCACAAACTCTACACGGACAGTGCTGGAAGTCAGGATTAAATCTATATCACTGGAGAGGCAGCAAGTCTATTAGCTGTGCCACTGCTGTTCACAGGTGCCCATGCATCCATCTATGCATTATGAAGAATGATAAAGTAAAAACACTGGCTTCCCTCTGATAGTCAAAGATCTTGGCTAATCATCTATAATCTTCAGAAGTCCAAGTGACAATCCTACCCTATCCTCAACCCTCACAATCCTCAACCAATATAAATTTCAAGTCTAAAGGTATTTAGCTACTGTCTTGTTCTGCCACATGCAGTCGAGTACACGCCACAATGTTGAGGGGGAACCTCATTCAAACCTACTGGATAGTGAAAGGCCTAGATAGAGTGAATGTGGACAGGATGTTTCCACTAATAGGAGAGTCTAGGACCAGAGGCCATAGGCTCAGAATAAAAGGATGTGCCTTTAGAAAGGAGATAAAAAAGAATTTCTTTAGTCATAGGGTGGTGAATCTGTGGGATACATTGCCACGGAAGGCTGTGGAGGCCGTCAATGGATATTTTTAAGGTAGAGATTAACAGAATCTTGATTAGTAAGGGGTTTTGGGACGGGCAGGATAATGAGGTTGAGAGGGAAAGAAAGATCAGCTACAATTGAATGGTGGAGTAGACTTGATGGGCTGAATGGCCTAATTCTACTTCTAGAACTTATGAATGTCATAGCTGCAGGTGCTCAACAACAAACTGGCTGTAACATTGAGACATTAGTTGATTGAAAGATACAGCATGGAAAAGGCCACTCTGCCCACCGAATCCATGCTGACCATCAATCACCCATTCACACACGTTCTATGTTATCCCACTTTCTCATCCACTCCCTACACATTAAGGGCAATTTATAGATAACCTACAAACCTGCACATCTTTGGGATGTGGGAGGAAATTGGAGTACCTGGAAGAAACCTACAAACTCCACAAAGACAGCACCAGAGATTAGGAACGATCCCGGGTCTCTGGCACTGTGAGGTAGGAACTCTACCAGTTCCGCTGCTGTGCCAGTTTGTATTCTAATTTCTAGCAAAGCATCAAGGAGGGATGTTCAAACCCAAGTCAATGACAACCGGGATACTCAGAGGTCATGCCTAGAACAAAGGTGAGATTGCCGTTAGTAAGTTAGTCAGGTAAAGTGTGAAGCCAAATAGATTCAGCTGTTTCATTACTGACATTCTCGTTATTACATTCAGAAATCCATAAATGTTCAACTATTTGTAAATCATTGCAACTTAAAACTTGCTCTCTTCTCACTTGCTGAGCACCAAAATATTAACGCTGTTTCTCCATGATGCTGTTTGACCAGACAAGTGTTTCCAGCCTGTGTTTAATATTGCTTTGGACTTTCAGTTTCTGCTATTTTGTGCTCCTATTACTAATCGGGCTGATATCCTGATATCAGGATCTGATAGGTAAGGTATTACAGCAAGACGTGGTTCTTCCTCTGTACCAGAGGAAGACGTGGTTCTTCCTCTGTACCCCCCCCCCCCCCATCCTCACTCATCTCTCCCACCCTCCCACCACAACCCAACCCCGTTCACTCATCCCGATTTCAATTGGAACAAGCCCTGCACCATTAACCCATTCTTCATTATCCTCATATGGTCAAAGTGACAGCCAATACAATCTACTGAAATTCAAATGGGAGAAACAGCACCTCATATTTCACTTGGGCAGCTTAAATCTCAGTGGTATGAATTTTGATTTCTCTAACTTCAAGTCACTCTTGCATTCCCCCTCTCTCTGTCCCTCCCCCACCATAGTCGTCGCACTAGTTTCACTGTCGTCTTGTTGAGTTGCATTTGTTCTATATCTCTCGTTTCCCTTTCCCCTGACTTGGTCTGAAGAAGAGACTCAGCCCAAAATGTCACCTATTCCTTTCCGCCAGAGATGCCGTCTGTCCCGCTGAGTTACTCCAGCATTTTGTGTCTATCTTCAACCAAATTAGTTTATCTTTCAGCAAAAAGCAAACATGACATTGGCCACAGTGGCGCAGCGGTAGAGTTGCTGCCTTACAGCGAATGCAGCGCCGGAGACTCAGGTTCAATCCTGACTACGGGCGTGGTCTGTACGGAGTTTGTACGTTCTCCCCGTGACCTGCGTGGGTTTTCTCCGAGATCTTCGGTTTCCTCCAAAGATGTACAGGTTTGTAGGTTAATTGACTGGGTAAATGTAAAAAAAAATTGTCCCTAGTGTGTATTGGGTAGTGTTAATGTGCAGGGATCGCTGGGCGGCGCGGACTCGGTGGGCCGAAGGGCCTGTTTCCGCGCTGTATCTCTAAAAAAATCTAAATCTCAGAGCTGCCTTGTTAAAGATAGCTAGGTAAAAATAAAGGACTCGTATCTGTAATCATCCTGGTCTGTAAATCTCAAAACTACCTATGGAATATTGCTTATCCACTGAACCCAAAGTTACTTCAATCACAGCCCATTTGCCCAAAACCAGTGTTTATGTCCATGACCTGTGCAAATGAACTTTCTTCCCTCTACTTGACCCAAACAGGTCATCCACCAGATTAGTTTAGTTTAGAGATAGTGCAGAAATAGGCCCTTCAGCCCACCAAATCCATGCCGACCAGCACTCCCCTTACACGAACACTATCCTAAACACTTGGGACAATTTACAATTTTTACCAAAACCAATTATTCCCTTATCGTGTATCTGTCCACTGTGAATGCCTCGATTGTAATCATGTATTGCCTTTCCACTGACTGGTTAGCACGCAACAAAAGCTTTTCACTGTACCTCGGCATATGTGACAATAAACTAAACTGAAACTAACCTATAAATCTGTACTTCTTTGGAGTGTGGGAGAAAACCAGAGCACCCGCTGAAAACCCATGCGGTCATAGGGAGAATATACAAACTCCATACAGACAGCACCCATAGTCAGGTTTGAACCCGGGTCTCTGGCGTTGTAAGGCAGCAACCCTACCGCTGCACCACAATGCTGTCGTTATTATTCTCCATTTGTCAGGGTTCTGTGCAGCAGGCTGGGACTCTGACTTTGGTCACCCAAAAAACCTTTACCAACCTTTGAAAAGGAAATAAACAAAACTGCAGATGCTGGGAATCAGAAATAGAAAAAGCCAGAGCACTCAGAAATCAGGTAGAATCCACAAAGAGGAAACAGGCTAGGGGCACACCATTTAAACATGCTGCCCTGCCTGATGAATGTTTCCTATTTCAAAAATAGCTTTTACTTGTCCATTGAAAAATTATCCTACTGTTTCTCTTTCTCTCTCTCTTGTAGGTCCTCTTTTATTCTTCTTCATTTTCTACAACATAATAACACATTGTGTCAATGCTAGATTTTTCAAATAGACAACAAAATGACAATGAACAATGTGCAAAATAAATCTGATCGCAGAAAGCTTTCCTCATTAGATTTGTAACCTTTCTAATGGTGCTGTTGAGGGAGAAAATTCAGAACATCTTTGTGAGGCTGCATCAGCTCTGGCAATAGACACAAAAAGCTGGAGTAACTCAGTGGGTCAGACATCTTCTCTGGGGAAATGGAATAGGTGACATTTCAGGTCGAGACCCTTCTCTGGCAATCCTGATTTGAGCATAAAATATTCTTTGCTCACAAAGATGTTCTGGGTAGGATAGCTGACAGAGAGGTAAAAGTGTCCCACCCCCCCCCCCAAAAAAATTGACTGCCATACTAGTTGGAGATGTTGTTTCTTGGATGAAATATTAAAGTAAACCCCACACATTCTAGTGGACATGAGAGTGCCCATTGTACTATTTCACAAGAGCAGAAAACCTATTCCTTTATCAACACTATTGAAAAAGTCTCTGTTACATTGTCAAGTGTGCTAATGACTGCCATATTTTCTACAACAGAAAGTTCACCAGAAATCCATAAGAATCAAAAACTGCAGATGCAAGAAATTTGAAATATTAATTCAGATTTTATCCCTGCTCAGGCACACGTGGCATGCAGGATTTTTCTTGCAACGTTGATCTGTATTTCAGTGTTTGCATATCCTTTGTTCATTGCTTTCATTATTTCATTGTTGGCATTAATCTATCATCCAAATGACCGTCTCCATGATAATTCTGGTCACACTTTATCAAGATATTTATTTTATCCTATCCTTTCTGCCCACTCTGCAATTAAACTTAACTGGTTTCCTCTTTTCCATCTCGGGCAAAGAGACTTTTATCCAAAATATTAACTCCGTTTCTCTCTCCATAGATGCTGCCTGAATGCACAGGATGTCTCCAGCTAAAGTAATTAAATGGTCAGAATGCATCCAAGGATATACAGAATCTCTGAAAGTCACCATATAATAGCAAACATTCCTTTAAAACATAACACATTTTATTTGCTCAATATTAATTGCATGCAGCCAAGATTCCCACAGGTGAAGCACTGAGCAGGCAAGGGGTGTTGTCGCATCTTTCCCTGCTAAATTACTCCTTAAGCTTACTTTCTCTTTACAGAAAACAATTATATTTTTTAAACTTCCAACTGACTTCGCTAATTTTCTCAAATGAAAAAATCTTTTAACTCCAGTCTTTTGTATAAACTTCAATTAGGCAACCACAAAATCTTCTCATTCACTACCATAATATCATTTCAATCAGTCATCCTGAACTACACATGTACAGGTCCACCACCAATTTTCTGACACCCTTGGCTTCAGAGCCTTGCCGGATTATCCGTTTTTGTCAGACCAACAGAGGTCACAAAATAATAATTCAGCAATGCACCTCTGAACCACTTGATCTCCAAAGCACCATGGGCTGCTAAGGACGTAAATAAAAGATATTAAATGTAGATTAAATGCATAGCAAAACTTGCACTTCTTGCAGGGGCAGCCCAGGCGCCAGTTCATGTGTTGCTCTCAGAAGTCCCAATAAGGGTCGGATTGATGGCTGCCCACGAGGACAAGGAACCACTTTCCAGGCAGGACTACCAAGGCAACCCAAGATTTGCTGAATCTGCGGTTGGGGAGGGGCGACTGACACAGGCCTCAGAGATTAATCAACAGTACTGGGACTATGGTCTGCCTAGGCCATTGGGAGGCCAAGATACTGGCCTCAGAAATCAGCTATGGGAACGGATCTGGCTCTAGCTGAGCAGGAGTTCCAGAGCCCCAGCCGCAGGGGGCAAATTCAACCCACCGATCCGAAGTCCAGGCACTAAGTCCTGAGGTAGAGATTGTCCGCCTCACCCAGTCTAGGCGCGACATTGTTTTGAGGGGATTTCATGTGTGCTTTCATAATTTAGTCTGGATTAAAGGAGGTGCCAGTCCATCAGTTGCTGGGGAATCGGTGGTGGACCTGTACTACAGATGGGGTTGTTTGCCATTATGTACAGAATTACACGTTACATGTACAATTCACAATAGAGTTTAGCCGTACTACACCACTAAATCAAACATTTGATTAGAGCAACACAATCTCAATTAAGGACATCATTAGTTTACTTGGCTCATATTTTTGGCTTACTTCCTAAATTTGCATTCAGCAAAACACGGTATCAATGGATTGGGCATAATACACAGCCATCGGGAACCCACTGATCACATTATTTTCGGCCAGTATTAAATAATGTGGGAGACTTTCACCGAATAATTTCATGCGCATCTCAGTTGGAACATTGTGTTCATGAGGAAACTGCACAATTTTTAAAAGGTTTTTTTCCAATTCAGTTTTAAAAGAGGACAACCCTAATGAGGAAGTAAGAGGGGCGATCTAGGCAAATTAGTACTGGACTGATGTCTCAGGAGACATTCCCATTCTCTCTTCCATCACTTCTACATCCTGCCAAAATAATCGGTTTGATGTTTCTGGAAGGATTAGGCTAATGAGGTTTCCCGATTAAACAGAAGGTGTTTTGTGTTGCAGAAACAACCCAAGACACTACTCATCTATATACCAAAACTCTTGTTTGTTTGTTCCTGAACTACAGCCAAAAAGGTACATAATAGCGCAACAATTTTAGGCCCATCTTACTCACCTTTGGTGCTAATGGAAGTTTCATTGAAATCGATGTTATATTTTAAAAGTTATTCACATTTAAATCTATCTCCTCGGGAGGGAGGGGGGGGGGAGGGGGAGGATAAGGGGGGTTGAGGGTGATGGAGTGGGGGGGGGGGGGAGGGGGAGGAGGGAGGGAGATAGCACCCCTATCTCCTGCTGGCTCCATCCCTTACATCTCAATGGCAGAAGTCAGATTTGCTTTCACTGGAGTAAGTTGTCAGAAAGCACCCAGCACAGATGGAGTCCCTGGATGGGTTTTGAAGCCACGTGCCAAGCAATTGACCACAGTCTTTGCCATCATCTTCAACCTCTCATTTGAGTAGTCTTCTGTCCCAACTACTTCATCCTGCATCAATCAAGTCCTCTACCAATTTAAAGTGACCTGTCTCAATGACCACTATAATGAACCATAATGAAGTGTTTTGAAAGATTAGTCATGGCCAACATTGTACCAGTCTTCGGGACAATTTCGACCTCCTGCATGAAAAATAGATTTACAGAGATGGTCATTTCTCTTGAACTACATGCAGACCTTGATCACCCAGACAATAAGAATATCTATGACAGGATATTATTAATTGACCACAGCTCGTACATCCGAGTAAATTCATCTTTAAATTTCTTGAATTTGGCCTGGAGGCCTCCATCTGCAACTGTCTTCTGGATTTCCTGACTGGCAGACCTCAGACAGTTAGATTTGGTGATAACATTTCCTCCACCCCGACCTTCAACATTGGTGCTGATCAGGGTTGTGTGCTCAGTCCCTTGCTCTACTACCCTCACATCCATGATGATGTGGCCAAATACAATGTCATATCTAGCGCTGATGATACCACTACTGTTGGCTGGATTTACAACAACAATGAGATTTAGTTTAGTTTAGAGATACAGCCCACCGAGTCCGCGCCGACCAGTGATCCCCGCATATTAACACTATCCTACACACACTTGGGTCAATTTTTACATTTTTCCAGGCCAATCTTTGGAGTGTGGGAGGAAACTGAAGAAAATCCACTTGGTCACGGGGAGAATGTACAAACTCCGTGCTGACAGCACCCGTAGTCAGGTTCGAACCCGGGTCTGCGGCACTGTAAGGCAGCAACTCTACTGCTGCGCCACCGTGCTGCCCATGAAGTATAGAAAAGAGATAGAGATGCTAGTTTACGATATCATGACAATAACCTATCCCCTAATGTCAGCAAGATAAAAGAGCTAGTTGTTGACTGGAGGAAATGAGGGTGAACACAACCCATCCTCATCAATGAAGAGTTGATCGACAGATGGTGCGTTGTATCAGGAAGAGTGGTAATATTCTCAAGGATGCCTGTTACTTTGGCCATTCTCATTCCTCACTTTTGCCTTCTAGGAGTAGATATAGGAACTTGACGGCCCACATGTCCAGATTTAAGAACAGCTTCTTCCCAGTAATATCATTCTCCTCAACCAATCACCTCATCACATATCCTTTCCAGAGGGGTTGTCATGTATCTCTTACTCTTAACTCTACTTCATTCAGTTATTCTGCTATTGTACTTTAACATTCTTCTGCACTACATTCTTGCACTATTCTGCTGTTTTGCACTTGCCATTTTATGCATTATATTGATCATTACTGTATATATACTGTTTCTCAGAGCTCCACATGAACAAGGAATGGCACTCTGGTGTGAGTGGCAAAAAACTGATCGAATATAAAAATTGGCAGCAAAAACACATCATGTCTACTGCTTACCTAAAACAAAAAATGTTAACGTTATTTTTCTTTAACAAAGTGTTGGAGGAACTCAGTTCATCAGGCAGCATCTATGGAGGCAAATGGACGTTCCAGATTTCAGGTCCAGTTAGAGTCCAGAACCGAAATGTCGACCATCCCTTGACGTTCTGGGTCTGAGATGACCCTGATGTCATCTGGGTTAACTCGAATGATAGCTCAGTTGCCGAGTTCTTCCAGCAGTTTGTTGTTTCACTCGGGATTACAGATCTGTAGTCTCATGTCTCCTTTTAGCCAATTAGCTGTTTAGAGTACAGTTTCCAAGTACCAACATTTTTAAGCAAGATCTACGTGTTTCCTTTTTAGCTGGTAGACAAAAGAAGTTCATAGCTGGCAATATTAATCAAGTTTCATTCAAATACAGGAGACTTCCATTACTATTGTCAAAGATGAAATGAACAGCACTGTATTTTGCTCTGCCAGAATTTCTTTCCACTATAGACTAGTTACAGGAACATTCTGACACTTCAAGATAGCATTGTGCTGTGAATTCAGCATCCAGAAATTGTAATATGGCATCTCAATAAATTCTCATATCATGCCTCCAATAGAATATCAGAAAAAACAAATACCATGTACATAATAAAGGAACAAAATGATGTTTGTCTTCAAAAGCAGACCAGCTAATTTTTAAACAAGGGTTTTTAAGCTTCCTCATACATTGAATGTTTACAAAATGTCTTCTTCTGGGAAACACAAAATACAATGTCCTTAGACTTGATAGCCAAGTTTACATTGCACATGCTGGCTCTTGTAAAACTGATGTAGACTGCCATACATTCCATGGAACCACAAAGTTCCAGGGGAAGGCAGACTTCCAGAAGCACCTCCCTTCCTTCAGGGCTTTTGGAAAATACATCAGTAACTTCTAAATATAAAACACTCAAAAGCATGGAACACATGGCAATTCATAGCTTTCAATTATTTTCACCATTCACCTCTCATTTGTGTTTGAGATCAAGGTACAGTTCTGTTTAATTAAACCCGAAGTTTGACAATAACAGAGTTCTTGCACAAAACAAAAGTCTATTTTAAAACTAAGTCAGAACCAACATTCTACTTAATCTAAACAAAAAATAGAAATTCAGAAAACCTCAGAAATGGAAGCCCACTACCTCCTTGCAACTTGGTGAATCTTACTCTTACTACAAGTGACAAAAGTGATTCAGCTTTCTTTATTTCATAAAGATTAATCATATTTTTACTACTTTTGTATTACATTGAATGTAATTATCAAAAATGCAAATGCTGGAATCTAAAATAAAAACAGAACATTCTGGAATCACTCAGCAATTCAGGCTGCTTCTGTGGGAAGGAAAGCAGCGTTAACGTTTCAAATAAAAAACCCTTCTTCAGAACTGTGAAGACGCTGGTAATGTTGTCGGGAGGGTGAGGCATGACTCCAATAGGGCAAAAATGGGTTACCATGAGATAACCTAGTAACAAAGTTATCAGGTCAATGAATCGATTGGAGCAGTTAGAGAATGAGAACATACACTAAAGAATGTAGGAGGTCTAAATTGCAGGGCATAAAGACACGCCTGGCCGGTCAGGTTGGGCATTTCCTACACTTCAAAAGAGAAATAAAGGAGTAAAAGAAACTAGTTGTGCCAGTATCACAGATACAAAAAAGAGTTTCCTGAAGTTGTAGAATTCAATAATGAGTCCATAAGGCTGAAACGTACCCAAATGGAAGAGGAGGTGCTATTCCTCAAGCTTCCATTAGGCCTCACTGTAACAGTGCAGGAGGCAACAGATCAATAGGTTAGAGTGGGAGTGGGATAAAAAATTTAAATAGCTGGCAAAAGGAAGTCCGGGTAAACCTCTGCACACGAATGCGGTTTGCTGTCACCCAATCTATGTTTGATTCTGTATAAACAAAGACCTGCAGATGCTGGTCAATACACAAAAGGACACAAAGTGCTGTAGTAACGCAGTAGGTCATAAAACATCTCTGGGGAAAATGGATAGGTGATGTTTTGAGTCAAGACCCATGTTCAGGCTCATTGTAAGGGGGATGTGGAAGAGGAGAGGAGAAGAAAGCTGGAAAAGGAGAGGCGCAGGATAAAGCATGGCAGTTAGTAGATGGGCATAGGCAAGGATTTTTTTTGATGGGCAGATGGTTAGAATAAAGGCCAGAGATAAGAGCAGAAGATGCAAACAAAGATTTTAAGAAATGCGGATTGTGAAGCTAGAGGGAAAGTAGGTGGTTGGAGTCTAGACAGGGGAGGGAAGTGGGGGGGGGGGGGGGGGGGTTAGTTGAAGGTTACCTAAAATTGTTGAATTAAATGTTCATACTATCAGATAGTAAGCTACCCAAGTGGAATAGGAGGTGGCTGTTCCTCCAGTTTGCAGTGGCCTCATTCTGGCAATGGAGGAGGCCCAGGACAGGAAGGTCAGTGTGGGAATGGGAAGGGAAGTTAAAATGGTTAGGAACCAGGTGATCCTGTATGCCTTGGCAGACCTACATCTCCAATGTTTAGACCATAAACACGAAATGCAGTAGACTAGATTGGAAGACGTTTAGATCCCTTCAAGATGGGAAGGGAAGAGTCAAGTGCTTTGACACTGAACCTGTCCAATTTAAGAACAAAGACATAAGAACAATATAAAGTTAAAATCTTGTAAAATGGTTTGTTCAAAACAAAAATTTGTCCCAGGACATAGAAAGCACCTTGAAACAAGTGTTGTCTATTGAAATTACAGAAACCACTGAAGATTTAAAATAAAGATCTGTTACAATGTAAAGTGAATTTTACATAATCACTAAATACAAAAATATGTTAATGTGCTTTAAAAGGTGATGAAGGAAATAAAGAATGCCCGGCTGACAATTTTGCTGATAGCAACCTGATAGCATTGGGATGGATGTGAAATTGAGACAATTGCTGGAGAAGGACAATTGGATGCCACTATCAATCAAATGAAATTTGACCCAGTGTCTGGAGATGTTATCAACACCAGACAACATGTAAATAAAAGGTTGAGGCCAAAGTGAATCCACATTGTTAGGAGGCATTTCCTTTGGTGATATGCATAAAACTCCAAGGAACTAGTCTCTTTCATTATCAGCACTGTTTGATGTCAATCAAAAGAAGCCTCAGTACATCACAGGCAAGTAGATATATGTAAATTGAATGGACAGATTTTTCAAGTACGTGGAATAATTAAATGTAAATGCATCTCTGTCCAGTGACCCAAATCATAACTGATAATTCAGATCAAACATGGCTATATTTAAAGGAAGGTATGCTCTACGAAACGTAACTTATGTTTTCAGATTAGTGTATTGTCACATACTCCACAGTGCGATGAAATCCTTTGTGCATATGAAGCTAATAAAACAGTATATCTACAATAATGATAAGTGTAGGAAGGAACTGTAGTTGCTGGTTTGCACCGAAGATAGACACAAAAAGGTCCAGACCCTTCTTCAGACTGAGTCAGAGGAGATGGAAACTAGAGATATGGAAGGACAAGGTCTGAAAACAACAGATCAAATCAGACAATAATGATAATAATGTTCAACAATAAATACAGTGAGCCCTAAATAGCAGAATGGTGGAAGATTGTAGTGCAATCTGAAGTTGTTAAACAAATATTAAAGTACAATAACAGAATAATCGAATGAGGAAGAATAAAGAGCAAGAAATACATGGCAGCATTTCTGGAAAGGGGGCGTGAAAGAGTGATTTGTTGAGCAGTGGAAATAAGTTGCTTTTGTCTAGACATCGAGCCTTTCAAGTTAGGACAAAGTGCTGGAGTAACTCAGCAGGTCAAATAGCATCTCTGGAGAACATATGTGAAATTTCAGATCGGGACCTTTCTTCAGATTGATAAGTTACCGTATGTAGGTTAATTGGCTGGGTAAATGTGAAAAATTGTCCCTAGTGGGTGTAGGATAGTGTTAATGTACGGGGATCGCTGGGCGGCACGGACTTGGAGAGCCGAAAAGGCCTGTTTCCGGCTGTATATATATGATATGATATGATATGATAAGCCCAGGTAATAATTAATCATTTAAGATTTTTGAAATACGAGTGAGTTTTCTTCTTAAATTTTCTTCTCCACGTTCTGGGAGGCAGCGATCCCAGCCTAACCCTTCAACCATTATTCACCAAGAAAATCATCTTTAAAATGCAAGATAATCATTGATCAGTTTTCCAGCACACATTTTCCAAAACAATAACCATTAGTGAGATCAATGTACTGTATGGCAATCAACCATTTCTCTCCTTTTACAGTAAATTATCTCAACTCTATTCTGCGAGAACAGACAACTGCAAACTAGCCACATTCAGGAATTTGTGGTCTGTATTCCTCAGATAAGTATTTATTTACTCAGTTATTAGAGAAACCAAGTGTACATTATCCAGACATTTCTGTTTATAACAGCAGTATTGTCCAGCATTATTAATTCCAGTGCAGAAAGTTCTCTCACAACATAATTTTCCAAGTTCGTGACACACAATATTTTAAAATCTAATCTCTGTATCAATTCAAATGAAGCACTGCCCCTACACAGCAATAATGATTAAACTTTTAGAACACCACAATAGCCAAGAAGCACGTTCCCCTAAGATCACAAAAGATGTGATTATAGATGCAGCATCATGCAAAGTAACATCATCCTAACATCTTGGAACACAATTTGAAATTTGCAGAAAATGTTTTGGTTATATTAAACAGTGACAATGCATTTTTTTGCTACTGGTATTTGAGTTTCAATCAATAAGGTATATTAATTCAATGCAACTAAGAAATTAAATGTTGCATTGTAGACATAAAATAAAGAACAAAATAATTAAGTCTGAACAGTATTCTGTACAATGGTCAAAATACAAAGTGCTGGATAAACTCAACTGGTCAAGCAGCATCTGGGGACAGACAACATTTTGGGTTGGGATCTTTCTGTGCAATGGTACAAAACTGATCAGGTTTTTTTTTTTAAACGAAATACATTTCAAAGATATTCTGGGTGAAAACAAGCTATTCAAAGAAAGACATGTCTGCTTCACTCCCCTACATACCTGGCTTTTTGCCAAATTAACAAGTGACAACTGTGAACCTACGATTTTCATAGCTATAAAGGGAGTCAATCTTGCCCTGGATGTTAGTTGTAAGGGGAAATCAGGTCTACAGTCCCTTTCTATTCAAAAAGCAGTTTAATAGCGGGAGCGTAGAGCCAAGGCACGTGGGCACCAAGTGACACTACCTGCTACCTGTCACCGACCGGTGTTGTGAAGGATGGGCCTGGCGCAGATGCCACACAATGTGCCAGTCTGCTGGACATTGCCACACCATCTGTTCGTGGAAAGGTTCTCCAGACCAACACCTTTGACCACAAGTCCATCGGGCAGTGGTCAGCACTGAACGCCCTGCAGGGAAATGATTCCTTGGATCCTGTGGCGTGGTTCCCAGAGCAAACTGCCCATCTTGTCTGGCGAAATGCCTCATCGCCAGAACTCATCAACAAGCACCAAGACCTGGCTTGGCAGGCAGTGAGGGGAATCCTCCCAGTCAGATCCTTCCTGCACCGTCGGAACCTCACTACCAGCGCACGCTGCTCTCGGGACGGCTGCTATGGAGAGGAGATGGTTTCCCACCTCTTCACAGAGTGTGGATTTGCAAAGAGAGTCTGGAGAAGTTTGCAAGGTTCCCCGTCACGATTTATTCCGAATAGCTCAATCACAGAGGACTGTGATTTACGGACTGTTCCCAGGGACGCATCCAGAGACTGTCATAGAGTGCTGCTGGAAGGTCATCAACTCGGTGAAAGACGCTTTTTGGTCTGCCCGAGCTTTGTTGACCTCCCAGCGGAGCGAGATGTCCGTCGGGGAATGGTGTCGACTGGTCCGCTGCAGTCTGCAGGAGTACGTGCTAAAGGATGCACTGAAGCTTGGTGCAGCCATCAGCAAGGCTCTGTGGGGGAGGGCCACAGTCTAGGGTCCTTCCGCAGCTGGACATTGGGGGCAGGGTGTGGTGGAGACGCCCCTCAACATAAGGGAAGGAATTCCACGCCAGTGGGCCACACGAGTGGCAGGGGTGGAGGGTAATTTTATGTAATTGGTGCATTTATTGTAATGAATGTATATATAGCCTCCGAGAATGCTGGATGGTTTTGTAAGGAACATATTTTGTATATATTTATTTCTCGAAAAGTATATTTTGAAATTTAAAAAAGCATTTAATCTTATCTGTACCACTTCTGTACCAGCAAACAATTAATGTGTTCCAAACAATTCTTCCAATGAAGGAAAGAAGATGGGATGAGGTTAATTGGGCATATTGACAAGCATAGGCAAGTTGGACCTGTTTCCATGCTGTATTACTTTTGATGACATATCCCAACTATTATATATAGTGACCTCCATAATGTTTGGTTATGTATGGTTATGTACGGCAGTGGTTATACATAGTCCCCCCATTTCAGGGCACCATAATGTTTGGGACACATGGCCCCACAGGTGTTTGTAATTGCTCAGGTGTGTTTAATTGCCTCCTTAATGCAGGTATAAGAGAGCTCACAGCACATAGTCTTTCCTCCAGTCTTTCCATCACCTTTGGAAACTTTTATTGCTGTTTATCAACACGAGGACCAAAGTTGTGCAATGAAAATCAAAGTAGCCATTATGAGACTGAGAAACAAGAATAAAACTGTTAGAGACATCAGCTAAACCTTAGGCTTACCAAAATCAACTGTTTGGAACATCATTAAGAAGAAAGAGTGCATTGGTGAGCTTACTAATCGTAAAGGGACTGGCAGGCCAAGGAAGACCTCCTGAGCTGATGACAGAAGAATTCTCCCTATAAAGAAAAATCCCCAAACACCTGTCCGACAGATCAGAAACACTCTTCAGGAGTCGGGTGTGGATTTGTCAATGACCACTGTACGCAGAAGACTTCATGAACAGAAATACAGAGGCTACACTGCAAGATGCTAACCACTGGTTAGCTACAAAAATAGGATGACCAGGTTACAGTCAAGAAGTACTTAAAAGAGCAACCACAGTTCTGGAAAAGGGTCTTGTGGACAGATGAGATGAAGATTAACTTATATCGGAGTGATGGCAAGAGCAAAGTATGGAGAAGAGCAGAAACTGCCCAAGATCCAAAGCATACTACCTCATCTGTGAAACAGGGTGGTGGGGGTGTTATGGCCTGGGCATGTATGGCTGCTGAAGCTACTGGCTCATTTATCTTCATTGATGATACAACTGCTGATGGTAGTAGTAAAGTGAATTATGAAATGTATAGACACATCCTATCTGCTCAAGTTCAAACAAATGCCTCAAAACTCATTGGCAGGCAGTTCATTCCACAGCAAGACAATCATCCCAAACATACTGCTAAAGCAACAAAGGAGTTTTTCAAAGCTACAAAATAGTCCATTCTTGAGTGGCCAAGTCAATCACCCGGTATGAACCCAATTGTGGATACCTTTTATATGCTGAAAAGAAAAATGATGGGGACTAGCCCCCAAAACAAGCATAAGCTAAAGATGGCTGCAATACAGGCCTGGCAGACCATTACCAGAGAAGGCACCCAGCAACTGGTGATGTCCATGAATCGCAGACTTCAAGCAGTCATTGCATGCAAAGGATATGCAACAAAATACTAAACATGACTACTTTCATTGACATGACATTGCTGTGTCCCAAACATTATTGTGCCCTGAAATGGGGGGACTATATATAAACACTGCTGTAATTTCTACATGGTGAAACCAATATGTATAAAATGGCCTTATAATCTGACAATGTGCACTTTAACCACATGTGATTGTTTCTATTACAAATCTCAAATTGTGGAGTAGAGGCAAATAAATAAATGATGGGTCTTTGTCCCAAACATTATGGAGGGCACTGTAGATACAAAAGATTGAATTCTAGAAACTATTCAACACTGAAGATCAAGATTTTATAGAATCAAGAATTAGCAAAGTTAGTATATAGCAGCACTAATCCATATTAAATGTTGAAGTGAAAGAAAGAATACAAACATGGGAAATATACTAGATATGCCTGAATGTATTCCAAAAATAATCAAACATGGTAGAATAACCAGTTAAACTTTTCTTAATTACACTTTTCTAACTTGCATTATTTCTTATAAAAAAACTTTTTTAATAAGTTATTTCCTCTGACATGTACTTTGTTTGCAATGTTGTATCACATTAATTAATTTCCCAATATACTGGCTCTTAATTCAGCTTGAACAGAATCATTTCCATATAAATGCTCTGTTCACCCTAAAATGAAGTACTATAAAACACTGCATTGGGCAAGCAATTCTCAGTTTCCATTAATCTAAAACACCTTAATTAAGCTGATCAATCAGAATAATGTGATTCAGGATGTAAGTGGTAGAAATGTACATAACGATGTTAGGATGTAAACTAACTTCATAACTTACATTGTATCTTAAGTGAAATTTCAACCCAAGTAGCCAATACCCCAACCATAGAGACGACTTTCAATATTTTCAATGAAATTCAATGAGAAAACAAAACAACCAGAGGCTGCAAATGCGAAGCTGGTGCCTTTCGAATGGCGTAATGTATGTGAAGGACCGCGTCTAAACATAAACTAATTGTTATCATTATGCAGGGTAAGCAAACCATGTCACATAAATTAACAATCTAAAAAATTACGATGAACAACCATAAAAGAGGGGGGGGGGGACGCACACAAGACGTCGTGTCAGATAGTACCTAAACAAGACGCAATCGAAGCAGAAGAGGATGTCCATTGAGAAGCTGCCGGTCTGTTTACCTCCTGTTGGTCTTCACATGCTGCTCCCAAGATCTGCACTAACTTCCTCCTCGACTGCTCTGCCCAGAGGATCGTACAACCCCCGGTGAATGCAGCGGGGAAGGAAAAGACAGAAACATTTCTCACACACATACACGAATGGTAAACTTTCCGAAACCGATTAATCTTTAACCCAGGCGTGAAGGGGACTGGGCGCAGAGTTCAAACACGCAATATCTGCGTGTTTACTCAGGCTTGCATAGGATCCAAGGACGATCGGAACAAAATGCAAATCGCTACTCGACAACGGTTCCCGGTTCTACCTCACTGTTTACTTTTAAAAGGCACCAACACAAAGGTGACGATCATTAACTGTACCTGTGCAATGTGTACGATCCATTCCTCTTCAGCCTCATGTTCGCTGACAGGAGTCGTATAAGGAAATCCAGACTGATTTTAATACACAAATTATTTCGCAGTTGAAGTTATTTTGCAAGCTCCTGCAACCTCCTTCTTAAAGCAGTGAAAACGAGTTGGGCTCGACTGCGTTAATTAAACACTAGTGGCAATCAATTACTGGAGGCAAACAGCAGATCCAATCCGGGGAACTGTCTCGGATGTAACTGGCCACGATTTCTTTTAATAAACACCAATAAGTCACGTAAATAAAAAGTGACGCCTGCCAGCCTAATTGCGTTGATAGCTTGTCACGGCCGTTCATTTAAACTATTACATCTGCTTAAAGCTACCTGCTCCTCGTTGCCATTGGTCCTCTTTTCCTGGCCATAAACTAAGAGAGCTAAGCAGTTCACTTCATTCCCACGGAAATCAAGCAGATGAATCGTGAGCTTTCCTTCGAAGCAAAACGAGCATTTTGTTTTGCGACAGCGTTCCTTAAAAAACAAACAGTTTTGTGATGGTGGAAGGAACACACGACCGTTGCAAGCAGCGAGGCACAGGAGCGTGTTTTGCTCTCTCCCTGGGCACGCTGCCTCGTATAAATCACAGATGCAGTGTCTCTGATTAGACCACTCCGTTTTCCTTCCTGTCCACTGAATTTCCCCTACAAGTGCTGCCCACTTGGTTCCCGATTTATTTTCGTTTAGTACAAATGAGAATCTTGAACACGAGAGTTGCGGGAATAAAAACATGCAAATAAAAGAAATCCGTTCGTATATTCTTACAGGGATTTTTTTTTTTTAACTGTCGTAGAAAGCTAATTTTCAACTTTTAAAAAGCTACTTTGTCTTAAACCAGGCAAAATCTGGAGTCCTTCCCATATGAAATACAAAGGCCCAAGTCCCCAGGGCTTAATATAAAGACTCCCGCACATGGTCATCTCAAATTTCATGCCTTCCTTTAACGGTCAAATTGTGTAGTATAAAAGAAACCGATAGTATTTCGAGCCAGTGGTTCTTAAATATAGCTTTGTATTATTAAATAATTTAACTGTCCTACTGAGGCTGTCATTAAATACTTAAAGCAGTTGAGGTGTAATGGTAGTTTCTTTCAAGTACTACAGTTCCAGTGAAGCAAAGTGTAATTTATTTCGTTGAAGGAATAAAAACAAATTCATCACAAATTTTGAAATTCATTTTGTAACTTGGTTTTACCAACATTACGTTGTTCCTTTACATTCTGGAACAACTACCCAGACAAAAGGGGAGGAAGAGAGGAATGATCCCCTGACACCATCTTTCCATAAACAGTGCCAGGTGTTGGTTATCCTAGTTTATCTGCTGGTCAATTTATCCTTTGTTCCTTAAAGAGAATTTCATGTCCATTGACTAACTTGTCATTTGATGCATCACAAAGATGAAGTTTAATTAAATTCAAGGAAAGAAAATATTAAGATTCCTACATAAAACACCATGGTAAATTTCCTCAGGCATTCTTCAGAAAATATATAATTTTCTTAAGAGATATGTTAATCGCAATCCTTTCTCAAGTTAAAATATTTTTCACATGATTCTTTGTAGCAAAATCAATTTTACAAAGCAGTGTGAGAACAATCGTGTATTCCAAATCTTTCCAAACTTGGCTGCAAAAGTTTCAAGCACTTGGTACAACATATGGCAAACAAGTCATAAATTGTAAATAGTCTAGTCCAGCATTCTCTTGTCAAAAACATGCTGAGATGCAATAATGTATCTTGAAGGTTTGACACACTGCAGTGACGATTCACTGGGAACAGATGCAATGAATGTCTCTTAAACATAATGCTTCATTCTAGGTGGAGCTAAGCTTTGAATGCCACTGGAGTTGCATGCATCCAAGAAAATGGAGAGCATTCCAACTGATTTAGGCCTTGTACCTTGTGTATGTGTAAAGGGAGTCAAGAAGTGAATTAACTGATGCAGAATACCCAGACTCTGATTTCTACTTAATTCTACATATCTGTTTGGTTGGTCCAGTGAACGTCTTGTCAATGGTGATCAACCACATTCCCTGTCCCTTAAGTCAGGAATTCAATGGTGGAATCAGATGTCACAGATGTCGCAAATGTTACTCCACTGTTTAAGAAGGCAGCGAGGTGAAGAAAGGAAATTATAAGGCAGTATGACTTCTGTGGTGGGTAAAACTTTTAAGGATGAGGTTTCGGGGTACTTGAAGCACATGATAAAATGGGCTGAAGTCAGCATGGTTTTGTTAAGGGGAGATCTTGCCCGACCAATTTGTTGGGAGTTTTTTTGACGAGGTAACAAGTAGGATAGACAATGGAGAGTCAGTGGGTGTTGTGTACTTGGATTTTCAAAAGGCCTTTGACAAGTTCACAAGTTATAGGAGTAGAATTCTTGCCATAGAGGGAGTACAGAGAAGGTTCACCAGATTGATTGCTGGGATGGCAGGACTTTCATATGAAGAAAGACTGGATAGATTCGGTTTGTACTCGCTGGAATTTAGAAGATTGAGGGGGGATCTTATAGAAACTTACAAAATTCTTAAGGGGTTGGACAGGCTAGATGCAGGAAGATTGTTCCCGATGTTGGGGAAGTCCAGAACAAGGGGTCACAGTTTAAGGGTAAGGGGGAAGTCTTTTAGGACCGAGATGAGAAAGTTTATTTTCACACAGAGAGTGGTGAATCTGTGGAATTCTCTGCCACAGAAGGTAGTTGAGGCCAGTTCGTTGGCTATATTTAAGAGGGAGTTAGATGTGGCCCTTGTGGCTAAAGGGGGTATGGAGAGAAGGCAGGTACGGGGTACTGAGTTGGATGATCAGCCATGATCATATTGAATGGCGGTGCAGGCTCGAAGGGCCGAATGGCCTACTCCTGCACCTATTTTCGGGACATTGAATCTAGCAGAAAATCATGATGCAGCTTTATGGGCCTTTGGTTATGCTGCATTTGGATTTCTGGTTGCCCCATTACAGGAAGGATATGGAGGCTTTGGAGACAGTGCAGACAAAGTTTACCAGAATGCTGCCTGGATTGTGGCGGCACGGTGGCGCAGCGGTAGAGTTATCATATCATATCATATCATATACATACAGCCGGAAACAGGCCTTTTCGACCCTCCAAGTCCGTGCCGCCCAGTAATCCCCGTACATTAACACTATCCTACACCCACTAGGGACAATTTTTACATTTACCCAGCCAATTAACCTACATACCTGTACGTCTTTGGAGTGTGGGAGGAAACCGAAGATCTCGGAGTAAACCCACGCAGGTCACGGGGAGAACGTACAAACTCCTTACAGTGCAGCACCCGTAGTCAGGATCGAACCTGCGTCTCCGGCGCTGCATTCGCTGTAAAGCAGCAACTCTACCGCTGCGCTACCGTGCCGCCTTACAGCGAATGCAGCGCCGGAGACTCAGGTTCGATCCTGACTAGGGGCGCCGTCTGTACGGAGTTTGTACGTTCTCCCCGTGACCTGCGTGGGTTTTCTCCGAGATCTTCGGTTTCCTCCCACACTCCAAAGACGTTACAGGTATGTAGGTTAATTGACTGGGTAAATGTAAAAATTGTCCCTAGTGTGTAGGATAGTGTTAATATGCGGGGATCGCTGGGCGGCACGGACTCGGTGGGCCGAAGGGCCTGTTTCCGCGCTGTATCTCTAAATCTAAAAATCTAAATCTAAATTGGAGCGTGTTAACTACAAGGTGAGGTTGGACAACCTTGGATTGTTTTCTCTGGAAAAATTATGAGAGCATAAATAGGGTAGACAGTTTGAACTTTTTCCCCCAGGGTGGATATCTCAAAAGCTAGAGGGCATAGCTTTAATGGTACGAGGGGCAAAGTTTTTTTTAATGTGCGGGTCAAGTTTTTTTTTTTACACAAAGAGTGGTGGGAGCCTGGAACATGCAGCCAGGTTGGTGGTGGAGATAGATACAACAGTAGCATTTAAGAGGCTTTCAGATGAGGAAATGGATATGTAGGGAATAGAAAGATGTGGATCATGTGCAGACAGATGTTTACCATGGATTTGTGTTTGGCACATACATTATGGGCCAAAGAGCCTGTTCCTATGTTCAACCTTTCTAAGTTCTATCACGTCAAATTTAGAATTTTATTAAACTGGTAGAACAATGAATTATTTTTAGGCGGAGTTCCTATGTCTACGGAGCTTCTTTTTGCATTCCCTCTGAATGAAGGTTATGTTAACAGTGGTTCAATATAACAAGTTTCCCTTTGTATAAAGCTTGTTTGAATTAGTGACTAAATCCCACTTGGAGAGGCATGATCTGTCATCAGCATTTGGAAACTCTGCTAAATTAAAAGAGGTCTGAATGTGAAGTTGAAAGATGAAATTTATGTGCCAGACAGTTCCACCCAGTAGGAGCACAGTATAAAAAAGCTGCTGAACGAAATTAGCAGCATTACTCATGGCAAATCTTTATCTGGGCACAACGCTCACGGAAAGTAAACGGTGAAATAATATATGTCCACACGGTTTCCAATAGCATTATATGAATGTCATACATAGTAAAAGCAGAGTCGTCACACATCATTCGTGCAATAATGGTTTCTTACAATATCTATATTTTCAGGAATATACAGTTTAAGTACTCGAGTAAAGTTAACGCAGTAAGAAGACTGAGAAAGTGTGGCAGATGTTTGTTTCACAGTCTAGGAAAGGTATTTCTTTGAAACCACGTCTTTGAGTCTCCATGCTGTTTGGCATTCATAGATCATCAATTTAAGTGCACACATTTGCCCCTTTAAAAAAAGTTACTCATTTCAAATGTCTACTTATTTCAAATGTCTACTTTCATGAAACAGAAGTATTTTCCAGCAGCCTCAGTCTCTAGTGGCTCAAAATACAACAATCATACTTTGCATGTACAATTTTGCAAAATAGGAACTCAGTTGCAATTTCTTCATATTATACCATAAAGTTGTTTCAGAGACCTCGTATTTGAGCAAAATATGCAATTTATTAAGGAAAGTTATTTTCCAAGAAACCTCACACTGTACATTGCTAAAAGTAGGGGGGGTCTATATGCTTTTGCTTTCAAACAAAGAGTTAAGTGGTTTCATTGGATTTTCTCTCCTTTCAATCAAGAAGTAATGTAAGTTATTAACCAATGTCAAGTAACTGATAGGTGGATACAGGCTAGAGGTCCTTGATCGGCAGAACAGTGGAAGGCGAGAGGTGAAAAGAGGACAGAAGGTAGTCTGATAAGTAGAGAAGACGAGAAGTTCAATCTCCTAACAGTTTGAAGGCCCCAACCTGAAACTTCATCTATCCATTCCTTTCGCAGATACTGCCTGACCCGCTGAGTTCCTCCAGTACTTTATATTTTATATTTATATTTCAGCATTTGCCATTTTTTGCAGTGTTTCACTTTAGGGCATTTCACTTCAGCCCATTTCACTTCCAGAAATTTCATCTCAGGACTTGCCTAAATATTTGTTGAATGGATTTTTGTCTTCTTGTTTCTAGATTTTTGTTTTCACTAATTTAGATTACTTTTTGTGTGGGTCACAACACCATTTACTTTGTGTGAAACACTAAATCAGTTGTTCATGACCTAACTAAAATAGAATCAGGTTCCTGTAGCCAATGAGTCTGTCAAAATATACAAATTTAGTGCTGGGATCCTTAAGAAGAACAGAGAGAGAGAGAGAGAGATGAAGGCTGATCACAAAAAGAATTTGGCATTAAATTAGGTGGCTGACAAAACATTGACATTAAGCTCAACTATGCTAATGCACGTTTACAAAGAAAGCAAAAATGTCAAATCGTTGACTCAATTTCTTGGCATGTGCAGACAAATTATAAATCTTGACTATATTTTCAGAAATTAGACAAAGACTTAACTTGGCAAATTTACATCATGGAAACTTAATTTTCCATTGGTCTGAATTCTAATTTTCCTTACTAGTATGGGATACTATAAATATTATTGCATCTACATCTTCGGCTTGAAAACACGGACAGAAAAGAGTCAGAATCGAACAGTATGATCACACCGAGTCCATGCAGAACATTAAGCACCCATTAGCTCCATTCCTATAATGCCATTTTATTCTCCCACATCTCCATCGATATAATGGCACCATATCAAGTGTGCATAAATATCAACCAACGGAACATAGTTCTTAAAACATGAATTAGAAAAAACTGTTCAAAATATATAATTTGTCACCTTTTCAAAAAATGTAATCAGGTTTGTGAGACACGACCAACTGCGTATAAAGCCACACTGGCTATCCCTAATTAGCCCTTTCTCTTCCAAATGGGAGTAAATCCTTACCTGAAGAATTTTCTCCTACAGTTTCCCTACCACTAGTGTGAGTCCCACCGACCTATAGTTCCTGGATTCTACTCTACTTCTTTTCTTAAACAAAGGAATAACATTGGCCTCTCTCCAGTCCTCCGGGATGTTACTAATGACTAGAGAAGAAAGAAAGATCCTTGTCAAGGCCTCTGGAATCTCCTTTCTTGCCTCCCTCAATAACCTGGGATAGATCCCAACATGCCCTGATGACATATCCACCCTAATGTTCTTCAAGAGCATCAGCCCATTTCCTTATCAATCTCAAACCTGCCCTAGCATATCATCAAGAAGGAGTTACAGAAGCCCGAGGACGACACCACCAGGTTCAGGAAGAGCTACTTTCCAACTAACATCATATGTTTGAACTGACCTGCGTAACCCTAATCCTACCTTAGTGATGGAACACTGCAGACCATCACTTGCGCTACCAGGGACTTGTTCTTTTTTAAAAAATTGTGTTTTTGCACTAATGTATTGTTTTGTTGCAGTCTTTTCCTTTTCACTGTCTTGTATAATTTGTGTGATTTATGTATAGTTTATGCATAATTTAAGTTTTACATGTTGTTTGTATCTATGTCCCTCTAATGCTATGGAAACCAAGATTTACCTTGTACATGTTTCTTACCGTATTTGTACATTAAAAAAAAACTTAACAGTTATAAAGAGGTGTGGCAAGATAGGTTGACGTGATGTTTGGTTTGGTATTGGCATTTGTTCATTCTCAAGTATACAAAGACAGTGTTATCCAGGTAAATCATACTACACCAGGTGGTGCAAAAGAGAAAAGAAACAATACAGAATATAATGTTAGAGCTGCAGAGAAACCGCAGATAATAAAATACAAATGCTGCGACAAGGTAAGTTGGAAGATTGAAAGTCATCCCTAGCACGAGAGATCTATTCAAGAGTCTAATAATGATGGAGAGGTGCAAACGTGAAGAGCAATTTTGAAATTCCCTCTAAGCCTTTTAACTCTATACTTACACCCTTCAGTGCACACACCACAGCAGCTAATTAAAAACTGAATTAAAGTTGTGACACTATTATCCCTTACTTTCAAACCCTGCTCACCTGATGGTTACATCTGGTTTTAGTTCTGAGTGTGCAAAGGATTGAAACATATCTTTATTTCCCCCAAAAATTAATGCCATGGCTATCTGCTCATACACCAATAAAATACATTGTGGGTATATGACAATCAACTGAATCCAATAACTTTTCGTCTTTCCAGAGTTTTCAGAAGATTGGTGATGTCTTATATGAATATTAATTTTAAAACCGTATCTCCAAGTAGTTGCAATTTTAGTTGATTTATTATAACATTTTCAAAAGAAGGCAGGAAATTGAGCAGATCATTAATTTCATTGCTTCAAATTCTAAAATCAGTTAAGATCACATAATGGGTATTAAACATTGTGAATTAGGTTTCAAATAAGTCCAAGGAAAAATACAGTAACTGAATTCACAGAAAGATTTAATGGTAAATGTGAAGTTATTGTTTGTACTCATTATTCTAGTTTTAACTAGTTTAGAACTAAATCTTATCAGTTGCATGCATCAGTTGCTAGATGCACAACATGCTTTGAATCATTATAGATAATGTGAAGCAGATTTAGGCTTACTTTCAATGGGAGTCTAAAAATCGCTATTTTTTAAATATCAGGACTGCCTCAGAGCTCATGTTGAAAATTGTTTCACTGAGGGAAAGTAATTAGGAAGAAACATAGACCTTAAGCAATGTGCTTGTGATAACCCAAAATAAGTCATGGTCAATGAACTATTTTTTTCGAAGAAAGCCATACTGTTAGAACAGGCAAACATGATTTTGACCCCTAAGTTAAAAAAATAACTTAATCCCTCACTAAAAGAGCTCTAAATTGAGTAAATGTTATTTACAGCAGACGCCCATCAGTTTAATTCACATATATGGCCATGTTACAAAATGTTTTTGGCTGCCCCTTTGGCTTCTACATCTGACACGTTAAGTACCTGAGGTTGTAAAGAGACTAACAGGAGTGGTATTAAAGGAGACAAGGCAAACAATTACTAATATAGTAAAAGTTACTGGACTGCAATCTTTCTAAAGCATGAAGATAGGCACAAAAAGCTGGAGTAACTCAGCGGGTCAGACAGCATTTCTGCAGAAAAGGAACAGGTGACGTTTCGGTTCAAGACCCTTCTTCAGATAGAAGCATGACGTCTTATCTCTTAAAAATGCAGCCTCATGCTTCAACATTTGCCCAAAAGATAATTTATGGGATTGCAATATGTTCATGGTTCTCAACCATTTTTAATACAAAATTACAACTTCAATTAGGTTTACATGCACTCACAGCTCTACTAGATATCAAAAGGTAAAATGTTAGCCTGCATTGACTAATGTACATTGGTACATAATTTGGTGCTCATGAGGTGTTCCCAGGAGTTCATTAGTTAAAGGAACAGCATTAGGCCATTTGGCCCATCAAATCTACTCTGCCTTTCCCTCTCAATCCCATTCCCGCTTTCTCCCCTGACACCCATACCAATCAAGAATGTATCAATCTCCACATTAAAAATATCCATTGAAATCTTTGTAAAGCATGTAATAGAATCGGTTCTAAAAGGTTCATTATAGCTTTATGCATATAGAGTTGGGTAAATAACAAAACTTGCCACAAATTCCTGCCTTTTTCGGCACTGGAAACTTGACAGGAAACCTTGTCCTCCCAACTGTCGTGCGCTGCTATGCTGGGAACCTGGCAAAAATTACAGGCCACCACTAATGTTCTTGCAGCGAAGAATCACCCCAACATGCTGTGGAGATGTTGCCTGCGATTTCTCATATTGGGAGGGCCAGAGCAAACGTTGTTGAGATGTGGTGGTCAGGTCTGCATTTTGGCTGGCAGAAAGAAAGTGGGGCTGCTGCCTCTACTCTATGTATTGACAGATGGTCTGGATCTTAAGTTCTCTGCCTTTTGGTAGTGATCAAAGAGACCATTGAATCAAAGTCTGTCAAAACATGGAGACGTTGCTGCCAGTCCCCACTCTCTATATATTTGTCAGAAGGCAACTCCAAGCCCCACATCTAAGCATTGCGGCCACACGGTTTTCTCTGGTTCAATGGATACCAATTCACAAAGGTAGTCTTTCCACGCTGAGTACAGATCCATTGTTGTTGGGGGATTACCAGCAGGAGGGGCCGGGTTCATAGATTCCCGACACATTCATAAGCAGCAGCATGAAGGACAAGAGACTGCATCAGGTATTTGTAACAGTAGTGCACAGTAGCGGAAAGGACAGGGGTTTACATCAGGTTCCCATCACAGCAATATGCAGCCTGAGCAGATGTTTTTTTTAAGTACATGGGGGTATGTACCCAGTTAGACTGAAGGATCATATAATGAATTTGCTCTGCAGGTAGCACTAAGTGGGGCACTAGTGGATTTCCAACATCAAGTATGAGTAACAATAACATACTGTAACTTAATCAAACCAAACAGAGACATAACCATTTCAGGTTTTTGCTCCACCCACTAAAATAAATAAACAGTGCAGTCAAGAACAACTTTTACAGTCCCACAGATAATTAAAAGGTTCTGCCCTCACCCACCCATCCTTAAGCTGCCATGCCCCTTAGAAATACCATTCCGCTGCCAGACAAAACAATCCTCCAGACTATCCAGCACACCCAAGTATTGGATCATTAATTCATAAGTAGTTGCTTTTCCCGAAGAACAAACATTTCACTGGTTTGAGTTAACTCAGAATCTTTCCAGCAATTAACTTGTCAAACCCATTGGGAAAATGGGGCCCAATTAAGAGGCCAGTTACAGTTCCGAGTAACAGCAGTTAGTTTACAGATAACATATTGCTGAATTAATATCGATCCCAGCAAACAGTACACGTACCATGTGCGCTTAGTAGGCACCAAGTCCTTCAGAAAAGCAAGAAAACTATTTTACCGTGAAGATTGATTAGCTGAATTCACAAAATAAAGGATGTCTGCAGAGTAAAGGAATTGCTGCGTGTCTTCCATAAGCTCTCATTGTCTGAGCCTTTGATTTCATTACTGACTTTAGCCATCCAATTAAGAAGCAGTGAGCTGATGACAGAACCTTCATCACAGTAAAGGATGTAAAGAAAAGGAAGAACTTTCATTTATGTAGGACCATTGTGACTTCAATTAAATACCTTGAAGCGTTAGCACCACTGGAAAACAGATCATCACATTGGATAATGTGCCCACAGTGTGATCCTCAAGAACAATGAGTTCAATGCCCAAATATTCTCACATCAGTTGAGGAATACATTTTGGCCAAGGTACATAATCCTGTGTGGGACTAACAAGCCAGACTTGCAATTTTTTTAACTTAGTTGACAGCCTGACTATTGAAAAATTACAAAATAATTTCCCTGTTACTTTCTTGCATTCTTGGTGAAGTAGAATAGTTGGGCAAAGATATCTGAAAAAATATAGTAATGCTTACAATTCACTGTTGTGAGCATTACATTACTTACGTGTAATTATTAATTGGTGTTTATGGCTGCCTTAAAACGGTACATTAAAACATCAAAATTACTAGGCTAAACCTTAGAATTAACAGAACTAATTGCAATATCTATTAAATTAGGAACATACCCTTATAATCAGGACCAATGAGACCAAACAATGAGAATTTTGTTTTTAAAACGTAGTGATTTCACAGCTATCCACAATATTTGTGATCTCTGTATTCTCTTACGATAAACCCTCTTGGATTCTGGAAACATCACAGCCACGTGATGAGGTGGCCATCATCCAGTATCTGCAGTTTTTTAATTCAAGTGCGGAGCTTGTCCAATGACTAAAATATTAGGTCTTAAGTGCAATTACTTAATTAGAAACATACGCATTGGGGAAATACATTATATATAATGCACAGGTTGGAGCATAAATCTTAAATTAGATAACACTGTAGTAATGCACAATAACTTTACAAATAAAAATGCAGCAAATTTACATTTTTGCACACAAGTATAGAATGTTCCTGCCTAGATTAATAATAAAGTTAAATATATCATGAAACATGGCTTTAATGATCAGAAGGAAAAAATTCAAAAATGGAAAACAATTTTTACAACATTTATATCCAACAATTATATGAATTGCAATGGGATCTTTCAGCTTCAAGGATCTTGATCCAAAACACTGTCTGTCAATTTCCTTCCACCGATGCAGCTTGACCCATTGATTCCTCTGCAGTTTGTTTTTTACTCCTTCAGCTTCTGCAGGAGCTGTAGGATCCCAATGTCATGTGCTGCATGCAAATACATTGCAGTATTGATCCATTTATCCCTGGTCTACCCAATTTCTAGCTTGAACCAAATTGTTCTATGCAGACTTATAAATTAAACTATTACATAATTCCATTAACAAATAAACAAAACGCAGTATTTGAGCCACATTGCAACTCAAGGAATGGATGTTTGAGCTACGATTCTTGTACAACTATATAAACAATGTCTGCAGCAGCTATTTCATGAGTGGCCAGTAGACGACAAGCTGCAAATTTATGCCTGCAATGTAATGACCATCAGTACCACCAAGGAATACCTAGTGTTGAGTAAACTCAATTATCATTTATACTTAACACCACTCAACTCCAGACCGCAATATAGTCTTGCCCCAAAAGGGCAAAAAAAGTATAACACTTTGGAGCAGATGAGAATGACATCAAATTACTATTTACTCGAGTGTGGCATCAAAGGGCTCCAGTAAAAATGAAGACAATCAGATAAAGGGAGAAAAATGCTCTATAATCTCATCAGACTCAGAACATGATTTTTGTAGTTAAAACACAAATTGCTGGAGTAACTCAGCGGGTCAAGCAGCATCTGTGAAGGGAATAGATCGGTGATCTTTTGTGTTGGGACACTTCTTCAGACTGATTGGAAAAGAGGTGGGATGGGACAACGCCTGGAAAATGATCGCTGGATACAGGTGAGCGGAGCTTGATTGGCAGATGGGTGGACAAAGGGGAGCGATGAAAACTGTTGAAAAAGCAAGACAAAAGGGAGATAGATAAGGAGAGAAGAGTGAAATGTAAAGCCAAAGGGGGGGATATAGGTGGAAGGATAAAGGGAGATGGGATAGTAGGAGAAATGGGTGCACATTGGGGTGGGGGATGTCACAAGAAAGAGGTTTGGAAAGGCGTGGGTTATTTAAAAATGGAGAATTCAAAATTCATACAGTGGAATTGTAAGGTACCCAAGTGGAATATGAGGTGCTGTTCCTCCAGTTTACTCATGGCCTCACTCTGGCAATGGAGGAGGCCCAGAACAGAAAGGCAGATATGGGAATGCGAAGGGGAATTGAAATGGCTAGCGACTAGGTGTTCAAGCACGCCTTGGTAGACCATGCGCAGCTGTTCAGAGAAACAATTGCCTCGTCTATGCTTGGTCATGCTGATATAAAGAAGGCCACATCGGGATGCTGTAGTTGAGGCTAAAAGTGGTGCCTGAAAAGTTTTGTCTCAACTTGAAAAGCTGCTGGTGTCCCTGGATCAAGATGCGGTAGAAGTTGTAGGGACAGGTGTAACATCTCCTGCAGTTTTATGGGAAGGTACCTGGGGAGGGGGCGGTTTGGAGGGGAAGAGAAGAGTGAACCAAGGAGGGAGTCGTCTCTGTGGAAGGCATAAAGAGGTGGAGATGATAAGATGTGACTTGGGGTAGGATCACATTGAAGATGGCAGAAATGTCAGATATCAACGTGTTGGGTGTGGGGACTGGTGCTGTGAAAGGGAAGGACCAGGGGAATTCGATCTTTGTTACATCTGAGAGGAGCGAGAGTGGATCTGCTAGACACAGAGGAGACATGGGTGAGAGATCCATTCACAACAGTAGGGGGATAAACAACGTTTACTAAAGAAAGAGGACACCTCTAAATGAGAGAAAGTGGAAAACTTCATGTTGGGAGCAGATGTGGGTGGAGAAGGAAATATTGAGAGTCGGGGTTGGTATCCTTGCAAGAGGTAGGATGGGAGGAGGTGCTGTCAAGATAACTGCGGGCATCAGTGGGTTGGGATGTAATGGAGACAGAGTGATTGAGAAAAGGGAGAGAGGTATCGGAGATAGTCAAGTGAATGAGGGTAGGATGAAAACTAGTGGTAAAGTTGATGAAATCAAAGAGTTCTGCAGAAGAAGAAGAACTGTTCAACATAACCAACAAAATGGCAGGCATAGCTGAGGACATTGGTACGCTTTTGACTTGAAGAGAGTGAAGTGGAGATAAAAGAGAAGTTGTTCAGAATGAGGACGTTCCAGAAGGTGGAAGAGAGTGTTAATAGAGAGGAACTGATTGGGCCACACTCCCACTCCACCAACCGATTTCTACCACTATCCTGTTCCCCTTTTGCACCCCCACCCACCCGTCCCGTTCCACCCATATGCCTTCCTCTGCTTTATAATTCACTCCTCTTCTCTCCTTATCTGACATCTTTTTGCCTCCTTTTCATCTCTTGCCTTGCCCACACACCCTCCAACCAACACCCCCCTCACCTGTACCCACCGATCACTTGCCAGGCATTGTCCCATCCCAACCACTTTTCCAGCTTCTGCTCTCCTATTACAATCAGTTTGAAGAAGGGTCCCGATCCAAAACATCGCTGATACATTCCCTTCACAGATACTGCCTGACCCACTAAGTTATTCCAGCACTTTGTGTTTTACACAAGATTCCAGCATCTGCAGTTCCTTGTCTCCTTGGTTTGTAGTTGCTGATGATCTTCATTTTAGCCTTGGAGCATCAGTGCAGGGGTTTGCCAGGGTAATTTCCTGTGCCTAATTATCTTCGATTGCTTTATCAAAAACATTCCCTTCCATCATGTGAGAAGTTAGAGATGTTAGTTGATGATTGCATCATGTTTATTTGCAAACAGAACTCCTCTGATAATTAAGCAGTCAATATGCAGCCAGATAATATTCAGGTGTGGGCTGATAATGACAAAAATATTTGCATCACACAGATATGCAATTCCCATCTCTTAAAAACAAGTCTAACCAGTTCTCTTCATGTATCAAAATACTGCCTGTGGCAAATTCCCCGCCTAAAACATTCTTGGGAATGGCGTGGAGGAGAAGTGAGCAAGAGGAGACATGTGTTGTCAGCATTGACCAAAATCATTACCACATTAAAAATGTCAGGGGGCAGAGACTGTGCTTTTTGCAACAGATGACCCATTTAAAAATAAAATACAAAGTGCTGGAGTAACTCAGCAGGTCAGGCAGCATCTCTGTAGACCATGGATAAGAGCCATTTTGGGTTGGGACCCTTCTTCAGACTGATTGTGGAGGGGGTGGGGTGGGGGGGCGAGAAGAAATTTGGAAATGACAAGTTTCACCTTTTATCTTAATCAACTAAGAACGATCCAATTAATGATTAAAAAGCTAATTAAAATTATGCATTTATTTCAGTCACAACATCAAATTTTGTTATCAGTATAAGTGATAGAAATCCCATTAAACTACATGAACCCTGATAAAAGCATGCATTAGTACAAGGAAATGTCCCATTTCAGAAATTATTACCAGCAAGCCTTACAAGCCACAATTTATTTTCAAATATTCTAATAGGGTACCAACCATTGCATGCAAGATTTCATCTTTTGTATATCAGGGTCATTAACAAATTCAACATTGTGTCATTATTTGTTTGTCAACACACCTCTACATACAGTAATAGAGCTAATACAGCATGGGAACAGCCCCTCCAGCCTAACTCGTCCATGCTGACCAAGTCAAGCCTGTACCTTTCCATGGTCTTTTAAAAGCCATAATGATGCCGCCTCTACCTCCAGTAGCATGTTCCATATATGCAATGCCCTCTTACATCTGTAGTTCCCAGTGTTTTTCTTGCAGCCTTTCTTAAGCAGAGGCATAACCTTAGCCTTCTTCCAGTACTCGTGATTATTGATGATACAAATATTTCAATCTGGGACCCACAATTTCTCCACCAGCTTCTCATGATGTCCTAGAGTACACTTGAACAAATTCTGGGGATTTATCTAACTTTGTGCATATCACGTCCCCCAGTATCTCTTCTTCAGTAAGTGGACTCTCCTCAGGACATCATTTTTAAATTTCTCGAGTTCCCTAGCACCCATGTGATTATACATAGTAAATACAGATGAGAAATATTCATTTAATACCTTGCAATCTCCTGTGTCTTCACAATAAATGACCTGGTTGATCTTTAAGGGGCCCTATTCCTTTTCCCAGTTACTCCTTTGCACTTAACATGATTATACAATCCCAAAGAGATTTAGTTTACTTTATCTGCCAAATCTTATTCACGCCTCTTTTTGGCCATCCTGATTTCCCTCAAATGTACTCCAACACCCCCTGTACTCTTCAAGGAATTCACTATATTCCAGCTGCCTAAAGTTGGATTCCAACTTTCCAATTGCTAAATGTATCTGTTTATTTTTTTTCCCAAGAACTAATTAATTTAACAATATTTAATAGGATATAGAAGTTTCCAAACAACATAACTTTCCCATATTTCTCAAATGGAAGAATTCCATACAAAGTTCAACGCGCCCTTGACTGTAAACATAATAGTCTCAGCAGTTGTTCTTTACTCCTTTTCACTTTGATGTAGCACATTAGAGATTTTTTAAAAAAGTAAATGGTGCCACATAAATGCGGACAAACAGGACTGCCCCAAGTCATCATCACTGTACCAGTACTTGATTATTTAATTCAACTTTCTGCAGTTGCCAGCCAAAATAATTAAACTTTGGGTAAAAGTAAACTCTCAGCAGATTCTTTAGCCGGTATCAAAACTATCATACCTGAAATTCCATCATGTAAAATATTAAAGCACAATTCTGAATTGCTTGTGCTTGTATACACTACACGATTTATAGAAGTTTCATTTTAAAAAACATCATGATTTACAAAAGTTCCACTTTAAAATGCCCCAGTTGTTTAATCATTGTTATCTAGCAAGTTTGCTTGAAAAAAAACAGGAAATTATGAAACTCTGCCGGACATACCAGAACTCTAAATTAAACCTCTAATTATAACTCACTTTGTGCAAGCTTCTGGAACATGGAATGGAATTCTTGCTTTTTCCCATGACCACAGATAAAACAGTCTGCTATTTTCTGCCACCAATTGCATTACTCAATATGTTGGTTAATTAATCAGAACTGATAACATTGAGAAATGGAATTTGCCTCAAGTAATGTGTTCGTGCAGGCTGTCCGATGTCAAGGGTGTGCCAAAATTCTTCTTTAAATGAGCATGCGGTGAAATATGAAAAAGAGACAAATGCAAGCAAGCAAACTATGTTTTATATCTCAAATTATCAAATAAACATGTTTTTTTCTCCAAAATCACAATTTTGGGGACATAATGAAAAGCTCCAAAGCTAAGAATTCAACAAGGAAAAATATTGCAGAGACATGGTATTTTACTCATCCTGTATAAAAAGGATATATTTAGAAAAGTTTGGTGTGGGTGAAACACAGTTCCAATTTATCCAGTAGCTAACTTACATCCAGTAAAGTTGTGTTGCAAGAAGACTCTAAAGCAACACAGAATGGGACACCCACTTTAAGAAAACATCACTCCATTCAAATATCAAGTTAGATCACACATCAGGATGGTCAATCAGTCTAAGCTCATCCAAAACGCAATGAGCTGAATCTTGCTGCTTGTTGGCCAGCAAGAACAGAGAACCACCATCTAGTGCAAGGCATGAAGACACAAGAAACAGCAGATGTTGGAACCTTGAGCAAAAAACAAAATGCTGGAAGAGCTCAGCGGGTCAGGCAGCATCCATGGAGAGAAATGGAGAGACGATATTTTGGGTCAAGACCCTTCTTCAGTCTGATGGAGTAGAGGAGAACGCTGGAAAATAGAGGTAGAAGTGGAGCAATAACTGCCAAGTGATATCGGCAAAGAGGGAGCAACTGGCAGATTTGTGGAGATGGTAACAAAGGATAGAGAGAAATGGAGGCAAAAGGTGTGCCCAATAAGGAAGGAGGAGGAGGAATAAAATATAGAGTCAGAGGGAGTGATATAGATCAAAGCACGGTGGGAGGAGGGAGTAGAGGGACAATAAAAAGGCAATTGGAGACTTGGTGATGGGCTTTAGGAAGAGGGGAAAGAAACTGTTGTAATAATATATTCCTTTATTCGTCCCACACCGGGGAAATTTACAATTTACAGAGTGGCGGGAGAAATGTGAGTGCATCAGGAGAAGAAGGAGGCGGGAGAGAAGGAAGGGGTGGGGGGGTAGTGGGGTATTACTTGAAATTGGAGAATTTGATGTTCATACAGTTGGGCTGTGGGCTACCCAAGTGGAACATGCAGTTCTGTTCTTCCAATTTAGGTGTGGCCTCACTCTGGTGGCAGTGGAGAAGGCCAAGGACGGAAAGATCAGTATGGGAATTGGAAGGAGATTTAACATGGCCAGAAATCAGGAAGTCAAGGCAAGTCCTCGTAGACAGAGCACGTGTTTGGAGAAATGGTTGCCTCGTCTATGGTCTCGTCGGTGCATGGCACAGTTTACTACTGACTTTTGAGCCTGCTCATTGTAATGCAATTGAACCCTGGCTCCACTGTGGGACTCATCGCTCAGTCCAGGGACAGAGCTCAGATGTGCTGAGCTCAAGGGTTGGATATCTTTTTCTGATAATATGTAATTTTTAAAAAAAACTTAAATCTACTCCAACTCTTTAAGATTTCAGCAATATTTAAAAACAGTTAAAAAAGGTTCTAACAGCAGCAATCTGGGTAAATGCCAAGTCTGCAGGATTTATGGCCCATAGCGAAGTTCCACTTACAAACTGCTTTACAAGTTTACTGCAATAATAAGGCTTAAAGGACACTTGGACCTGTATGGGCTGTCAAAAATGCACTACTGTAAGGAACAGGTTGGATCAAACATTACCCAGCCCAACTACAACTTTTATCTCTTTCAAATTTTGGCTTCCAAAGTGGTATATTGAGAACTCCTGCTCTTTGTCACCTATTCCTTTTCTCCAGAGATGCTGCCTGACCTGCTGAGTTACTCCAGCATTTTGTGTCTATCTTCGGTGTAAACCAGCATCTCCCTTTCCTCCCTACACATTTTGTCTGCTCCACTGCGAAATCTCCTCAAGGCCAGAATTGGAGTTCCTGATTTCTATCCACTGGCACCTACTGGAATTCTGCCAGTCCATAGAAGCCACTCATTCACTTAAGTGATGTCCATTTAAATTGACTCATTTAAATGGACATCGCTCATGTAAAAATGTCTATTGTAGGGGGTACATTACAAGGCGGCAAGGGTACTGATGAACTGTACGCCAGCCGAAAACAACACTTTCAGAACAAGAGGGAGAAAATGCTAATCGAAAAATTTTGAAAATGAGAAAATCATTCAAAGTTAGTTTGTGACATAGTCTAAAGTTATATAATATGATTTCACTTTCTTTTTTATTTACTTGGCAGCACCAATGCATAAGCTACCAACGCAAAAATGAAGTCCTGAAGACAATTAAAACAAAAAGTATACAATATCAGGGAATGAGGAGGTCATTTGCATCAATTAAACTTAAGAACCCGAAACACTATCAAAACTGAAGACTGATTAAAATTGGGAAGATCGGTTAAAACTGGAAACCACCCCTCCCCACAGAATTAAGTCTGGTCAAACTAGATTGATTCATTTCCACCATCTCCAGTCTGAAACTATCAATTCAAATTCCCTTAAACTTTATTTTGCCATTCACTTCTCCTCTCCCATTAAGCAGTAATAGCTATGCATCTTTCTACTTTACCAATCATCAACTAAATCAAATTATCTAATAATAATTAATCACAGAATGCATGTTTTTACACATCTTTTTACCATATTTGATCATTCTGCCTCTCCTCATGACATTGTTTGCTAGGATTTTAGATGCATATTTTCTTCTAGTAACTCAGCCAATAGATTACTCAAAAATATGTGTGATCTGACAGTGAGTGTTAACCATCCATTAAAACTGAATTATCCTTCCTAATGCCCACATGCAGGGTCACTGAACAGCTTTCAGGAGAGAACATGGTAGCAAACATCACTCTAGAAACCTAAGGGCAAAGTAGGGATTGTCTACTGCTGGTAATACATTGAGATCTGAAAAGTGTCATATAAATGCAAAATAAAATTCACGATATTTTCTATTTGTAGGGTCAGTTAATCCAGCACATACAGGCACAAATTTGGGACTTTCCAGGTCTGCATATGTTTTTCCCCTACTCTTAACAAAACAAACTGATATCTTTAAATCATCCTAGACAAATTATTTCCCTTTCCTCTAAAGTGCAAACCTTCCAGTTTGTCTGTTTGCCAGCAGCTTTTGCAATGTGCGTCACAAGATTGCAATCTTCTGCCAAACTTCACTTTCGCTGGAATATTACAGAAACAAATAGTTCAATTCCCACAAAAAAGTGAAAAAGGACAAGATTTCAGTTGCTGTAGGTCATTTGAACTGTCATATATTAATGTAACTGCACCAAATCTCAGTATTTACACCTTCAAGTATTAAAGGAGCACCCACTGTCCTTCAACTACTGGCTTGTTTTGCTTTTGCTCAAATAACAAAGATTTCCTGAAAAAGAGCGATTATTGACTGTTCTTAAAAACATGAATTGTAACCAATCTAATACCCACATCTACATTTTTTTTCTTAAGCAGCAGCTACCATTTGCAAATATGTTAAATATTATATCTACAAATAACCATTCAAAAAACAAGACACATGTCTCTCCTTTCATTGCCCTTTATCCCACCAGCCACCACAAATATATCATTCTCTGACATTTCCACCACCTTCAATGTGATCCCATCACATCTTCCCAAACCTTTCAGCAGAGACTATTCCCTTCACAACTCCTTTGCTTTATCATCCCTTCCTACCAATACCAGCCCCTCCCCAAGGAAGGAGGAGGAAATGTAATAATTTCATTATTTTCCGTAGGAAATGTAATAATTGTTCCTATATCTCCTGCCTCACATTCATCCAAGGACCCCAGCAATCCTTCCAGGTGAGACAGAGGTTCTCAGATATCGAAGTTGGTGTTCTCGATGTGACCTCCTTTACATTGGTGATACCAAGTGTAGTCTAGCAAGAATTTCATGGAACACTTGCACTCGGTCCGCCAAGGCCTGCTGGATCTCCCAGTTGCTAGCCTTTTGAAACGCCGCTTCCTATTCCTGTACTGACCTATCTGTCCTGAGCCTTATTCATTACCAGAGGGAGGAGACATTTAAACTGGAGGAACAGCAGCTCATATTCTGCTTAGGTAGCTTACAACCTGATGGTATGAACAATTTTAGATAACTAACGTACAAACATAGGTTTGAGGTTTTTAACCATGATCCAACCCCTCAGGGTCTACTGGCAGGAGGTCCCAAAAATGAGGTCTTCATCCATTGAGCCTTTGCCAGAGCTAGATTAAGTGACTGGGTATCCCTTGGCAAATGGTACTGCACCTGAGAATATGCCAGTCTGCAACATTTGATCGTGCATTGCACCCTGCAGAGGAAGACCAGCAATTGAATGCACCCTTTTATGATGTTGATAATCTTCCAACAGTTTCTCCCAGTATGGATCTCTGGAACAGGCCCTAGAGCAACAAAGTGTTGCCTTACTTAGCTGCTTTAGATAAATCCTGAGAAACATCGCAGCATCCCTCTCCAGACCTTACAAATACACACTCCAGAGTGAATAACTATCTCATCTGCACTGTGGACACTGACGCATCCCTATTTGCTCTTTACTGAATAGCCTGCTGGTTATTTCTGAGAGCAGTACAATGTCAACCATATTAATGTATGGACTAAGTCACATATTGGTCGAAACAGGTAAGGATCCTCTATTAAGACCATTTGTGAAAAATTACATTTTAAAATAATTTTCTATTTTCTTAGTCACCAATTCTAATGATACTCACCATTCCTGATGATACGAAATTGTAATTAATTAACTAAATTTTAGTTCAACTATAATGATGGTATTTGAACTTGGGTCTGAATCAAAAGCAACTTCAATAACATCAAAGACTGATCAGTTAGTTCCAGATTATAATAATAATAATAATAATAATGCATTACATTTATATAGCGCTTTTCAAACACTCAAAGACGCTTTACAGGGATTACTAGAACATAGAGAAGAAAATAAATAGATAAATAAGTAAACGAACAGAAAAAGGAGCAGAAGGTGAGGTGACGGTCAGTGGTTGAAGGCAGTGCTGAAAAATTATCAATTATAAATTATCAATTTATCCAAGAGATTATCAGCAGCCACTTGCAGATAAATTTGAGATACATACATGGTGTCATTGATAAACTTGCAGAATGGACTTTGAAAGGAAACTGAACAATATTGGTAACAGTGAACTGCTATAGTTTGGTAGGAAGATTAGAACTGTCATACTGTAGCAGTCTCCCTAACAACCTTTTTATGTTTCATCTGGAGGCCCAGAATGAATCACATCCTTTTGGTCACATGGTACAATTTTCCTGAGAAAGAAAGGGAAAACATACCTAAGATAGGTTTCAGTCTGATGGCTATCTTTGCATGTAGCTGCATCACGTTTTGCATAGAGTGAGAATACACAAACACTACGTGTCACTCCATGCTGACGTTCTACTGGTCCTGTGTTGGGGAGGATGGGCTTGGCCTTGTTGCTGCTCAGTGTTTCATTCAGTTGGAACTGCTACACAATGTGTTGTTGCCAGAAAAGTTTCTGCACAAAAAATATATTTGAAAACATGCATTAGGAAGTGGGCGGCACAAATTGTTCTGTGGACCCGGTGAGACAAGGAGACAGTGGATCCTGTGCAATGGGCTTCCAAGCAAACTGTCAAAGTCATCGGTTAAAATATCTCATTGCCAAATCTCTCAAACATGCACCAAGATGGAGCCTTACTCATAATGAGAGACAGCATCCCTATTATCAAGATTCGCCTGAGCTGTAATGACAAAAGTCTATGGGCTATTCCCAGGGATACAAACTCATTAAAAAAATTAAAATAAACTGGTGCTGGATGATCAACTCAGTGAAAGATGTGCTTTGGCTTGCTGAATCTTGCTGGTTTTCCAACATAAGGAGATGTGTACAAATAAATGGCGAATTCCAAGGTGGAATTATATGTGCTGAGGGACACACTTAAATGAGGTGCAGCAACACAAAGGCATTGTAAGGAAGGATCCTGTCACTACTGGACACTGAAGAGCTGGGTTCACTCAAATGCTTCACAAATGCACGATTTGAGCAAATGTGTTTGATGTAATGGCAAGAAAATATATTGAAATGAAGGTACAATGCATGTAGAGAAAGACATGCAAAATTGTATCCACTGCATATATTTTGAATAAAGTATATTTTTGACATTAAAATAATCGGAGGCACATGTTTTAACATCACTAAAAGCAGCAATCCAAACATACTCATCAGCAAAGGTTGCTTGTAATTTACTTGAACATGAGTAGAGCCAGAAAAAAAATAATTTGACCATCACTTTTATTTCTGAGATCAGTTAATCCAGTACACATGAGACATTGAATGCAGGACAGTCCAGGCCAGTATGTTTTTGTTGCCTGTTCTTCGCCAAATAATTTGCTATCTTTCAGCCATCATGGACAAATTTGTTTCCTTCCTCTAGACGCACATAATGACTTCTGTGGAAGAAAATTGGTTTTCCTTAAACAATCTGGCCCATGTGATTTTAACCACACAATAATGTTGTTGAATTTTAACTACCCTCTGAAGTTTAGGCCTCTTACTACTGAAAAAAGGCTCAGAGCCAAACTTAAGATTTAAGCTTTAAGATTGAGGCAGTTGAGGCAGGGACTATCCCAACATTTTAGAAACAGTTAGACAGGTACATGGATAGGACAGGTTTGGAGGGATATGGACCAAATGCTGGCAGGTGGGACTAGTGTAGCTGGGACATGTTGGCCGGTGTGGGCAAGTTGGGCCTGTATCACTCTATGACTCTTAACAGCGAGTTTGATAAGGTTCTAGTGGACACATTGGGCCCAAACCGTTCCTGCATTGGTGCAGCACCCTCTTCTCCCCCTCCCCCTCCCCCTTCCCCCTCTCCCCTCCCTCCTTACTCCCCATCCCCCTCCTCACCCCTCCCCCTCACCCCTCCCCTAATCCTCCCTCTTCCCCCCTCCTTCGGAGATAGATTTAAACTTTAAAATGTGAATAACTTTAAAAATATAACACCGATTTCAATGATACTTCTTCCATTAGCACCAAAGGGACAATGTGAGTAAGGTGGGCCTAAAATTGCCATGCTATCGTGTACTGTTTTGGCTGTAGTTCAGGAACAAACAAACAAGAGTTTTAGTATATAGATGTGTGGAGGCGAATATTTTCACCTGCAGTCAAGAACAGATATAAGCAGCATAAATGTCGGTGGTTGGAAATGTCCAATACTAGTGACCGTAGCTGTAAAGGTGAGAGGGGTAGTTTAATGGAGATGTGCGGGGCAAATTTTACAGGGGGGCCTAGAACGCATTGCTCGGGATGGTGGTGGTGGAGGTAGATACAATATTGGTTAGAGCTTTTTAGATAGGCTCATGGATGTGCAAGCAATAGAGGGATATTGATCACGTACAGGCAGATGAGATCAATTTAACTTGGCATCATGTTCGGCACAAACATTATGGGCTGGAGGCCCCATTCCGGTGTGGTGCTGTTCTATGTTCTATATATAAGACAGGTAAATGAAGGTTAAACGTTTCCAAAAAATAATAACAACGTTTTCAATTAAGAAATTACAATATCATCTTAATGATCCTTTCGATAACTAGTCAAAACCACAATTTCCCAACTTTAGTTGTAGCATTACAAGGCAAAACCTGCTATTGGAACGGCCAGCAAACTACTTACCACCTACGACAGAAAAAGCCTAAAATGTTTTCAGTGTTAGAATTTATTCAGCAGCTTAAACTAAAAGCAAAATCAGACAACAAAATATGCTGGAAATCTTAAGTAAAAACAGAAAATGCCAGGAACACCAGCAGACTAGCTAGCATTTGTGAAAAAAGAAACTGAATTGGCCAAACAGGCCAAAGATTCTTCATCTGAATTGAAAAAGTGAGAAAACAATAAATACAACCTTAATGTACAACCAATCATAACATTCATTTCCATAAAGAGAATTGGATAAAATGAGAGCAATTAATTAGGAAACGCTATTTGTAATACTTGGGCTGCACTAGTTATAGTATGCTTTCAAACTGGAACCATAGAACCACCTAATAGTTACTTGAGAAATTAACAAGCAGACGTGAAGAAACTGTTTCCATATAACCTCTCATAGTAATCATACACCATTGCCTCTTAAGAACACAGTCTGTCAGTTTTACTGCAAGTGTCCATTGAAATTGGCAAGCAATCACATCTATTGACACTTGTGCTATGATACTCTGTTAAACAATGTTAACAGTAATTTATTAATAGTTAATAGTTATTAATAGTAATAAGTTTAGCTTGTAACAAGTATAAACTTACTGTATAGATATTGAAAAGATTTTGCTGAAAATTGTGCAAGATAGAAAACTTTGTTACTGCAAGGCTAAAACTCTCGAACCTCCTAACTAACCTTCTTTTCCCATTGACACAATTGCTTTTAATACATGATTTTCTATAAAACAAGCTTTTGGAGGAATGCAACTATGTTTTATAGCGGAACTATTTGTACTGACTTTGCCACGTGTGAGGAAGGGTCTTTGACCCAAAAGTTAACTCTGTTTCTCTTTCAACATGTTGCCAGAGTTTTTCAAGGAAGTACATTTTCTTTCAGTCTATAAAGAAAGAAATGTCTTCATAAACCCAAGCTGAGTTTAGAGCTCTTAAGAGCTGAAGGTAATTTCCAGTCCTTCAATAAATTTAACAACACCTTTCTTTCCTTGTTATTTGGAAACCAGCAAATTGCATACCTCAAGTTCAAAACAACCACCCTATATTTTAGCAGCTTAATTACCACACAAATATGCAAAACATTCTGCAAAGTCAACAGGGCGGATTTAACGACACCTGGAATCCCAGGCTGTACATCTGAACTAACTGAAGATGCAATTCTGCAATGCAAAGATGACGGTACTGTCCTGATCATGAGCAGTATCTTCATTGACCTGGAAGCGAGTATGCAGGTGCTCAGCTGGGGATACTAACTTATTCATGTTGGAAAGTAGGCATGGCTGGTAAAGCCAGTATTTATTGCCCATCTTTAAATAGCCTTGAGAAATGTTGATGGACATTCATATTTGGTTCTGCATTCTTCCATACAGCTGTTAAACAGAACAAAGAGCAAAATGCTGGAGTAACTCAGCGGGACAGGCAGCATCTCTGGAGAGGAGGTAATGTTTCGGCCAAGACCCCGAAACGTCACCCATTCCTTTTCTCCAGAGAGAGCAACTGAGTTACTCCAGCATTTTGTGTCTACCTTCGATTTAAACCAGCATTTGTAGTTCTTTCCTAACCAAAGTTCTATTATGACAGAGAAAGAAAAAGTATTCTAGAGGGAAAACATTGTTACCATATAATCTCCCAACAGTAATCACACACAATTGTCTCTTAGGAACACAACTGCTACTTTAACAGTTGATGGCCATTGAAATTGACATGCAATCGCTTCTATTGACACTTGTGCAATGATACCATGTTAAACTATGTAATATACAGCTCTTCTTTGTGGATTGTCACCTTGTCGTGGTGGACAAGCTTGTATGGTCCTGAGATTCCGAGTGCGATGCCATCTGGAGCTATGCTCCTGGTAGGGTCACCCATGGCGATAAGGTCAAGGGGGAGGTCCCCGACAAAGAGCAATCCAACCAAGACCTCAACGGTGGAACAGGCGAAGGTTGATGGCTGACTTTAGTGGAGCATCACAACGGCTGAGAAAGCAGATGAAGGCTGCAGCAGAAAAGGATCCCCGGTCGTTTTCGACTCCATGCCACTGGATCCTGACCCAGATCTGTTGATGACCGTGTGGTGGCTGTCTGTGCACCAGTCTCCCCACATTAAACAAAGTCACGCACAGGCATCCTCACTGGAGAGGACAGTCGCTTCGAGTGACCGCCGATGATGAATATACAGCTGTAGGAATTTTTGCTCATGAAAAGGCCTTTATTTTTGAAAATCCAGCAGGGGAAAAATAACTTTGTGATTGTGGATCTGAAGCTTGCTCATCCTTAACCCCTTTTCCTTACTGACACTATTGTTTTAATAATCCAGTTTTCTATGACGCAAGGTTTCTTAGGAACACAACTATTGTGTCATAGCAGAACTACCTGTACTGAGACATACGGTGCTTCTATTTAGCGTGAGTGATTTACATACAAACATTCCTCAGATTAATACCGGTTAACAAACTCCCCAGAGGTGTAATCACATAATTTTGGCTTACACTCTTGAGAAATATAGACAAGAATGCTACACTGTCAACAAATTCATCTGAATTTCTCAGGTGGGTGTTTAGAGTAGCAAGGGAGTTTTCTCGTCCATATTTCTTCACACATAGGAGGCCAGTTGGCTCAATGAGAGTATGCCAGTTCTCAGAGCAATCCCATTCACTCACTTATTTTCCTGTAACTTATTCACTCTCATATGTACCGTGATGTTGTGGCCAGTACAGAGACTTGGTTGCGAGAGGGATACAACTGGCAGCCAAAACTTCCAAGCTTTTGATGTTTTAGATACGATAGAAATGGAAGTAAAAGAGATGGAGGAGTTGCTCTACTAATCAGGGAGAATGTCACATCAGCTCTCAGAGAAGACATATTAGAGGGCTTGTCTGCTGATGAGATTTTGGTGGAGCTCAATAATATCAAAGGTGCAAGCATCTTACTGGTATTGTATATAGGCCCCCCGTTAGCCAGTAAGAGATCGAGGAGCAGATGTGTAGACAGATTAACAAAATATACAGAAACAACAGGTTTGTCTTAGTGGGTGACTTTAACTTCCCCAATATTGACTGTGACTTACTTAGTGCAAGAGGCTCGGATGGGGCAGAATTATTTTAGGTGTATCCAAGACGGTTTTCTAAAAGAGTATGTGGATAGTTCAACTCGATCCATACACTGGAACTTGTATTGAGAAATGAGGTGGATATATATATATATATATATATATATAAGGTGAATGGTGTTTTAGTGGAACAGCATTTTAGGGATAGTGATCACAACATAAGTTTTAAGAATGTTTTGAATAAGAATAAGTCTGGACCTTAGACAATAGACAATAGGTGCAGGAGTAGGCCATTTGGCCCTTCGAGCCAGCACCACCATTCAATGTGATCATGGCTGATCATTCTCAATCAGTACTCTGATCCTGCCTTCTCCCCATACCCCCTGACTCCGCTATCCTTAAGAGCTCCTTGGGGGAAGTTACTAAATTGGAGTAAGGCAGATCACAATATTATTAGGTAGGAGCGAGGGAGAGTAAAATGGGAACAGTTCTTGGTGGGCAAGTACACAGCTGACATCTGGGAGTCATTTAAAGGACAGTTGATCAAAGTTGAGGACAGCATGTCTAATAAGGAGAGATAAGGATGTCAAGGTAAGGGAACCTTGGATGAGCAAAAAGATTGTAACCTTACTCAAAAAGAAAAAGGAAGAGTATGTAAGGCTTAAGAAGGTGAAATTAGACAGCGTCTTTGAACAATAAAAAGCACAAGATTATTTGGCAGTTATTGGGTAAGTTGGAATCTAATCTATGGGAGTCTTTTAAAGGCCAGTTGATCAAAGTTCAGGACCGGTATGTTCCAGAATGGAGGAAGGATACAGATGGTGTGGTAAGGGAACTTTGGAAACATGGACAAAATGGATACAGATGGTGTGGTAAGGGACCAGCTGGAAACATGGACAAAAGAAAAAGATTGTGTAAGGTTTAAGAATATGAAAACAGACAGCGCCTTTGAGAAATTGAGCAAGTGGGAAAGAACTCAAGCGGGTGACTAGAAGGGACAAAAGGAGCCATAAAATGGCTTTGGATTGAATAAAATCCCAAGGCTCTTTATGCCCGCATTAAAGACATGAGGGTTAGCAGGGAGAAGCTAGGACCATTCAAGGATAAAGGAAGGAATTTGTGCTTGGAGTCAGAGGACACAGGTGAGGCACTAAATGAATACTGTGCATCTGTATTCACCATGTTAAAGGCCATGAAGGACAGTAAGATCAATGTGGAGAAATACTTATATACAAGGGAAGTTTGAAATTAAGGTGGTGTGGGGACTCTTGAATAGCATTAAGGTGGATAAATCCCCAGGGAGTGATCGGATCTAACCCAGGTTATTAAGAGGCCAGAGTGGAGATTGCAGGAGCCTTGACAAAGATCTTTGCACATTCTTTAGCAACAGGCGAGATGCCAGAACACAGGGGTGTTGCAAATGTTGTTCCTTTGTTTAAAAAGGAAAGTAGAGAGAATCCAGGGAATTATAGGCCGATAAGCATCACGTCAGTGGCAGGGAAGCTATTAGTGAGGATTCTTCAGTATAGGATTTACTCTCATTTGGAAGATAATGGGTTAGTTAGGGATGTAAGAAAATAACTGCAGATGCTGGTACAAATCGAAGGTATTTATTCACAAAATGCTGGAGTAACTCAGCGGGTCAGGCAGCATCTCAGGAGAGAAGGAATGGGTGAAGTTTCGGGTCGAGACCCTTCTTCAGACTGATGTCAGGGGGGCGGGACACTTTGCAATGGGATATCGATCAGCTGCAGAAAAGGCATGGTGGCATTTAACCCTAACAAGTGTGAGGTGCTGCACTTTGAGAGGTCAAATGCAAGGGGAAAGTACACATTTAATGGACAGACCCTCAACAGCACTAATGTACAGAGGGATTTTGGGGTCCAAGTCCATAGCACCCTGCCTCCACCAGTAGATAGAGTGGTAAAGAAGCCATATGGTATGCTTGGCTTCATAGGTTGGGGTACTGGAGTGTAAGAGTCACGATGCTTCAGCTTTATAGGACTTTCCTTACACTGCATTTGGAGTATTTGGCAAAGTCCGTGGTCCCTGCATGCTTCAAAAGATCCATCATTGTACCGGTGCCAAAGAATGCCTCTCCAGCGTGTTTAAATGACTACCGACCGGTGGCCCTCACCTCGGTTGTCATGAAATGCTTGGAGAGGCTAGTCAAGAAGCACATCTGCGCCCTCCTTCCTCGCAACATGGACCCACTACAGTTCGCATACCGTCCGAACAGGTCCACGGCTGATGCGGTCTCCCAGGTTCTACACACCGCTCTCTCTCATCTGGACAGCCAGGGGGGCTATGTGAGGATGCTGTTCATTGACTTTAGTTCAGCATTCAACACAATAGTCCCCAGCAGACTGGTTGAGAAGCTGCTGGAACTGGGGCTTAGCACCCCTCTGTGTGCCTGGGTCCTGGACTTTCTCACTGCCAGGCCCCAAGTGGTCAGGATGGGGGAACACACATCTAGCTCCCTCACCCTGAACATAGGATCCCCCCAGGGCTGCGTGCTTAGCCCCCTACTGTACTCCCTGTACACACATGACTGTAGGGCCAGGTTCAGCTCAAACTCCATCATCAAGTTTGCTGATGACACTGTGGTGGTGGGCCGGATCTCCAACAACGATGAGAAGGCCTACCGGGAGGAGGTGGCTGATCTGGCACTCTGGTGTCAGGACAATAGCCTCCTCTTGAATGTCACTAAAACAAAGGAGCTGATTGTGGACTTCAGAAGGGCTAAACATCCAAGGACGTACACGCCACTGGAGATAAATGGGTCTATTGTGGATAGGGTGAGCAGTTTCAAATACTTGGGAGTCCGCATCGCAGAGGATCTGACGTGGGCAACGCACATTGCCGCACTGGTGGGTAAGGCTAAGCAGCGCCTTTACCACCTTAGACAACTGAGGAAATTCAGAGTGTCGCTGAGGATCCTTCATTGCTTCTACTCTGGGGCTGTAGAGAGCATCCTGTCCGGCAACATTACAGTCTGGTTTGGGAACAGCTCTGCCCAGGACAGGATGGCCCTGCAGAGAGTAGTGCGTTCGGCAGAACGCACCATGGGAACTACACTCGTCCCCCTGCAGGACCTATACATCAGGAGGTGCAGATCCAGAGCAAGCAAGATCATGAGGGACCCCTGCCACCCCAGTAACGGACTGTTCCAGATGCTACGGTCAGGCAAACGCCTCCGCTGTCACGCTGTGAAAACGGAGAGGATGAGACGGAGCTTCTTCCCACAGGCCATCAGGACTGTCAACTTTGATAACCCCAGAGACTAAATTTTTGTCGACACTTTTTGTGCTATGTTTAGTAACTTATTAACTTTATTTATATGCTGTAACTGTAATTCTTTTTGTGCACAACCCGCAGGCATTGCCACTTTCATTTCACTGCACATCGAGTATGTGTATGTGACAAATAAATTTGACTTGACTTGACTTGACTTGAGTTCTGGTTGCCCCATTACAGGAAGGATGTGAATGATTTGGAGAGGGTGCATCAGAGGTTTACCAGAATTCTGCCTGTATTAGAGAGTATAAACTATAAGGAGAGGTTGGGCAAACGGATTGTTTACACTGGAGCGTCAGAAGTTGAGAGGAGATCTGTTAGAGGTATATAAAATTATGGGAGGCACAGACAGTCAGAGCCTTTTACCCAGGATGAAAATGTCAAAGTTTAGAGGGTGTACCTTTAAGGTGAAAATGGCAAAGTTTAAAGAAGATTTCCGGGTATGTTTTATTTTTAACACAGAGGGTGGTGGGTGCCTGGAATTGTGGTGGAGGCAGATAATGTAGTGCTGTTTAAGAGAATTTTAGATGGGTACATGGATGTGCAGGGAATGGAGGGGACAGATCATGTGCAGACAGATAGGAAGGATTTAGTTTGGCATCATGTTTGGCACAGACATTGTGAGCCAAAGAGACTATTCCTGTGTTGGACTTTTCTATGTTTTGTGTTCTAATTTATCTTGATTCTCTTACCAATGTCCTGAACTCAGAGTAATTAATAGCAGCCAATTAACATATCGTCCAACATGTCTTAGGGGTTTCTGTGAGTGCTCCTTAGAAATTGGAGCACCCCACAGAAACACAAGCTGTTGCAGGAACATATGTCGACTTCAGAGGTCAGGAGAAAACCCAGCCTACCACCGTGCCACCAAACTTCTCCTGGTGTCATCATAATGTATAGGAAACCAAAGAGAATGGACTTTTAGCCATCATGGGTTACTCTAGTGTGCAAATTTACCTAAAACTTCACTTTTCTTAAACCATGTTTGGTTGAGAGGCCAGGGAGACCACAACTTTAATGCTCTTGAAAAGCCTGCCAGGAATGCAAAATGATGTTCAGTGTTTTGTTTCTATGCAACTACACCATATTTCTGACATGGTCCCATGCTCAATATTAAAGGGTGGTATACAGTTGATCATACTGGCAGGGATTTGTGGAGATGAAGATGTATTTTTATTGTATTAGAATGGACTGCAATTGGAACTCTACATAAACAGGCTCTTAGCACAATGTCAAATTTGATGAGTGCGTGGCCTGGTACTGAGAGAAAAGGAAAATAGTCAGATAGGCAGAGGATCAACTAGGTATGTAGGTTAATTGGCTGGGTAAATGTAAAAATTGTCCCTAGTGGGTGTAGGATAGTGTTAATGTACGGGGATCGCTGGGCGGCACGGACTTGGAGGGCCGAAAAGGCCTGTTTCCGGCTGTATATATATGATATGATATGATATGATATCATGGAGTCTAAACATGGACTGGACATGCTGAAATAGACTGTTTCTGTGCTGTATGCTCTCTTTTCCTATTCTACCAGCAACCCTGGGAGTGGGGTGAGGGTAAGGGCAGAAGGATAGATTGACAAGGGAAAATAAAAACCCAATTAGTTCTATATAAAGCCAAACATTTCGGGAAAGCTGCAGACATGATTCCCGAACTATTGCTTTCTATTACACTAACTGCATCGATTGGTAGATCGAGTTACTGTTAGAGTAAGGGAGTTACATGCTGTTATTACAACACACAATTCTAATGAAACATTCAAAAAGCATGCACGAGGAGAATGTTGCTGTTGGTGAAAGTTTTGAAAGAGGTACAATGTATAAACAACCCATATGGCTAGTAACCCAAATAAGTTTGTAATAATACCATAAAGGATGAAAACCCCAAATTGATCATAAAGCAATGAGAAATAAAAGTGTTTTCTTTCAAGAAGTTTCACTTTGGTTTCTGGTCAGGTTGACAATGGGCATGCTAAATTTACATGTAAAACTACAAAACCAAATCATTTTCACTCTCACAACTGGAAAGTAAAAATAAAACGTTTACATGACAACTAATCAAAAGTATTTTTCAAATCTATAAAATTCACAGGAGAGAACATTCATATGTTGCCCAAGCCACTGCACGCATTCGATTTATTTAATCGCATGCGGCCAACAAGGTCAGTGAAGGTGAACATAAATTCTTACTTCTTTGTTACTGGTTTAGTAATGAAAATGCAATACATATTTATGGAAGCAATGGGAAGGTTTCTGTTTCACTGTTCAAGAACAGAATTGTGTGAAATAATTCAGAGATCACATCGGAAAATCTTCTAGTGCTCGAAGCCTGGAAATTTTCAGTATCTAAAAATATCCAAACTCTTAAGTGAACTGTGGATTGCCTGCAAATATTTTCCAACTGCAATAATGTCAACATTACATGTTCTACTGGTCCACATTACCATTGAAGGACAATAAATAGAAACAACCTAGCAAAAGGGCAGGTTCACAAAAAAAATTAATATCAATACCAAGAATTAGAATAACAAGAAAGTGTCCTGGGGAGTAACTTTCTCATAAAATCAGCACCTCCCCATTAGCATCAAATCTTGAAATAATTTAAAAACTCTCACTTAATTGTCTTCTTGATTAGTAGCAACTGGCTCTGAAAATGCAATCACAGGGAGAATGAATTTATTAAGTATTCAATCACAACACTCAAGAGAATGAGACATTGGAATCTGTCATTATTGTGCAATTGTGCCTCCATTTCTACTTAATTGAATACTGCCCGCTAACAGCAGAATTCAGCCAACTGAATTTGGTTTCAGGCTTCCCCACCCTCTGACAGCATTCTTGATTTTTGTGTGGTTCTCCATCTAGTGGTGTGGCTATAAACTGATATTATTTCAAACAAGTAAAAAACATAAAATTGTTCTAAAACTAAAAGAAAGCAAGTTTATTAAATCTAGTAAAAGTAATTCCCTCCTTAACGCACTTTCAAGTTATTCTAATTGCTGCCAGGAATGTGCAAATCATGCTCAGAGGGCTGTGTTTGTAAGAAATTGTGCCATATTGTTTTTAATGTAATATTTTTTATTTTCAGTGCTTCCTAACTAACTTGTTGATTCTGGCTAAATTTATTTCCCCAATTTGATAGAAAAATGTTCAATAAAATTATGAATTATTTCGTTTTTGCAGCCATTGGAAGATTCTTCCAATCTTCCAAATTTCTTAAAAATGTTCATTGCATTAATTCTTCAATTGAGTTCCCAACGGGCACTTTAAGCAAAAAAAACAAATGAACCGAAATTTAAAGTAGATCTCCCCATGATCTTTACTCAAATTAGATTGATCACCTTATACTAATTCAAGTGTAGTTAGCTTGCTAGCTGTCAAATTTAAGCACCAATTTACAAACTATTGAAATTTCAGAAGGTACAACTATTATTTCCTAACACAGTACCTTCAAGTTCCGAATGTTTGTTGAGCAAACATTTTCATGTACCAAAACACCTTAAACTCTTATGGCAGTGCATGAAGATAAAGAATCTTCATGTATATCAGGCTTCAACCATCTAACATTGGTCTTGGTTGCTGTGTAAAGTATATAATTCTTTTTCATGAGAGAATTGCAGAATGCAGTTTCTAAACCACAGCTATTATTTGTTTCTGCCATGGGCATTTTTAAACTTTAAAGAGAACAAAGTATGTAATGTTAGCTGCAATTTATAATTTGATTAAGCGGGGACATTTGGACTATAGCACATCTATCTATATAGAGTTTGTCAAAGCTGAGTGGCTTGCATTTTATTTTGTAAGCAGAAAAACTTAAAAATTGATCACTAAATCCATTGAATCTAGCTTGGCAAAATAATTGCTTGCAAACAAAATGACCATTATTTAAATAACGCACAAATATAATTGACGATTTCCCTTTTCTATTGATTGGCTGATTTCTAAAGATAACAATAGTTGACAGCATTAACCATGATATGTAGGTATGTAGGTTATGTAGGTATGTAGGTTAATTGGCTGGGTAAATGTAAAAATTGTCCCTAGTGGGTGTAGGATAGTGTTAATGTACGGGGATCGCTGTATGATATGATATGATATGATGATATGATATAAGTGTTAAAAATGGATGGACTGGAATTTTCTAATAGTACCACAGAAACATTAAATTAGAATGTAATTATCCAGTTTCACAACTGACATTTAGCAGACAATACATGTTTTAATGTTATAAATATCTGTGCAGGCAGCTTTGAATAAACTCCCCAAAATCCACGATACCGTGGAAAAAGTGAGGTTATTAGGATTGAGTGGGTGAGAATTTAGTTCTTTTGTTTAGGTCATGAAATAAAGTTTCCACAATTTTAATCGGTGCAATATGGGTGTTGATGCAGTTCAAAAGATTGCAATAAATTATGTTAAACATAAATTGAGTTTCTGTGATCTTTGACATGGTTTTTTAAATTATTTTGGCTGACTACATTTTTTTACTTTCGAGGTCAAAATAATGAGAAGCTGACTGTTGTTGGGGGTGTTCTGCTGCCTGGGACTGTATGTGGAATTGAGCTTATTTTCTGCGACACTGATAATGTTTCAAAAAGACTTTGCACAATTTTTGAACAATGCAATTTACTCAAAGTCTGACATGTACGAAGCATTTAAGCTAATGAATGGTTTGTGAATACCTTTCACATTTTACTTTTCTTGATTTTAAATTAGTTTAATAGAGGACTTCACAAGAACAAATCATGCTTCGTTGCTTGAATCTAGTGGTTGTGAATATTCTTAGTTTTTACAGTAAATTGGTTTTAAGCACAAGCACAAAATTACGTGGACTAAACCGGCCTTTGAAAAGAAAGACAGTAAGTAGGTCAACTATGTCAGCCATTGAAAGACATAAATAATAAAGCTGAAATTATGATCAGAGACAAAAAATGCTGGGTCGCATTTCTGGAGAAAAGGAATGGGTAACGTTTCAGGTTGAGACCCTTCTTCAGTCAACCCAAATTGCTCTTGGGTCATTTATGATCACATATAATCAAATAAACAACAATGCAAATTCATAATGCTATAATCATACAAGTTTATATTACTCTTTAACAAATTAAAACAACAAATTAAGATTGGTATTCGTGGGGAAACCGTAACCAAGAAATCTTCACAAGTATCTTTAATTCTGCCAGCAGTGGCTTTCACGTTTGGGACGAAAATATTCATTTGCTTCAAGGTCACTCCAGATGTTAGCTAATAAGATAAAATCTGCACACAGAAATGATTAGGTAATTGTTGTTTCCTCAAAGTGCAACCTATTCAACATACCAGCAGGGGAGATTATTATCAAACCATAACAAGGATAAGGCAAATAAAAATATTCACAACCACTAGATTTTAAGACTGGTTTGGGTATGGAGTCCAATGTTAGAGACTTCATGAATGAATTCTTGTCATCGCAGTTTCAGCGTACTGTACACAAATAATTAGCTTCCCATTTACTTATGTAGCTGACAGCAATGAACAAGACCATTCTTCCCACAGGCCATCAGGACTGTCAACTTTTATAACTCCAGAGACTAAATTTTGTCTACACTATAGTAACTTTATTAACTTTACTTATATGTAACTGTAATTCTTTTTTGTGCACAATCCGCAGGCATTGCCACTTTCATTTCACTGCACATCGTGTATGTGTATGTGACAAATAAACTTGACTTGACCAAAAAGGTGCTGGAATTCATCTGACTTTCATAATCACAACTGACATCATGGTATACACATCAGGAAATAAAAATTGCAACCACTGAAAATAACACTTGAAATGTTAACATGCTCTACCAGCACATCCACGGCTTTGATTAATCCCATAAAAGTGTATCACTGCACCATTACAAAGGGAATCTTCACAAGAATAAGAAAAATTATACTTTGACACTGTGTGGTTTGGAGATGAAAGACTGGCAAATGAACAGTTGCCTATGGTTGAAAAAATGAACCTTGTCTATCTCCAGGCATAAACTAATTAGATCATTTTTTTGTTATTTTACAGCAGCTGTTGCATATAATGGACAGGCTTGTTAATGTTATAGTACTTTGATAGGGGTTCAATGGACATTATTCTTAGATTTTACAGCATTATGTCCTCTAGCTACTAAAGATTTACTGACATACACTAACAGTCAAATATTTTTTGTTCACATACTTCTCTGCCACAAGTCAACAGATATTAACAGCCATATCATTGTACTGACAAAGTCTGTCTCATCTGAGGTGCAAAATTCCAATTCCACACATTTTTGGAACGATGCGTGGGTTATAGCTGGAGGCTCTGAATTGGATAACCAACATTCAGCCAATCAAACTGAAGGTCTTGGTTGATGCACATGTACTAAGAAATCTAAGATACTGCAAGGAAGATGGGTTGCAACCCCAGGGAGATCAAAGACCCTGCTAATTTCAGTGGTGTCTATCAACACTGATTTAAGGAGAAAAAAGACAAAGCATGTTGCTTTGTTAAATAGATAAATTATGTTGATTTATTTTTTAACACCTAAATACATGCAATACATTACATACATTAAAAACTTGAAAATACCAACTGGTTTCACTGCTTTAAAAGCTCCATCCTCATCCATGCCAGTTGTAAGCACATCCTGGTGACCCAGCCTCTTCACACCACTAAAAATCTCAGGACTGTGGGGTGCCAAGAGCCACACAGAAAGGCCCTCTGCTTCCGTCCCAGTTAAGTGAGACCGTGTGACGATGGTAGGTGGTGGTGATGCAAAGCAGCAGGATCACACCAGCACAATGCAGCCCTTTGACACTGGGAGTCCAATTCAGATTCACTAAGAGTCTGGCTAACCAGCCTTGACATTCAATGGCATTAGCAACTCCAGACACTACCATCAACAGTCTGGGGTTTCATCATTCATCAGAAACTCAACTGGCATGGATGAGTTTGTACTGGAAATAAGTTTGTACATAAGCAGGTCAGAAGTTAGACAATGAGTGACACACTTGTTGACATATCAAAGACTTTCCAAATCAGGTCAGTGACAAAATCCTGGATGAATGCAGCTCCAACTCTTGAGAACAAGAGTTGGAGCTGCATTCATTTACCGGGCGGCACAGTACCACAGTGGTCGAGTTGCTGCCTTACAGCGAATGCAGCACCGACTGAGACCCGGGTTCGATCCCGACTACGGGTGCTGTCTGTACGGAGTTTGTATGGTCTCCCCGTGACCTACGTGGGTTTTCTCTGAGATATTCGATTTCCTCCCACACTCCAAAGACATACAGATATGTAGGTTAATTGGCTTGGTAAATGTAAAATTTGTCCCTTGTGCATATAGGATAGTGTTAATGTGTGGGGATCGCTGGTCGGTGCGGACCTGGTGGGCCGAAAGGGCCTGTTTCCACGCTGTATCTCTAAACTAAACTAAACAAGATATCATGTTGGACATAGCAGCTCTCTGGACTGGCACACAATCAACTATTTAAATATTCATCTTCTCCATCAATGGCACACAATGGCTGCAGCATGTATCATCTACAAAATTCATTGCCAATACTCACCTTTTTTACTGTGAGAGCACCCTCCAATACTCCAAACTACCGTGAAACTCTCCTGCTGCTCAAATTCCCTCAGCAGAACCTCTTTCATTGTATTTCCTATGTCATTGGTACCAACATGGACCATGATCACTGGACCTACACCCTCCCACTCTCAATTTCTCTACAGGTCGGATGAGATCTTCTGAACCCGGGAACTAGGCAGGCAACGCAGCCTGGACTCTCACTCCTTGCAACAGAGGATTGTGACTATACTATTGTAGTAAACCAATCGTTGTGAATCAAACTAGTTTTATGAACAAAACAGTGGTTGAACACACGCGCGCTTAGTTAGGAGAACAGTTAGGTGCTTGTTGCTGTTGAGAGGAGCACCACACGTCTGTTCACTCGTGGGCTCGAGCTGAGCTTCTCATCTCCAATTGTCAGCTCTCATCTCCAACTGTCAACTGTCATCTCCCTGTCACGTGATCATTCCAGTTCTGGTAACGAAGTTTCAATCAGTAAGTGGCTTGACCCCCAGGTGGCGCCACACTATCCCCAATTTCAACTACATGACTCTGCAGCAACCTCCCCCACTGAATTGCTCCCTGATCCCCAGTGTATAACTAAGTAGCGATTGATAACCTTCCAAAAGCAAATTATCAAGTAGTGATCTGGCAGAGGTTATGTTAACCATCCTCGGTAAAGACAAGGACATAGTGAAAGACTCTCAAAATCCTGTATTGGCTGCAAACTTTTAATTTTTTTTTGGAATTTTCCATTAAATGCCGGTAATGCTGGAAAGCCCAATATTTACTTCCTATCCTTAATTGCCCTCAGGAAAATACTGGTGAACTGCATTCTTCAAATAGTGATGCCATACCCATAATGTAGTTAACAAAGAGTCCTGGGTTCAGGCTGAGAGATCAAGAAGGAACTCTGCTGTGTTTCCAAGCCAGGATCATGTGCAACTTGGAAGAGAACTTCGACAGTGCGGCTCCATTCACCTGTTGCCATCATCTTTTTAGGAAGCAAAGGAATGAGGTTTTTGGAATGAGGTTCTATTGAAATCTACAGGGATTGCTGGCAAACATTCTGTAAATCGTATGCATTGCATTCACAATGAACTGGTGGAGAAGGGTCAAGTCAAGTCAATTTATTTGTATAGCACATTTAAAAACAACCCACGTTGACCAAAGTGCTGTACATCTGATTAGGTACTAAGGAAAAAAAAAAATTAAAAAATTAAACATACAGTAGCACGTAAACAGTTCACAGCGCCTCCTCAATGAGCCTCAAATGCTAGGGAGTAGAAATAGGTTTTGAGCCTGTACTTAAAGGAGTCGATGGAGGGGGCAGTTCTGATGGGGAGAGGGATGCTGTTCCACAGTCTAGGAGCTGCAACCGCAAAAGCGCGGTCACCCCTGAGCTTTAGCCTAGACCGCGGGATAGTGAGTAGCCCCAAGTCGGCCGACCTGAGGGACCTGGAGTTAGAGAGGGAGGTTAGAAGATTTTTGATGTGGGGGGGGGGGGGGGGAATGTCCATTTAGGGCTTTATACGTGAATAGGAGGAGCTTGAAGTTGATTCTGTACCGTACAGGGAGCCAGTGGAGAGAGGCCAGAATCGGGGTGATGTGGTCCCTTTTACGGGTACCCGTCAGGAGTCTCGCTGCGGCGTTTTGGACCAGTTGCAGGCGGGACAGGGAAGATTGGCTGATCCCAGTGTATAGGGAGTTGCAGTAGTCTAGGCGGGAGGAAATGAAAGCGTGAATGATTTTTTCTGTGTCGTCAAATTGGAGGAAAGGTTTGATTTTAGCTATGGTTCGAAGTTGGAAGAAGCTGGCTTTTACCACAGCGTTGACTTGCTTATCAAATTTTAATGCAGAGTCAAATATCATGCCGAGGTTTTTGACATGCGGTTTGACTAGGCAGGATAGACTTCCAAGACTGCCTGTTATCGATTTGATGGAGTCGGGGGGGCCGAATAGGATGACCTCGGACTTGCTCTCATTTAATTGGAGAAAGTTCTGTGCCATCCAACATTTTATGTCCTCAAGGCAGTGTAAGAGGCTGTTTAAATTTGACTGGTTGTTGGGTTTCAGGGGGAGGTAAAGCTGAGTGTCATCGGCATAGCAGTGGAAAGAAATGCTGTGCCTTTGAATGATTTGGCCAAGGGGGAGCATGTATAGAGAGAAGAGAATGGGGCTTAGGATGGAGCCTTGTGGAACTCCGCAGGAGAGGCTAGCTGGAGCAGAGGAATAACTGCCTATGTTGATGGCGAAACTCCTATCTTTGAGGTACGAAGCGAACCAGCTCAGGGCAGTGCCATCAATGCCAACCGCGTACCGGAGACGGTCAATAAGGATGGTGTGGTCCACTGTATCGAACGCTGCGCTGAGGTCGAGAAGGAGCAGGATTGCACAGTCGCCGGTGTCGATGGCGAGAAGCAGGTCGTTGTGTACCTTCAACAAGGCAGACTCTGTGCTGTGGTGGGCTCTGAAACCTGACTGGAAACTTTCCAGGATGGTGTATTGGTGCAGGTAGGGCACTAATTGGTTTAGAATTGCCTTTTCAAGGACTTTTGACAGGAATGGCAGTTTGGAAATGGGTCTGTAGTTGCTAGGCAAGGTGGGGTCTAGGTTTGGTTTTTTCAGTAGGGGCTGGACCACCGCGTGCTTGAAACTGGTTGGAACAGTGCCAGTGGCCAGAGAACTGTTGATAATAGAGAGGATGCTGGGACCGGCTATTGCAATGACATCCTTCAGAAGGGCAGTGGGGGCAGGATCAAGGGGGCAGGTTGCAGGTTTCATAGCGGAGACAAGCTTTGCAAGGGAGGATAGAGTGACGGGTTGGAAGCAGTCCAATTTAGATGAACAGACTAGTGAGACAGCTAGGTCACGGGTGGGAGGGGAAATGTTCATTCTAATGTTCTCAACTTTGTTGGTGAAAAATTTAGCGAATTCTTCGCACTTAGGAGGGGACCCAACTAAGCTGGTACTGGGGGCGGGACATATGACAGAGGTAATTGTTCTAAATAGGACCTTGGAGTTATGAGAGTTTTTGGAAATAAGGTCGGAGAAGTATTGTGCTCTAGCAGACTTTACTGCTTCCTGGTATTTGAGAAGATTGTTTCTCAGAATTTCGAAGGAAATTTGAAGCTTGTCACATTTCCACCTCCTTTCTGATTTTCTGCACTCCCTTCTTAGGGCTTTGGTGGTGTCATTGAGCCACGGCCGACCTTTGGGCTTAGGCTTTTTCATTTTAAGGGGAGCGATAGAATCCAGGATGGAAGAGCAAGTGATATTAAATAAAGAGGCGAGATCTTCAGTGCTGAGATGGGGGGGGAGAGGCCTCAATAGTGCAGATGTTGGGGGCAGCTGTGAGAGCCTCGGAGAATTTACTGGCAGTCAATGAATTTATGTCGCGGGAGTAGAGAACAGGGAGATGAGATTTTGCGGGAGATAAAGGCAGAGATGCGTCAAAAATGATAGCGCTGTGGTCCGATAGACAGGCTTCAGTAGTTTCAATGTTGTTGATTGGGAATCCGGACGATAACACTAGGTCGAGAGTATGGCCTAACTTGTGAGTGGGTCCCGTGGTGTGAAGAGTCAGATTGAAGGACTCAACCAGGTGCATAAATTCACTCACAAGAGGCTTAGTGGGACAGCAAACATGAATATTAAAGTCACCAAGAATCATGATCCGGTCAAATTTGGGCAAAATGCTAGAAATCAGATCAGCAAATTGGGTGATGAAGTCCTTATGCATTTTTGGTGGGCGATACACAAGAACAATTAAGAGGGGATAGGCTAGGCCTACTTTAATTAGTTGCACCTCGAAACTGGAGAAATGATCAGCGTTCAGGAGGCGGCAGTTGAAATGTTTCTTAAACACAGTGGCTAAGCCCCCACCGCGTCCGGAGAGCCTAGGCGAGGTGAAGAAGTTACAGTCATCAGGACAGAGTTCCACGAGTGGAGCAAGCTCACCAGGGTTAAGCCAGGATTCTGTGAGCAGTAAGAAGTCCAATCCACGGGTGGTGAAGAAGGGTGTGTATCATCAGGATAGTGGATAGAATACCAATCAAGCAGATTTACTATATCCTGGGTGATGTCATGCTTCAAGTGTTATTCAAATGAATTCATTTTTTTTGCAAAAGGAATATCTTCAATCACACTCCTAATTTTACCTTGAAAAAATTATGAGGAGCAAGAAGGAGACATATACTGCAAGATATCCGGTCTCTGAAACGCTTCTCTGGTTTTATAACTTCGTGACTGATCCAGCTATCTGACTTGTCAAGATATTGATGGTGGAGGATTCAGTGAGGATAATGTTACTAAATGTCAAACAAAGGCATTAGCCTTTCCCTTGCTGGAAACAGCCACTGGCTGGACCTTGTCTCATGCTAATGGTACTTGCCACGTTTCCTACTTTCCAACAAATAAAAAGATTTAAGGTTCATATTTATAAATCTTTGAAAAAAAGTTATGAAATCATAAAAATATTAAAAACAACTATAACAAACTAAATTAGTTGCCATATGTAACCTTATCATTTGAACATCAACTCATTAAGACAATATCACCAAATGTGCCAATTGCAATACAAAGCGATTTCAACTTTCATGACCATTCCATACAACGTTGCTGCGTGATTATCACATGAACAATGATTCTTATTCTCGAATTTGTAGAAGAATTAATTTAAGACCAGAGTTCTCCTGGCTACTACCTTTCATCTCTGGTTAAGTGCTCAAGTATTTTCAAATGGGAATTCAGCATTCCTCAAAGCATAGTTATCATCGACCTTCACACACCAAACAAAAACTGGGTACACCCATGCTATCGAAGCACCATTGTTCATTATTCATTTTAAAACAAACATTCTACTAGATTCTGACTTTGTCACTAGAAGGGAACACAGTGGTTACAACTGCCGAGAGATCATTTATGATTAAATTGGTCAAAGTTCAACAAGATGCAAATATTTTATTTGATCATTTCCAATTAATGTAATCACACATTTGGAACCTCATGAAGATCACAAACGTTTTTTTTCAAAAAGCCAGAAATCCTTTAAATGTAATCAAATTGTAAAAACATTGCATGCTACTCCCAGGTCTAAATACTATCCAGAGCTTGTTTTAGACAGGCATGGATTACTTCTTCTCGGAATCATGAATATAAATTAAAAGTACATTGCAATGTGGGAGGAAACAGAAGCAGCTGGGGAAACCCACATGGTCACAGGGAGAACATGCAAACTCCTTACAGACAGCACCCAAAGTTGAGATGGAACCCGGATCTTGGAGCTGTGAGACTACTGCACTAATGATTGCACCACCATGTCACATAGGGAAGATCATTCATGAGATGGCTAGAAATAGGTGGTTTAAAGAATTTGTCTGAAAACCTCTACACAAATTCCCATCATCCTGTGACATTATAGAGGGGCATTTAGCCTATCAAGTCTGTGCTAGTTCTAATTTTTGATGTAACTTATTTAATGACATTATCAATTTTGTTGGTTCGACTTCATCTGCAATCTGTTTAGTTACTTTAGTTTATTATTGCCATGTTTACCAAGATATAGCGAAAAGCTTTGTTTGCATGCTAACCAATCAAAAAAAAAGACAGTCTGTGCTAAATTTTGGGATTAAAATTGTGAAGGATACAATCCTTTTGAGGAAATAGAGCATAGAAATATACAGTGGATGAAATGATTAAATTATGAGCACAGAGTACCATTTCGTTCATCTAACAGCTTAAAATAATGCAGGGTGTATTATACTATTTCCACTGATTGAATTTTCAGAAAAAAAGGTAAACTGAAACTATGCAATGCAGTGACAATAATGGAAAGCATGTTGAATAATGCTTTATTATCATATGTGCACTGCACAGTGAAATTCTGTTTGCATTGATCACACATGCATGAGTCACCATATTTTGGCACCATTAACAAAATGTCCAAAGTCTAGTCTATGAGTTTGATTTACTGGAGCGGCTCCCAATCGAGTTAAGCCCCAGGTTGCTCCAGGGCCTCTTCTGTCGCCCTTGACTGGCTAGGCCCACAAAATGATGCCCCTATCCTTGCCCGACCACCTTTGTACCCCAAAGGCACCTCCTGCAGCTGACCTTAAAGGCCCGGTAGGCAGTACCCTGGTCCCTCCCACTCATCGCATCCATCATCGCCACCGGCTCCCTCCTCTTCAACTCTCCAGTCTTCGGAACTGAGCTCAACGGATTCCGAGCATCCCCCCCTACAGGCAGAGGCCCACTGGGTCTTTCTTTGCAGCAACCAGCCAGGCCTCCTGCCGCTCGTGGCCATGGGCTGCCCGCCGGGGTTTTCCTTCGTCCGGCTCTGCGACACATCCCGGGCGAGCCTTCGGCTGCCGCGAGGCACATCCCAGGATCCTGCTGTCACCAGAATGTGAGAGAAAACCAGAGCACCTGGGGAAACCAAAGCTGTCACAGGAAAAATGAGCAAACATTTCACAGGCAGCACCTGAGATTTAGATTGAATCCAAATTGCTGGCACTATGAGGCAGCTCTGCTGGCTCTGCCACTGTGTTACCCCAAAAAGTCAAAGACTACAGATACAGGCCTTTTAGCCTACCTACTTTACCCATTTATATTGATGTAAATGACCCATTTATATTGATACAATGAATTACAGTGGTCATATGTTTGCGATGTAGAAGAAACTGAAGTACCTAGAGGAAACCGACATGTACATATAGATGTCATATTTATATATGTATATATATATATATATATATATATACTAGCACAAGTGTGCCCGTTGGACCCGTCCTCGTAGGGTTTCCATTGTAACCGGGAGGGGAGTGGGGGGGAGGGAAGGGGGAGGGAGGGAGGAGGGGAGGGGGAGGGAGGGGGGAAGGGGGGAGGGAGAGGGGAGGGAGGGGGGTAGGGGGGAGGGGAGGGAGGGGGAGGGAGGGGGGGAGGGGAGGGGGGAGGGGAGGGGGGGAGGGGAGGGGGGAGGGAGAGGGAAGGAAGGGGGTTAGGGGGGAGGGGGAGGGAAGGGAAGGGGGAGGGGAGGGTGGAAGGGGGGAGGGAGGGGGACCTCCCCTTTTCCCAGTACCCCTCTTTCCCCGTTGGGCCCGTCCTCGTAGGGTTTCCATTGTAACCGGGAGGAGGGGAGGGAGGGAAGGGGGAGGGAGGTGTGGAGGGAGGAGGGGAGGGGGAGGGAGGGGGGGGAGGGGAGGGGGGAAGGGGGGGAGGGTGGAGGGGGAGGGGGGGAGGGGACCTCCCCTTTTCCCAGTACCCCTCTTTCCCCGTTGGGCCCGTCCTCGTAGGGTTTCCATTGTAACCGGGAGGAGGGGAGGGAGGGAAGGGGGAGGGAGGGAGGAGGGAGGTGTGGAGGGAGGAGGGGAGGGAGGGGGGGAGGGGATGGGGAGGGGAGGGGGGAGGGAGGGGGTAGGGGGGAGGGAGGGGGGAGGGAGGGGGGGAAGGGAGGGTGGAAGGAGAGAGGGGGACCTCCCCTTTTCCCAGTACCCCTCTTTCCCCGTTGGGCCCGTCCTCGTAGGGTTTCCATTGTAACCGGGAGGGGGGGAGGGAGTGTGGAAGGAGGGGGGAGGGGGAGGGAGTAGGGGAGGGAGGGAGGGGGGGAGTTAGGGGGTGAGGGGTGAGGGAGGTGGGAGGGAGTTAGGGAGTTGTGGAGGGAGGGGGAGGAGGGGGGGAGGGATTGGGGATGGAGGTGGGAAGGAGGGGGGAGAAAGGGGTTGAGGGGGGAAGGGGGACCTCCCCTTTTCCCAGTACCCCTCTTTCCCCACCACCAAGCCCCCTCCGCAACGACCACAATCATAACAAATTAGCGACAATACTTCCACTTCTATATCCAACAATAGAAGAGTACCTTAGACCATGTGCTCAGTCCCCTGCTTTACTCTCTATACAAATTGTGTGAATGAATTATACTTTATGATCACATGTGGCATGTAACAGTGAAATTCTTTGCCTTAAAAGATATTTCAAATTTTTCCTTACATTTGCTTAAGTTCTTGGTAACACATATGCAATCAAACAAAGACAAAAATAGTTCAAGTGAAATCTTTCTGTTCTATTCAAGATTTGAGCTGTTATTAAAATATAAAATGTATATAGAAATGGTGACAAATTTGTGGATAACTGTAAAGTTATATTTATAAAATTACGCTCAAATATCATGTAGTTTAAAAAAAAAAACAGATCAGCAAATGGATCCAAACATAAATTTGCTGTGCACATTTCCGATAGATTCAAGCACCACCTTGTGGTAATGTACTGCAAGCACTCTGGGTCTTGAAATTTAACTGTAGACAAATTTTGTTTTAAAAAACTTCAGTGATCTCTTTCTCATTATTAGAATCTTCTAGACCCCCTTCACAACATCAACTCTTCCCTACATGAAATAAACAGGCATGTTTCTCCGAGCCCACTAGAATGGTATCAAGAGTAAACAGAGATTTTGTGCAAAGATATTCTCACTTTTTTTGTACTGATACCCAGTTTTTATTTCTTAGCATTCTCGACCAACCACAATGAGATGCCTGAGAATAAGGTTGGAGAAGATAAATGGCACTGAAATTTCAAATAAGAAATACAAATAAAGGTATGTAGGTATGTAGGTTAATTGGCTGGGTAAATGTAAAAATTGTCCCTAGTGGGTGTAGGATAGTGTTAATGTACGGGGATCACTGGGCGGCACGGACTTGGAGGGCCGAAAAGGCCTGTTTCCGGCTGTATATATATGATATGATGATAATAAACTTTCAATAATGAACACTATTCAAGTAAGAACGTTTTAAATACTTAGTTGATATCAAGCCATACATATTTTGAAAGGTTGACTGGAAATTAAACTTTCAAGAATTGTTGTCTATGGATTCAATGAAATGACCCCAGTGAAAGGAATCATACCCAGAATTGAACAACCCAGCAAATAATTCAGATTTTACATATATCTGACTTAATTATCGTTGGTGATGCAGTGGGATGAATGTATGTAGCAAACCTCACGCTAGTGCCATTCATTTATTCACAGGCTGCCAACATTAGGCAGACGGCTAGACATTTCCCAAGGATACATGGGGCAAAGTTTAGACCATCCACACCAGACTTCCAACCTTAATTGAAACCTTAATTCATGGCATTTTACAAATTTGGCGAGGTATTTGAACTCCGAGCCTGTGACAATGAATTGCTGATCAAAAGAAAATTCAAGCGTTCTAACTGGATTACTTATTACAAGTGTAACACAAGACAATTCTGTTAGCTTAGTGCATAAATCTACATGATTGGATAAATAAAATTACATGATGGATACAATTGTTAAGCATGACTGATTAGGACAATCAGTGGCTGACTTTGCATGACTTAAATTAATCACTGTTAAATAGAAAAGAGGCCCAGATCTTCTTGGTAAAGTAATGGCAAGTTCACACCGTATGTACCTCATAAATTGACCAACTAGTTCACGTGAAAAAGAAATATGCTGCAAGTTGTAATTTTAGAATTTGTGGGCCATTTGCTGCGTTGCTCATTTCGTCTTGCATAAATGGAAGCCGTATCTTCCATTTTTATTTAAAGAATTGCCTGATTATAACATTAACCAAGAAACACTCACCTCAAAAAGGTTCAAGCTTGCCCTTGATGTTTAAGTGTCTTTTCAGTGATGTGATGATTGTGACTGTAACACCAAGTAAACAATCTGACCAAAAATGGAAAAAATAACCAAAAAGGTTGATGACGGCAAAGCCGTTGACATAGTCTCCAAGAACTTCAGCAAAGCATTCAATAAGGTTCTGCATGCTAAGCTGCTCTGGAAGGTTAGATCACATGGGATCCAGGGAGAGCTAGCTAGCTGGATAAAGAATTGGCTTCATGGAAGGAAGCAGAGGGTGATGGTGGAAGGTTGTTATCAGATTGGGGGTCTGTGACTAGTGGTGTGCCTCGGGGATTGGTGCTGGGTCCATTGCTTTTTGTGGTTCGTATCAATGTTTTGAATGAGAATGTAGAAGGCACGGTTAGTAAATTTGCAGATTCCACCAATGTGGGTAGTATCGTAGTGAGCGACGATGGTTATCAAAAATTACAGCAGACTCTTGATCAGCAGTCAAGTGGGCAGAGGAATGGTTGAAGAAGTTTAACCTAGATAACTGCAAGATGTTGCATTTTGGAAAATCAAACCAGGGCAGGATCTTCACAGTGAATGGCAGGGCCCTGGGGAAAGTTGTAGACCAGAGGGATCTAGGAATGCAGGTACAGTTCCTTGAAAGTGGCATCACTGGTAGGTAGGATGGTCAAACAGGCTTTCAGTACACTGCCCTTCCTCAGTAAGGGTATTGAGTACACATTTTGGGATGTTGTGTTACAGTTGTACAAGATGTTGGTGACGCCACATTTGGAGTATGGTGTTTTAGTCAGCCTGAAGTTGTTAAGTTGGAAGGAGGGCAGAGAAAATGTATGAGTATGTTGCCAGGACCCGAAGGAGAGGTTGGGCAGGCTGGGACTTTATTCCTTGGAGCGCAGGAGGATGAGGAGTGATCTTATGGAGGTGTATAAAATCATGAGGGGAATAGATAGGGTGAATACACAGAGTCCTTTACCCAAGGTAGGGAAATCTAGAATCAGAGGATATAGGTTTAAGGTGAGAGGGGAAGGATTTAATAGGAACCCTTTCCCTATACAAGGGGCAACCTTTTCCACAAAGAGGGTGGTGGGTGTATGGAACAAGCTGCCAGAAGAAGTAGTTGAGGCAGGTGGTATAACAAACTTTAAAAGACATTTGGACAGGCACATGGATAAGAAAGGTTTAAGTGGGATTTGGGCCAAATGCAGCCAGGTGGGACCAGTGTAGTTGGGGCATCTTGGTTGCCATGGGAACGTTGCGTCAATGGGCCTGATTCCATGCTGTATGACTCTACGGTACTTAAATGATACAGCCTCAAATATTTGAAACTTATAAATTGTTTTCTAGTCTTTCCTTTAGGTTCCATTTTATCCCTTAAATCCAAAGACGTACAGGTATGTAGGTTAATTGGCTGGGTAAATGTAAAAATTGTCCCTAGTGGGTGTAGGATAGTGTTAATGTACGGGGATCGCTGGGCGGCACGGACTTGGTGGGCCGAAAAGGCCTGTTTCCGGCTGTATATATATGATATGATATGATAATATTTTATTTTCTAATTTTGATTCACATCTGTGCTCTTAATCTATTTTTTAGTTTAGTTTAGTTTAGAGATACAGCACAGAAACAGGCTCTTTGGCCCACCGGGTCTGCGCTGACCAGCGATCCCCACATATTAACACTATCCTACACACACTAGGGACAATTTTTACATTTACCAAGCCAATTAACCTGCATACCTGTAAGTCTTTGGAGTGTGGGAGGAAACCGAAGATCTCGAAGAAAACCCACGCTGGTCTCGGGGAGAACGTACAAACTCCGTATGTACATCACCCGTAGACGGGATCAAACCCGGGTCTCCGACGCTGCATTCGCTGCAAGGCAGCAACTCTACGGCTGCGCCACTGTGCCGGTAATATTGTTATTCTATTTCTTTTACAATTCTAATTTTTCATAAGAGATTCACTTGGTCCCACAGACATTAATGTCCCACCTGCTCTGCTTCTTTCACCAGACTTTCAGGCTACAGGTCAGGCATAGCGGTAGAATTGCTGCTTTCAGCGCCAGAAATCCGGGTTCAATCTGACTACTGGAGCTGGATGTACAGAGTTTGTACATTCTCCCTGTGACCGCATGGATTTTCTCCAGGAACTCCAGTTTCCTCCCACATTCCAAAGATGTGCAGCATTATAAGTTAATTGGCTTCTGTAAAATTGGCCCTAGTGTGTAGGATAGAACTAGTGTATGGGCATCACTGGTTGGCAAGGACTTGGTGGGCTGAAGGGTCTGTTTCCACGCTCTATCTCCAATCTAAACCAGGTTAGCTTTGAGCAAGTTACAGGATGCTCACTCCAACCAGATATGGCATAAAAAGATACATTTTGAACAGGGGTTGTCACCAGAAGGAAAAATAATTGTTCCAGTTGCACTTAACAGAAATACTGTAGCCTATTTTAAAGCAAAGAAAACATTTCAATGATTTAAAGTAACCTGTTAATATGATCCTCCTTTAAAAAAATCCCACAAGAACTTAAGTGAGTCACAAATGTGGCAAAAATGATAAAGAAACCAACAACGTCTGTTCAGTTGTCAAGTGTTTTATGTAACTACAATCAACATGTACAAAATGAGTTGCTTTATAATTATTTATGAATAATATCAAATTTGTTTCCTGCAGGACTTAGATGATTATCACATTTCCTTTAAAAATAGCCCACAATCAAGTAAGATGTTGTAATGGAATGGAATGGAAATACTTTATTGTCACATGTGACCAGGCACAGTGAAATTCTTTGCTGCATACCCAATGTATACAAATAACAGCCACCTACAGCGCTGACAAAGTTACAAAGCATGCCGGCATCGTATGGGAGGCGCATTCCCAATCTCGTTGTACCCCTGTACAATGACAATAAAGATATATTGTATTGTATTGTCCTCAATTGTCCATTGTTCTCCCCCCACCTCCCTCACGGCGGCCCACCCACGCCGGGACCTCCATTGTTCTTCCCCCCTCCAAACGGTGGTCCCCCCATGCTCTCATTGACCGTCGACCTGCGAGGCATCGCCGCCGCCATAAGCTAAGCATTCCAGTTGTTTCCCAGACTAACTGCTGTTCAGTTACAGACTCAGGAATGCAAATGTCCTGTGAAAGCTGGCTATCCATGTATGGGCAGCTAGCAGTACTCAAAGCAGTCCCACTCTGCTGGTAGGACGATGACCTTCTAGTGCACGAGTTTAACTGTACATCCACTGTGCATTCAGAAAGTATTCAGACCCCTTCACTTATTCTACATTTTGTTACGTTACAGCCTTATTTTAAAATGGATTAAAAAATGTTTTAATCATTAATCTGCACACAATACCCCATAATAAAAAAGTAAAAACAGGTGTTTAGAAAATTTTGCAAAGTAATTAAAAATAAATAAATGAAATATTACATTTACATAAGTATTCAGATCCTTTACTCAATACTTTGTTGAGGCATCTGTGGCAGAGATTTCAGCCTCAAGACTTCTTGGGTATGGCGCTACAAGCTTGGCACACCTGTATTTGGGTAATTTCTCCCATTCTTCACTGCAAATCCTCTCAAGCTCTGTCAGGTTGGTTGGGGAGCGTCGATGCACAGCTATTTTCAGGTCCCTCCAGAGATGTTCGATCGGGTTCAAGTCCGGGTTCTGGCTGGGCCACTCAAGAACATTTAGACTTGTCACTAAGCCACTCCTGCGTTGTCTTGGCTGTGTGCTTAGGGTCGTTGTCCTGTTGGAAGGTGAACCTCCGCCCCAGTCTGAGGTCCAGAACGCTCTGGAGCAGGTTTTCATCAAGGATCTCTCTGTACTTTGCCCCGTTCATCTTTCCCTCGATCCTGATTAGTCTCCCAGTTCCTGCCGCTGAAAAACATCCCCACAGCATGATGCTGCCACCACCATGCTTCACCATAGGTATGGTAATGGCCAGGTGATGAGCGGTGCCTGGCCATTACCAGGCCAAAGAGTTCAATCTTGGTTTCATCAGACCAGAGAATCTGTACCTTTTGGCAAACTCCAAGCAGGCTGTCATGTGCCTTTTACTGAGGAGTGGCTTCCGTCTGGTCACGCTACCATAAAGGCCTGATTGGTGGAGTGCTGCAGATATAGTTTTGGAAGGTGCTCCCATCTTCACAGAGGAACTCTGGAGCTCTGTCAGAGTGACCATCGGGTTCTTGATCACCTCCCTGACCAAGGCCCTTCTCCCCCGATTGCTCAGTTTGGCCAGGCGGCCAGCTCTTTGAAGAGTCCTGGTGGTTCCAAAGTTCTTCCATTTAAGAATGACGGAGGCCACTGTGCTCTTCGGGACCTGTAATACTGCAGAAATTGTTTTATACCCTTCCCCAGATCTGTGTCTCAACACAATCCTATCTCGGATATCTACAGACAATTCCTTCGTCTTCATGGCTTGGTTTTTGCTCTGACATGCACTGTCAACTGTGGGACCTTATATAGACAGGTGTGTGCCTTTCCAAATCATGTCCAATCAATTTAATTTACCACTGGTAACACTCCAATCAAGTTGTAGAAACATCTTAAGGATAATCAATGGATACAGGATGAACCCAAGCTCAATTTTGAGTGTCATAGCAAAGGGTCTGAATACTAATGTAAATGTGATATTTCAGTTATTTCTTTTTAATTACTTTGCAAAAATTTCTAAACACCTGTTTTTGCTCCTTCGTTCTGGGTTATTGTGTGTTGATTGATGATTAAAAAAATGAATTTAATCCATTTTTAAATAAGGCTGTAACATAACAAAATGTGGAAAAAGTGAAGGGGTCTGAATACTTTCTGAATGCACTGTAAAAGTCTCGAAGAAAGGGAGCAGTCAAAATAATGGAGCATAACCAAACTGCATTAATCTTCACTTCACACATGAACCAACCATATGCATTTCTATCTGCCAATGTGGATTTCCATTAAATACTGCTCCATACATGAAACAAGTCACCATAAGTTAACTGGATACACATACCAACTGGCTATGTTCTCTTTCTAACAAAAACAAAAACAGTTTTACAGCTGTTCTAAAAAACTCACTTTTTGACATGTGTGATTAGTTTCATGAACCCTTTGCATTGTTATCATGTTTACAAACTTAATTCTCCTCTTCAAGATTCAAAAGTTAAAACCAAAAGAAGGTAAACATGCAGGCAAAAAGCAGGTAAAAACCAAAAGCTTTATCCAGTAATGACTGCAATCTACTTAAATTCTCTAGTAGGTACAAGTGTTTTCCATCACAAAGAAATTCATTTTGATTGAAGAAAAAGATAAAGCAATTCAGTGCAAACCAGCAATAGCTCATCATTTATTAAAATAACTGATTTTGTATGTTCCTCCGTAACCATGGACAAAAAGGCCACCTGCTTCAAGATCTACAAAAATCAACATACCCTGAATCTCTAGGGATTAAAAAGTTTAAACTGTCAAAGCAAAGAAATGAAATTGTCATAAACTAAGTTATGAAGAATTCTTGCTTTTGTACTAATGAAGTGCTACACGAGGTTGCACTTTCAGACGGCCATTGCCTTCTGCTGGACAAAATCGAAATCGCTTGTGTACATATGAGGAGCACATAATGAAAAACTTTTCAGATTTGGAAAATTGATTGTATTCAAGTTATATCTATGAAATGGTAAAACACAATAGACAGATCAAGGCAAGATGTTGACATTTTAGTGTTTGTCCTGAAACTAGCTTAAAGAATTGACAAATATTCAATATATTCTCAATATCTCAATGTTTTATGTTTGTCATCAACTTACATGACTCAGAGGACTTTGTCTATTTAAAACAGAACAAGACCTTTTTGAAGCTACAATCCCTTTAAAGTTTAAAAAAAAGCAAAACATTAAGAATCCAAAGCATTACCAAGATTGAAAAAACAATGTTATTTTTGTAGTTAGAACTAAACTTTTCACTGGTAAAACAACAAAAGTTAATACCATTGTTGGATGAAGTCAGCAATAAAACACACAAATTTACCTTTCAATTTTTGATATAAATAGTTGAAATCTTAATGGATTTTTAAAAAGCATTTCAATGTAGTTAGGAGTCATCGCCATACAAGATTCTGTGAGAGGTTCTTTGCAGAGTTGGTTTGAGCCCAGATTTTTCACTCCTCTAGAGATGGGACAGTTCTCATGCTACAAATTGATCCATTTGGCTGCCAAATGTCATGGATAAGAAATCAGACCCTTGAGAAGTGAGGGAATGTTACAAGTTATTCTCGATTGCAATTTTTAAATGCTATAAGTCGCTTTCTATTTATGTGGCTTTTAAAATAATGGGCATTTAGAGAGAAAACCATCAGGCTGTTGATATCGCCAAGGACTATTTGCATTTAATTACTCTGTTCTTATGGACGCTAAAGGTGCAACTTAAATTAATTAAAAAAACTATTACCATTTTATGTCTTCAATTCCAAAACATTGCAAATCACTAGGAGGTATTTGTCAATCTATTCATCACATTGAAGCTCTGTACTGAATTTCCTAAAATTGTGCCATTAAAAACATGGGTTTTCTTACAACATAAAAAATGCTCTGCAAGACAGCAGCTGAACAGCACAGTCCTACAAAACGAATCTATTTCTATACTCTGGCAAACCTATGACCTCTAGTCCTAGACTCACCCACAAGTGGAAACATCCTCTTCACATTCACTCTATCCAAGCCTTTCATTATATCAATCCAGTCATCATTTTTGCATTGGTGCTGGAAGTCATAGCTTCAAATGTTGAGCACTCTATCCTAGGCTGACAAATCAATAGAGCACCAAAGAAGTGTTAAGCTGCCAGAAGTACCAGATCTCAGAAGAGGTATGAAACCATTGCCCTTTTCACTAACCTGGATGGATACAAGCAGTTCAATACGATGAATTTGAAATGGTGAATTATCCCCAGTTTCTAGGTCAATATTTATTCTTAAATCAATACACAAAAAAACGATTTACATGATTATTATTCCATTCCTATTGAAAGTCTGTATAGCACAAACAGGCTGCTTGGTGTTCCATAAGTGCAACAGTGATTGTACTACAAACATATAAGATTGTCTGCAAAGCACTTCGGGACCACCCACAGTCATAAAAGATGCTTCTGTAATAATTACACTTAATGTGTAGGGAGTGCATGAGAAAGTGGAGATAACATAGAACTAATCTGAATGGGTGATCGCTGATCCATGGACTTGGTGGGCCGAAGGGCATGTTTCCATGCTGTATCTCTGACCTACATACTATGGACGGCTGTACTATGAAGACCTTGTAATGCTTCCAACACTTGAACGAGTCTACCTTATTCTCCATACAAAAGTAAAAGTGGTCTTCTCTCTTCGAGGTTGAATGAGTGCAAATGCAGCAGTGAGCATTAAACTTTGAGTTGTAGTATATATCTGTGGTACGAGATTAGAATTACTCTAATGAGTGTTATGGAAAAAATGGTTAAAGCTGTAGATGCTGGTAATCCGAAATGCTGGAAACAGTCAGGGTCTGTAAGAAGTAAAGAATCAGATCAGTCATGGTTTTACTGGATGGCAGTTTTCACAGTGTCATCCACAGTGCTGTGAAAAGGAATTACATTCTTCAACAGAAAATAACAATACTTAAATTGCAAAAACAAGGATCTGCAGATGCTGATTTACAAAAAAGGACACGAAGTGCTGGAGTAACTCAGTGGGTCAGGCAGCATCGCTGGAGAACATGGATAAGTGATGTTTTGGGTTGGGACCCTTCTTCAGACCCAAAACATCGCCTATCCATGTTCACCAGATATATTGCCTGCAGAAATACCAAGGAAAATGAAAGTATTCCTAGTCAGTATAGCTTGGTGCCTTACCAATGATCTGTGCAATGTGAAAAGGTTTGAGAGAAAGATCATGTCATTCCAAAAAAAGCCATTCCAGTTCAATCAAAGTTGAAACATCTTGTTCAGAACCAAAAAGCAAGTGAATTTGGAATAGATTCTCAACCAGTCTAGGGGGAAAACAAGTTGTCTATTCCCTCATGTTATTTATCTCCTTTCAGCTATCTATCTCAGTGAAATAGATCAATGGAAGCAGGATTTGGGCATTTGGATCTATGAACCTGCTCTAACATTCAATACAATCATGATGGATCCTTTTTCATGAGGAAATTACCCTAATGTGGACAAATGGAATTAGTGTAGATTTAAAGTATCATAACAGTACTAGAGATCAAAAGTGACAAAGGGTATCTCAAAATTCAAAACAAATTGTTTTAAACCAAATATGAATAAATAAAGTTGTTGAGCATATACATTAATGACTTGGATGAAGGGATTAAAAGTACCATTAGCAAATTTGCAGATGATACAATGCTGGGTGGTAGTGTGAACTGTGAGGAAGATGCTATGAGGTTGCAGGGTGACTTGGACAGGTTGTGTGAGTGGGCGGATGCATGGCAGATGCAGTTTAATGTGGATAAGTGTGAGGTTATCCACTTTGGTGGTAAGAATAGGAAGGCAGAGTATTATCTGAATGGTGTCAAGTTAGGAACGGGGTCGTACAACGAGATCTGGGTGTCCTAGTGCATCAGTCACTGATAGGAAGCATGCAGGTACAGCAGGCAGTGAAGAAAGCCAATGGAATGTTGGCCTTCATAATAAGAGGAGTTGAGTATAGGAGCAAAGAGGTCCTTCTGCAGTTGTACACGGCCCTAGTGAGACCGCACCTGAAGTACTGTGTGCAGTTTTGGTCTCCAAATTTGAGGAAGGATATTCTTGCTATTGAGGGCGTGTAGCGTAGGTTTACTAGGTTAATTCCCGGAATGGCAGGACTGTCATATGTTGAAAGACTGGAGCGACTAGGCTTGTATACATTGGAATTTAGAAGGATGAGAGGAGATCTTATCGAAACGTATAAGATTATTAAGGGGTTGGACACGTTAGAGGCAGGAAACATGTTCCCAATGTTGGGGGAGTCCAGAACAAGGGGCCACAGCTTAAGAATTAGGAGTAGGCCATTTAGAACTGAGATGTGGAAAAACTTTTTCAGTCAGAGAGTTGTGAATCTGTGGAATTGTCTGCCTCAGAAGGCAGTGGAGGCCAATTCTCTGAATGCATTCAAGAGAGAGCTGGATAGAGCTCTTAAGGATAGCGGAGTCAGGGGGTATGGGGAGAAGGCAGGAACGGGGTACTGATTGAGAATGATCAGCCATGATCACATTGAATGGCAGTGCCGGCTCGAAGGGCCGAATGGCCTCCTACTGCACCTATTGTCTATTGACTCAAGAAAAAATATTTCCTTATTTAGTGAAAGTAGTTTGATAAGTTTTATTCTGCCATGCTGCACCATCTGTTATATGTGTCAACAGCACATTATTTACCAGAAAGATATGCTCATTACATTAGCATTCAAGAGCCAAAAGAGTCAGAAAGCTATGTAAGATGAAAGCAGGATAGCCTGATGGATCTTAGGTTTGCTGATATTTGAATGTCATTGAGGAATCATTTAACAAATATTTATCTTGAACAGATTTTTACCTATCTGTGGTCATTGATGCAAATAACAAAGTGCTATGAACATCTTTTAGTACCCATTAAAATAAATGTTCATATTGTAGATCAAAATTGCAGATAAAGGATGTGAAAAACCACTACAATTTTCCTTACAGCCTGTATCTGATACCTTTTTTGGTAATCAGAGGCAGTCATTGAATTGAGCAAGGTTTCTGAATAAATTATTCCTGGCCTCTCATATTCCACATAATGGTGTGTTATTGGACTACATGTTATCATAATAATCATGAGCCTTAAGTGTTATAATGCTGACAAACTGACCCAGCTTCTGGAGGACACAGTAAAATGCCAGAATGCAGAAACTGCTGCCTGTTACCCTACCCATCCAGTGGATGTGCTGCTGCATTATTTGCCAATGAACTCCAGCACTAAAATTAATGCAACATCATGAAGATATCTTAAAAGACACTACATTATAGACTAACACTCCACTGCAATGGTATGGAACTGCTGCAGAGTTAGATATAGTGGCTTCTGGATGAAACAATAAATCAAGTCCTCATTTCTTTCCTCAGATAAAGGAACTCAAGGAACACGTTTTTAAATGACGGGCAGAAGACTTTTAATGAAGGGCAGAAGACAGTTTGGGGTAATCCCTTTCCTTCATTCACCATGGCTTGGAAAATAAAATTCAGATTATTTAGTCATTGACATCTTGATGATGGTGGAAACTCACATTGTACAAATTGACTGAACCTCTAAAGAACATTGGCACATTTTAAAAGGAAACAAAAACACCATACTTCTGTATTGGACTTCTGTCCAATTCAATTAAGAGCTTTGAAATCCATTGCAATCTTTACAGCCCTTGCTGTCGTGAGTACAGTGCTGAAAAAGACACAATGATCACGTTTCCAGCCAATCGTCTGGAAAAAAACCATGTGGGCAGTGACCAGTGAGGTGAATGAGAAGTCTCATTTCTTTACCACAAAATATAGGGCCATGGGGCTGGGGAGTTATAAAAGTAAAGTATAATTAACGTAAAAAATGAACCTTATGGTTAAAGTTTGTTTTAGTTCATCTGTCTGAATATATCAGGAACTTTTCAAATAGCTAACATTGCATGCTTGGAGAATTAAATTTTATGTAGAACAAATCTCACTTCTTTCTTCATCCTTCTAGTCGCACGCCCTGAATTAGTGTGACAACTATCACTTGTCCCTTCCCTTAAAATCAATGAGCAAAATTTTAACAGTGAGCGACTTGATAGTTTGTTACTTTATGAAGTATAAAAATAGATTAAAGGTAGACACAAAAAGCTGGAGTAACTCAGCGGGACAGGCAGCATCTCTGGAGAGAGGGAATGGGTGACGTTTCGGGTCTAGACCCTTCTTCAGACTGATGTCAGGGGAGTGGGCAGGACAGAGATAGAATGTAGTCAGAGACAGTAGAACTGGTGGGAGAACTGGGAAGGGGAGGGGATGGAGAAAGAGGGAAAGCAAGGGCTATTTGAAGTTGGAGAAATCAATGTTCATACCACTGGGGTGTAAGCTCCCCAAGTGAAATATGAGGTGTTGTTCCTACTATTTTCACCGGGCCTCACTCTGACAATGGAGGAGGCCCAGGACAGAAAGATCAGATTGGGAATGGGAGGGGGAGTTAAAGTGCGATTTGTCTGCGTTACGACTGTACCCACTCTACTCCTTTCCTAGCCAAGTACTTGTCCAAATACCTTTTAAACATTATAATAGTCCTTGCCTCCACTACCTCCTCTGGCAGCTCGTTCCAAATAATCACCTTCAGGTCGCTTAAATTTCTCGCATCTCACCTTGGTTTAGTTTAGAGATACAGCGCAGAAACAGGTCCTGTGGCCCATCGGGTCCGCGTCGACCAGCGACCCCCACACATTAACACTATCCTACACCCACTAGGGACAATTTTACACCAAACCAATTAACCTACAAACCTGGACGTCTTTAGAGTGTGGGAGAAAACCGAAAATCTCAGAGAAAACCCATGCAGGTCACGGAGAGAACTGTTGTAGTTCGTGACCTATTAACAGAATAGTCAGACAACCGAATCCATTTAACCTCTTTATTCTACTCACCCAGGTGGGAGAGAGCCTAGATACCAGAGTGTTTAGAAACGCTCAGGCAGCCAGTGTAGCCTCACTCTCTGAAAGCTTACATTTACACACCTTTTATACCCCAAATACATGTGCCAGTATTTTTCCATCGCTGCCTTATATGGCAAGTTTACGATGCCCTATAAATCTTTATGTGTCTTTCGGGACCTCCTTGTCCATCGTGTCCATCGTGACCTCTTCTTTCTTGGGAACAAAGGACAGTCCATGTGGCAAGATGTTCTTCTTAACACTTCAAAGCTTTGAGGCCGGTTGCTGATATCAGAAGATGGATCAGCCATACATCGCACTTCCATGCTGACAACAGGATGTCCCAGGAATAATCCGAGCTGGAGCTTTTACACTCCTGCAATAAAACCCACATAGCTGCATTCGTAATGTTAGCCCTTACAGAATGTACAAACTCCGTACAGACAGCACCCATGGTCGGGATCGAACCCAGGTCTCCAGCTCTGCACCTTAAACCTATGATATCCAGTTCTTGATTCCCTTACTCAGGGAAAAAAAAAGATTCTGACTTTATCCTATTTAGGCTCCTCAAAATTTTGTAACCCTTTTTAAGGGCACTCCTCATCTTCCTATATTCTTGTGAGAATAAATTCATCCTATCCAGTCAATAACTACAGCCCTCCATTCCAATCAATATCCTGATCAATGGGTCATTTTCTTTTTAACAAGTCTTAAATCACTATTGATTGGTGCTGCAACAGTATCTGATATATATTCTGGAAATATTCTTTGAAAAATGACACAACAGTACTAAGAAAGGGAAACCTCTGATAATTTATGTTTTAAAGCAGACTGCAAATTGTTAATTGAGAATACCTTGCAGGATGGCCCATTAATATCTGGAAAAATTGAAGAGAAAAAAAATAATTCTAGCTCATGTTCATTTTAGAAGGATGCACTTCTTCTTTACACTGATTCACATTCTGCATATCATGGGCATTCATTAAATATGTATCACAGTGGAAGCTGCTATTTCTGCATCCTGAGTGAAGTATGTTGTATGGCATTTCAAACCTGAAATAAAACTCTAAAATTAGACTAACTCCAAATGTAGATAGCAAGTTAGTCGTACTGTAATATACCACATTCCACAAGGAGCATTCACATATGTGGATGATTTAATGTCCTCCAGTTTCCTCCTCAACCACCACTCCCAAAGTCTCCATTGCAGTAATAATGGTACAGATAGGTCAATTCTAATGATTAACAAATATCCTATTTAAATATCCCAAGTTTATGAAGGACACATAAATGTCATCTTGCTGATCTAGATCACGTGCCCTGAAATTCACCCATTCTGTGTGCCAAAAATGTCAACATCCGTCTTTTAGCAGTTATAGAGTTACAGAGTCATGCAGCACGGAATCAGGCCCTTCAGCTCAATCTATCCACGCCAACCATGATGCCCTGTATAAACTAGTCCCATTTGCCTACCTTTGGCCTCTAACCCCATAAACCCTATTTAACACTATCGACCTGGGAGGCCACTTTCAGAGAACTATGCACCTGTACTCCTAGATCCTTTTATAGGTTAGTGAACAATAGGGAATGGGTGAATGGAACCTGGACCGAGTGAAAACATAGGCAGCAGTTTTGGATGACTTCAAATTTAGAGAGTGTAAAGTGGAGACTGTCTTGATCTGGTCAAGTCTAGAGACAAAAGAGAAATGAACGTTTCAGCAAAACATGTAGATCCGAGGCAGCAGTGAAGTGGGTAGTTATTATGATAGTGGATTTTTTTTAAATTAGTGGAATGGACCAGTGGTCAAAATTAACATTCATTGTCAAATACAGGACCAAAATTATGATTGATCAGATGCAAACCAATACCTGTGATAAGAGGGAGCTAGTGAATAGGGAAAGATAATGGTGTCAATATATTCCCAATATTTATATAGAGGAAAATTTATTGTTATGTAGTACTGGTTATCAGACAATAGAAGGACAAACACCTCACCAAAGTTAAGCAGTACAATCTTCCAAGCAATAAGACCAAGACAACATTGAGCCTGATAAATAGAAAGTAACTATTGCACCACAAAAATGAGAGGCAATTACCTACTCTAACAACCACCTGTGCTTGAGATTCCATGATATTACAATCATCCAGTCCTCTACCATTAATATTCAAGGGATTGATACTAACCAGAAATTCAATTGAACTAGTCACATGAACAGAGCAGGCTCAAAAACAGATCAGAGGCAAGTATTCTACAGCGTAAGCAATCTACTTGGCATCCAAAAGGCATTTTAACATTCCAACAATGCTTAAGTAACTTGACAGTATTCAATTCAAAGAGGCTGCTTTGGTTAACACATGTCCACCACACTAATATTCATTTCCTCCTCTATTGCTGTACTGTGGCTGCAGCTAATGCCATCCACAAAATGCATTGCAATTACTTGCCAGGTCTACTCTGACAGCATCTCTCAATATATTATCTCTATCTGAAAAAGCCAAAGCAGCAGGTACATAGAAACATAATTAGTTAAATGTTTCCCTCCAAAAAGCACACTTCGTAGCTTGAAAATACATCACCATTACAAATGAAAGCAGTACAACATTAGGTTTCAACAGCTGAATGGGGAGATAAATAAATAACAGTGTAGAAATAAACTGATTTCTGGCAACCAAGCTTCTGTGGAAAAGGAAGGAAATGGAGTGCAGTGCAATCCTGGACACAAAGGTCAAGACTTCCTAATGTAGCTTGAAATGGCATCTGGAAGACTGAACGACAAGATCCAGGGCAAATTGTTAACTGAGAGAAGCTGAAAAGGGATAGAGAGAAAGAAAAAGAGAGAAGCTCTCCCTTACCTAGATTTTACTAGAGCTTGTTTTGACTCACACAACCATTGCTATTAATTAAATGGTTTGAAATTGTGGCAATGACTTTTAGGAGAACAGAAAAATCTGAGAGGTCAATCTTATTATCATTTATCGTTCAAGAGTATAAAAAGATCCTGTTGCCCTAAACCCTTACTTTATGAAGATATTGTCAATCCATCACGAAGCAAGCTTTAGTCAATGAAACCTTGTTGGTCACAAGTGTCAAACTTTTGTCAGTCTGGACAATGAGCGATGATCATGTAACATCTGTTTTTGCTGCAATGTGAATATTAGACTCATGCTCAATCACATTCATGAGGCTCGTGGAAGGGATGGTGATTTATTGAACAAAGGGATATCAAGGACTCAGTAAAGTACACACAAAGTGAGGTATTATCAATAAGCCACACCAGAAACTGTTCCCATGAACCTGCAATCTCAGAAGTACTGAAGTAATCCCTATAGTGGCCCAAGTGTAAAATAACCATCTCAACTTTAACATACACCATTTCTGTTTCTGCTTGCTCAAGCCATATGAAAGGGCATGATGAAGAAGCTGATCTGGTGTTTCTGAATGACAGAACCAAAGGTCAATATGTAACAGCAAAGAGCAGTGGACAAGGATGGCTCCTCTGAATTACATTGGAGTAGGTGGGATTCTAACTTCCAAGATGCCAAATCACACCAGTGCCATTCATTTAATTATGTACTTCAATTCTTGTTTCTTATTGTAACTGGACTAAAATATTTAAACATAGAAAACATTAGTGAGCTAGGAATATTGTAGGTTCTGAAGATGATATGATGCTTCTACTAGATTTCCAGCAAGTTGGTCCATATAGCAGTTAAAACGCACAGATTACTTTTGTCTAATGATTGATTTGCAGACTGTGTCAAGTTAATTGATGTCAGTGCAATTTATAGAAACATTACAGTTGGTTTACGGGTAACACCTGTTAATTTGTGCTTACATGGATATGTTGCCAAGGACAAGGTGTGGCATAGATGTTATCCTTACCTTTCTATCCTAACTATATTTGGAAGCTATATCATTGGCATCTCAGCTTGATGCATTGGAACTATACCAATAAATTCCGATCTAAATGTTCCTTCCTCACAAGGCTCTTCTTAAAGTACGGAAACCGTTCCAATTCAGCTTTAAATTACTATTTTAAAAAACGCAAAGAAACAAATATGAGAACTGGATTAATCTAGATATTTTCCTTTGTTTAAATCACTATTTTATCTAATAATTTCAAATGCAATAGTTGCCTTTGATGTCTTTGATATGAGACTCTTATATTTCATTATTTTGATGAATTAAATTCTGTTAACTATAACTAGAAAATATTTAAGTACAATTTGGTAAGATCTTAATTTTTATTTCAGTTTGGATGTATTAGACCAGCTGACAGTAATTCATACTCTTGCTGACTTGAATTTAATCAAGAGAAGATATAAAAGATTGAAAAAGCATAAAATATACCCGAGGGAGTGTAACTAACACCTGTCAAAAGTTTCCCTGTCCTCTTTAAGTGTCCACTTTCACGAACAAACATTTTAAAATAAGGCATTAAACCAATGTGCATATTAAACTGAAGTCTTCACTGCCACTCTAGACAATAAACCATACATGTAAACCTTATCAACATTTTATAAGAAAATGAAACATTGTCCTGAAAATATATTTTATTAAAGGTTTATGTATTGATTATCGTGGACCAACTCTGTCATGTTTTTGTAATTCAGTACATCTATCTGAGTGGTAATCATGTAAAAATCATCTACATGCTGTTGTCCTTGAAGATCAATCTTGTACAGAAAGTTCTGGCAGAACAGAGGTGAATTCCTTCACCTTCTAATAGAAGAAATTGGGCTCCAGTAAGATTTGAATTAGTAACTTCCTTTGGAAACACACCGAACTACATATTTGTCAATACAACTGCTTTCTCACAACACATAATACAGTTTTCCATGGGAATAAAGCATAAAACAAAATAAGAAAAAGAACTAACCAAAATATCCTGAATATAAACTGAAAATATAAATTGCTGATGAACATTTGCAGTGCATATCAGTCAATTAGAAATGTATTGGCTTGTATTCTTAGAATTTGCATCGACTGATCTTCCATTAAGATTCATTAGGTTCTAAGCAATGCAGTGAATGCAAAGGCAAATGCAAAAAGAATCATCAATGAATCATTGAAAAGAACGCTGTTTGGAGAAAGCAATACTAGTTAATAACTCTCCCTTGAGAAATAGGAATGTAACAATATTTTAAAGTTTGTCTGAAAAAACAGCATTGTGGCAATGAAACAGTCAAAAGCATTCTCATAAGATTTCCAAGAATCATGGGGCAGTCATGATCAGCTGCTCTAATTAAGACATGGTCACAAGTATAACTCTGGCAGCTATAAAAGTTGAGGAAATGCCCAGTCTTTGTTCAAGCAGTTAATCTACAATTGGATATTTTAACCTGAACAGTGTAACCTGAACACTCTAACATCTAAGAAGGCACAGGCAGATTAAAATCTTAAGCAGTGGTTAGATCTAAGCGATTTAAACTCAAAAAGGTATTTAAAATTATTATTTTCAACAATAAAACATGTGCTACTGGTTTTGCTCAAGTCCCAAAAAAATCTAAACAAACAAAAGAGGCCATGGAATTATAAAATATCAATAAATGATTGATCCATTAAAATCCCTCTCATGACCATCTCAAAGCACCAAAGTACGGTTCTTTCCAAGATGACATCAAATATGACTCAAATATAAAAATGAGTGAAGATTTAGAGTGAAATTAAAAAAACATATAATTCTTATCATGGCTGAATTCATACATGCACCTCATCTTCGGAGGGTGCTGTGAAACGAGGTCAATAATACTGAAACCTACTGCCATGCTTCAACTGTCACAGCAAGGCAAGCTAATTCTGGTGTAAGTGGATGGACCAAATGTTGCACAGGGCAATAGAAAATCTGGGAAATACATTAGCATCTATAGAAGGTTAGAATGTTCAATTTATTTCTGGAATTAATAGCCTGTTTTGCTTTATTGTGCACTGATGTATTTAATTGACGTGGGCACAGGGCAAGGGGGCCTGTTTCCACCCTGTAGGACAATCTCAGGCTGATCTTGAACTATAATTTACTTCAACAGACTCATACTTCAACAGAGAAATGGAGAAACAAGGAATTGCAGAGGCTGGTTTACAAAAACAAAAGGCAGAAAAGGCTGGAGTAACTCAGTGGGTCAGGCAGCATCTCTGGAGAGCATGGCGAGGTGAGATTTCAGGTCGGGAACCTTCTTCAGTTTGATTGTGGTGCGGGGAGGGGAGAAAGCTGGAAGAGGGGCAAAGGAGCAGCACAACAAGCCTGGTAAGTGATAGATGGATGCAGATGTGGGGTGGGGGTGGGGGGAGGGTTAATAGGAAAATGGTTTGGAAATGCTTAGATAGAGTGGTTGTGGAAAGGACGTTTCCAGTAACGAGGGAGCCTTGGACCAAAGAGCACAGCCTCAGAATAAAAGGACGTCCTTTTAGAATAGAGATGGAGGAATTTCTTCAGCCAGAGGGTGGTGAATCTGTGGAATTAATTTGCATAGACGGCAGTAGAGGCCGTCATTGAGTATTTTTAAGCTGAGATTAATAGGTTCTTGATTAGCAAGGGCATCAAAGGTTACAGAGAGAAGGCAGGAGAATGGGGTTAAGGCAGAAAAATAGATCAGCCATGAGCGAATGGCAGAGCAGGCTTGATGGGCCGATTGGCCTAATTATGCTCCTATGTATTATAGTCTTATGGAATACTTCACGTTCAATGCCCAACGATAGAATAAAATTATAGACTAGCTGTTTAATAATATATTACCCACTGTAGTACATTATACAAGATCTTCAAATTTCACCATGCACAATGTACAGAGGTGTATAAAATCATGAGAGGAATAGATGGGGTAAACGCACAGTCTTTTATCCAGAAAGGGAATCAAGAACCAAAGGGCAAAGGTTTAAGGTGAAGGGGAAAAGATTTTATAGGAATCTGAGGGATACCCTTTTTACATAAAGTGTGGTGGATGTTTGAAACGAGCTGCCGAAGGAGGTAGTTGAGCAAGGGGCTGTCACAACGTTTAAGAAGCAATTAGAAAGATACATGAATAGGACAGGTTTACAGGGATATGGGCCAAATGCAGGCAAGTAGGACTAGTGTAGATGGGACATGTTGGTCAGTGTGGGCAAAGTTGGGTCGAAGAGCCTGTTTCCACTTTTAATTTTATGTGGTTATGCTTGTAAAATGAAGATCAACAACGGACTTTTTTTTCAAAAGTAAAGAATTAGTCACAAAATATTTAAAAGTATAAAATGGAAAGATCATTCTAGGCTACAGCAATTGATACATATACCTTTAATACAAGTCTCAATATTATGTGATTTGAGGACAAATTCATAGTTGAAACCACTTCCCCCCAATCAAACAGAAATAGCATTCTCTGCCTATACCTGCTATGTGCGTGCATGCAAGAGCATACTGCTCTACTTGTGGTTTGCAGAAATGCTGTGTGAGACACATTCTGAATTTCTCAGACTAAACTTTGTACATGCCAAAAGCTTCCTTATTAAAGCATAGATTTTCAGTAATGAATCTTTAAAAAGAGTTGCCATATCTAAATAAGCTCATTCATTTATGATCCCATTTGTGGATTTGTATACTGAGATATATTAAAAGATACCATTCGCTGACTTCTCTTATGAAGATTCTTTTTACATTTTTTTCAAAGAAGTTGTAGCTTGGTAAGGATTAATTAGATAGGTCTGAATGGCAGGCAGTTCAGTAAATAATAACAAAGATTCAATTATTTACTTAAAAAGGCACAAATTTCAGAAAGTATGTATAGAATATAAAACGGAATTGTGCTTAAATAAATGTTTACATTAAAAGCCTGACATTTTTTGAATGACAATAAAGGCTATTCTGATTCTGATTGGCTGAATTCATTCCTTGCAAAATACCGTACTTCTCCTGACTGATCTATTATGTTCTTTTAAACTTCAATTCACTTTGTCTGCTATCTTTGATCATCCATGCCCAAAACTTTTCTCTTGGGTATAGTTCCACAGCTTCCACCCTCAAGGTTCTTACTTGAGTGACCAATATTCACATCTCTCTTCATACATTAGACTGGCAGAACTCTTCATTGAGTAATGACATGGTAAGAATACGTTAAAAAATTATTCTTCAGGAATCACAAATTAACAGGCAAATCACCCCAGGCCAGTTTCACCCTCAGGACAAACAACTACGTCCAGATTCCCCCCCAGGCTTCCTTGCTGCAAAGAGCAGATTCAGCACGTCAAAGTAAAAATGCAGAACTTGGTTGATCTGTCTGATTCAGCTATTCATTGGATAAACTCAATGTGATTTAAAATTAGAAGGTTCCTTATTTTAATAATATTGATCTCCATGCCAACGATTATAGCTGTTTTAAAAAGACTGCTACATTATCCAGCAGTTTTTTGCAATATAACCATGCAGACACGAGGACCATGGATTACAATCATTAGAGCACAGATTTAAACCAATCGTATTATCGGCAGTGTATTTAGTTTTGATTAAAAACCATGAACTAAAATGTAAAACTATTTCAGTAGTTCTTAAAGACATAAAATATTGCTAAAAATGAGGCAAACCAAGTCAGTGTGCTAAAATTTGCAGCATTACAGCAGGAAAGTTCTGCTAGCACTGAAGCTAGCAGAAGAAAGAATTAAATTGCTAACAGTTCTGTTTTATTTCAAATGCTAAAGGTTATATTCTTTTGTTTTCTAAAAAGCCTTTAAAATGCAAAAAAATACATTCCAAACTTCAGCTCCCGGTGAACTAATTTGGTGCTCAATTAATTGGGTTTCATGTCTTTAAAAAAATCACGCTCCATTCTTTTAACGCAAAGTCACGGAGCTACAATTTTGATGTTTTAATTTCTACAAAGTCTTTAAACAAGTCTCAGCTGAACTGTTGTTTGCCACTGATAAAATATTAAAATGGAAAGATGAATGATCAAAGAGTAAACAAAGAAATTAGAGGTATCAATAATGCTGCATTCATCCCACTTCAAAAAGCTGAGACTGCAATTAAATCCACAATTACCCAATTAGATCGCAAGTTCTCAGGAAGCAGCCATTAGAAAAAAAGAAAATACATTTTTAGAAAGACATGGACAGATAGTCCCGGTCATGTTCCTTATGGTTTGTACCATGGCACTTTGCAGACACTAAAGTTATTATGAAATGTAGTTATTCTTGCAACATTGCAAACGCAATAGGCAAGTTGTGCACAGCATTTTCCCACAAACATACTGTGATAACATGATTCTCTGTTGTTGTACAAAGCACGACTCCTTTCTTTTTTGAAAGAGTGTCAAGAAATCTTTCATCTCCACCTCAGGGAACAGACATCTGTTTAAAGTCTCATTCAGCAGACACCTCTAACAGTGTACTGGATTGTCAGCCTAGATTTTCAGTTCAAATTTCTGGACTGGGGGTTGAACTCCAAAATGTTTAATTCAGATTCATAGAGATGTACAGGGAAACAGGCCCTTCAGTTCAACATGTCCATGCTGACCAAGATGCCCATTGGCACTAATCCCATTTGCCTACATTTGGCCTATATTTCTCTAAACCTTTCCTAATCGTGTACCTAACAAAATGTTTTTTAAAATGCTGTAATTGTACCTGCCTCTACCAACTCCTCTGGCAGCTTATTCCATGTACGCGCCACACTCAGTGTGGAGCAACCAACCACTCAGATCCCCTTTAAAAGTTTCCCCACTCACCTTAAACCAATGCCCTCTCGTTATAGCCTCCCCTATCCTTGATAAAAGATCATGCTTACCCGTCACCATAACCCTCATAATTTAATATACTTCAAGGTTATCCCTCATCCACCTTCGTCCAGGGAATATAGTCCCAGCCAATCCAGTTGCTCCTCATAACTCAAGCCCTCCAGTCCAGGCAACATTCGTGTGAATCTTTTTAAGCATATCCACAGCATAACCACATCTATATACTAAAACTTTTGTTTGTTTGTTTATTTGTTCCTGAACTACAGCCAAAGCGGTACACGATAGCGCGACTATTTTAGGACCTCCTTACTCACCGTCGTCCCTTTGGTTCAAATGGAAGAAGTTTCATTGAAATCGGTGTTATATTTTAAAAGTGATTCACATTTTAAAGTTTAAAACTATCTCCTAGGGAGGGAGGGAGAGGGGGTGGAGGGAGAGAGGGGAAGGGGAGGAGAGGGGGAGTGGACAGAAGGGGAGTGGGTGGGGGGGAGGGGGGTTGTAGGGGGGAAGGGGTGGGGGGGAGGGAGGATGCTGCACCAATGCAGGAGGGGAGGGAGAGGGGGAGGAGGCAGGATAAGGGGGTTTGAGGGGGATGGAGTGGGGGGGGAGGGGAAGGGGGTGGAGGGATGAGGGGGAGGGGAGGAGAAGAGGGTGCTGCTCCAATGCAGGAGAGGTTTTGGCCCAACGGGTCCAATTGGTCTAGTGCTTCCTAAAGCAGAACCGCACAATATTCCAAGTATGGCCCAACTAATGATCTATATGATTAGAACATAGAGCACAACAGCACAGGAACAGGCGCTTCAACACACCATGTCTGTGCCAAACATGATGCCAAGTTAAACTAATCACGTGCCTGCACGTGGTCTATATCTCTCCGTTCCTTGTATATCCATGTACCTATCTAAATGTGTCTTAAAACATTATAATTGTATCTGCTTCCATAACCATCCCTGACCTGTTCCAGGCACCCACCACTCCCAATAGAAAAAAAACTTACCCCCACACATCACCTTTCAACTTTCTCCCCTGACCTTGTAGCTATGCCCTTTACACTTGACAACCCTGGGGAGAAGGTTCCAGCCATCCACGCTATTTGTGCCTCGTAATTTTATATACTTCTATCAGGTCTCCCCTAACGGCTGCGGCTCGCTAGCAGTCTGTTCGTCTTTTTTCCTTTTTTTTTTGTTGTGTGTCGGTGTTGGGATGGTTTTTATTTTTTTTTGGTTGTGTATGTGTGGGGGGTGGTGGTGTGGGTGGGGGGGTGGTGGTGTGGGTGGGGGGGTGGGGGAAACCTTTCTCTTTTAGGTCTCTTCCTCACGGCGCGGGGTGCGGCTCGGCCGCGGGGCCTTCCATCGCCCGGTGCGGCTCGGCCGCTGGACTTAACATCGCCCGGCGCGGCTCGGCCGCTGGACTTAACAGTGCCCGGTGCGGCTTGGCCGCGGGGCCTTCCATCGCCCGGTGCGGCTCGGCCGCGGGGCCTAACATCGCTGGTGCGGCTCGGCCGCTGGACTTAACAGTGCCCGGTGCGGCTCGGCCGCGGGGCCTAACATCGCTGGTGCGGCTCGGCCGCTGGACTTAACAGTGCCCGGGCCGCGGGGCCTAACATCGCCCGGCGCGGCTCGGCCGCGGGACTTTTCATCGCTGGTGCGGCTCGGCCGCTGGACTTAACATCGCCCGGTGCGGCTTGGCCGCGGTGCCTTCCATCGCCCGGTGAGGCTCGGCCGCGGGGCCTAACATCGCCCGGTGCGGCTCGGCCGCGGGACTTAGCTGCGCACGGCTCGGTCGCGGGACCTTCCATCGCCCGGTTCGGCCGCGAGACGTCTCAGCGCCCGGTGCGACTCGGCCGCGGGGACTTCCATCCCCTTGCGGGGACTGTGCGGGTCGGTCGGGGACGAGGTGTCTGTCCGAGGGCGTGGGGAAGAGAGTGGAAGTTTTGTTGCCTCCATCACAGTGAGGGGGTGTTTGGAGTCACTGTGATGGACGTTTGTGTTGGGGTCATGTGTCTTGTGTTCTTTTTTGTGTGTGACTGCTATGTAGTTTCGTTCGGTACCTTGGTACCGAATGACAAATAAAGCTCTGTTGAGTCTGTTGAATCTGTTGTTGAACCTCCAAAGTCCCATTGAAAACAGTTGGTGATACAGCGGCATCAGCACCATAGAACCAAGTTCAATCATGACCTCATGTGCTGTCTGTGTGGTATGCACATTCTCCATGTGAATGCGTGGGTTTCCTCTCACATCCCAAACGTTTGCAGGCTTGTAGGTTAATTAGCATCTGTAAATTGTCCCCAGTGTGAACAGGTGATTTGATGGTCGGTATGGTCAGCCTGCACATTTTGGGGTTTTGGCAGAAAACCAGATCAGCTAGATAAAACCCAAACAGTCCCAAGGGGGAACGTACAAAATCCACACTCTCAGCACCAGAGATCAAATTTGAACCCAGATCACTGGAGCTGAGAGGCAGTAGCTCAACTAGCTACATCACTGTTGCATCAGAGATGGAATGATCTCCTCCTGTTCTTGTATGGTAGCAGGAGCTGCTAGAAGCAGATACATTTCCAAAGTTTACAAGACATTTGGACAGATACATGGATAGGAAGGGTTATGCAGACAAAACGCAGCCGAATGAAACTAGCCCAGAATGCCCACTTGGTCAACATATACAAGATTCCCTTGTTGTATAGTTCTTTGACTAGATGTTTCCAAAAAAAATTGATCACTTAGAATAGACTTCTGGACAGAAAGATAATGAATAAAACACTGAAATCAGTTTACACAAAGAAAATAGAAGCTATGTGGAGGTATTTGAAATAATATTTGGATGAATTATTTTAAAAATGATCAGATGGCCATCTACTTCTATTAACTACTTTGTAACTTACCAATCCATACATCATTCCATCCAGGAAGGAAAATGACATGCACTAATAGTCGCAAATTGGGTATGTCATCAGAAAAATAGAGGATAAGGAGTCTCATTCACTTTACAGGGAAAAGCAGCTGCCTAATTCTTGCTGCTTTCTTTCAAGCAAATGTGATTACAAACATACATACAGGTGCAACAGTGCTATATAAAATTTTGGCAAAATTTGTAGTAGTGTGCAGTTCTGGTCACCACATTGCAGGAACGATGTAGAGGCTTTGGTGAAGATGCAGAATATCAGTGAGGTAACCAGGATGTTTCCTGGATTAGAGGCTTCGTTTGTTTTCTCTGAGCATCGGAGGTTCAGGGGAGACCTCACTGAAATACATAAAATTATGAGAGGCCTAGATAGGATGGATAGTCAATTCTTTTGCCAAGGGTGGAAATGTTAAATGCCAGAGGAACAGGCCCAATTTGTCAATGTGCTTACATATATTTTTACATTTATGTTAATGCATGTACAATATTTGTTCATTTCAATAAATAATAATCAAATGCAGACAGTTATTTAACAATATGCTAAGGATTAGTTACATTTATACAGTCTTACAGTTACAACCGGCCCTTTGAGGGCAACCATAATGCTGATGTAGCCCGGGGTGAAAATGAGTTTGACACCCCTGATTTAGAGAGTAACACTCTGGAAAGAACCAGGCAAAAAAAACCAACACACTGGCAAATTACTTTAAGCTGTCTGAATATGAATTTAAAAGCCATTATCAAAGTAAATTTGGTCTGAAAGGGCGGCTAAAAACAGCAAAATATCACAGAGATTACAGAGTTGCATGCAGGTTAAATAAAAGGTGCAGCAGGAAATCCTGAATCTTAAGCTTTCTTTTAGATGTTGAATGGATCTGGTGCTCTGCAATTGACAAAGTGTATCCGATACCGATAAACAACGATTCTGAGTAAATGCTCTACGACAAAGGATCTGTATCATTTATAACACTCAGACAAAGAAGGAATAATACTGTTGCCAAATCACACATTAATCTCCAACACAAGAATATAATGTTGCATTAATGATTAAAGTACATCTGTTCAAGGCGCATCTACTTTCATTCCCTGAGTGGGTGCCCACTTCTCCTCCCAGATGATTACCAAATAAATTATAATAATCTACTTCACTATTTATCAGCGATTTTCCCATCACAACCAGGCAAATTGCTACTTCTACACTCCCACTTTTGAATGAAAACCTTGAGTATTCACTTTACCGAACACCAAAGATTGTAGTTAACTATTATACCATTAATTTACAGTACACCAAGAAAAACAATTCTATTCTACAAGAATGCTTTTATAAATATTTTAATTTTCTTCAATCACATTAAATGGATTGGACAGCAACACTGTAACTGTAGCATTAACTGATGTACTTATTATATAAAGGTTGGAAACAACACAGACCAGGACAGAGCCATGGGCAAAGAGGGCTGTGGTTTTATAAAATGAGAACGGTGAGAGACTAATAGAACTCTGCACCAATTACAATCTAGTAATTGGAGGGACCCTCTTTCCGCACAGAGACATCCACAAACTAACATGGTACTCTCCAAATGGAAGGGATAAGAACCAGATAGACCACCTGATGATAAACGGCACATGGAGACGCTCATTACTTGATGTTAAGGTTAAACGGGGAGCTGATGTTGGTAGTGACCATCACCTGGTCCTGGCTGTTCTCAAAGTTAAACTGAGGAAAACAGGGAGCAAAAAGACAGGCAGGCAACAGTTTGTCGTTGAGAAACGACATGACCCAAAAGTGAAAAGTTATTTCGTGCTACAATTAAGGAACAGGTTTCAGGCACTAGTAGATATGAATGATCATACAGAGCCAAATGCAAATAATATTAATATTAATACTGTGTGGGAACAAACCAAAATAGCTTATGTGAAAACCAGTGAAGCCTGCCTGGGGTTCAAGCAGAAGATAAAGAAGGAATGGATAACTGAAGACACATGGCAAACCATTAAAAATAGGAGAAAATTAAAGAAGCAAATAAATGAAACAAAATCCAAATGGCTGCAAGAAAGATACAAGATGCAATATCAAGAAGCAAACAAAGCAGTTCAGAGGAAAGCCAGAGCTGACAAATGGGCGTACCTGGAAGATCTAGCCAATCAAGCAGAAGATTTTTTTTTTAAATATCAAAAAATACTTTATTCAAGTAATAAATATCACTTACAAAACATCTTTTTTAACAAGCCCATCCGACATTTCCGGAGGTTACACATTCAATACAGGCATTTACTTCCAAATTTACATACATTTACTTACATTTACAGACATTAACCCAGTATCCCTTATTTGGAGGGGCGTCTCCACACTGCCCCCCATGTCCAGCAGCGGAAGGACCCTAGACTCTGGTCCTCCCCCACCGGGCCGTGGCGTTGGCTGCACCGAGTTTCAGTGCGTCCCTCAGCACGTACTCCTGCAGTCTGCAGCGGGCCAGTCGGCAACATTCCTTGACGGACATCTCGCTCTGCCGGGATGCCAACAAAGCTCGGGCAGACGAAAGAGCGTCTTTCACCGAGTTGATGACCTTCCAGCAGCACTCGATGTCAGTCTCCGAATGCGTCCCTGGGAACAGTCCATAGATCACAGAGTCCTCTGTGACGGAGCTGCTCGGAATGAAACGTGACAGGGACCCCTGCAGACCTCTCCAGACTCTCTTTGCAAATCCACACTCTGTGAAGAGGTGGGCCACCGTCTCCTCTCCGTAGCAGCCGTCCTGAAGGCAGCGTGCGACCAATCAGAAGATGCAAATAAGAAAGAAGAGCAAGGGAAGGTCTACAAGATAACCAAAATAATCTGTGGCAAACATCGTCGAACCACTGAGACACCACTTGTAGACAAAAAGGGCCGAATCCTAACAACAGAAATAGAATAAGAAGTGGAACATTTTAATGAAGTATTGAATAGAACACTGCCCATAATAGAGGCTAACACCCAACAAGCAGAGGATGACCTAGATATTAGCACTGAATTACCAACTAAAGAGGAAATTGTTATAGCCATCAAGTCCCTTAAAAGTGGAAAAGCCCCAGGCCAAGATAACCTCAATGCAGAACTGTTTAAGGCGGACCCAGAACTTGCAGCCAAAGTATTTGTACCACTTTTCACAGCTATTTGGGAAAGAAAGGAGATACCTGATGACTGGTCAGAAGGAGTCATCATTAGGATACCAAAGAAAGGCAACTTAAGAGAGTGTAACAATTGGAGAGGGATTACTCTTCTATCAATTTCAAGCAAGATTCTGGCAAAGATTATAATACAACGTACCTCAGAAGCAGTAGACAAACAGCTCAGGAAAGAGCAGGCAGGATTTTGTGGTGGGAGGGGATGCATTGACCAGATATTTGCCCTGCGAAACATTATAGAACAGTGCACAGAATGGCAGAGACAGATTACATCAACTTTGTTGATTTCGAGAAAGCATTTGACAGCATCCACCGGGACAGTCTCTGGGGCATATTCCGAATGTATGGGATCCCACAGCACATAGTCGAAGTAATTAAGAGCTTCTACGCCAACTTCTCCTGCAGAGTAGGGAATAGTAACCACACATTCCAGGTCAAGACAGGAGTTCGACAAGGGTGTGTGATGTCAGCGCTACTCTTCAATATTGCTATTGACTGGGTGATGCGTCAGACAACCGAAGATCAAGCAAGAGGCATACGATGGACCCTCTTCTCAACATTGGAAGATCTTGATTTTGCTGAGTCCACCATGTGAGCCGAACATGACGCCAAATTAAATTAATCTCCTCTGCCTGCATATGATCTATTTCCTTCCATCCACTGTATATCTAAGTGCCTATCCAAAAGCCTCTTAAATGCCAATATCGTATCTATTTCCATCAGCACCTCTGGCAGCGTGTTCCAATCATCCACCACTCTCTGTGTAACCTGCCCTGCACATCATCTTTAAATTTTCCTGCTCCTATCTTTAAGCTATCCCCTCAGGTCTTTGACATATCTGTTCTGGGGAAAAGGTTCTGACCATCTATACTATCAAAGTTTCTCATTATGTTATCTACGACTATCAGGCCTCCCCTCAACAATCCAGAGAAAATAATGCTCCAGATGTTGCAGAACCTTCAACTTTTTGCTCTCCACTTATCATCTCCCTCCTTCTGTCTCCTCCCTCTCCCATCTAAATCTTATCTACCAATCAACCCCTCACCTATATCCAACTATCATTAGCTTGCTCTTTCCCCATCTCTCTCCACCTCCTCTTGATATTGGCAATATCCCATCTACTCTTGCTCCAGATGAAGGATCTTGACTTGACACATGGCTGACCATTTCCATCTTACAGATGCTGCCTCAACAGCTGAGCTCCTCAATCAGCCTCTTTTTATGATCCAGATTCCAGCATCTGCAATCTCTTGTGCTTCAATGAACAAATCAATAACACATTTTACTTCCATGAAATGTTATATATGGAATGGCCAAAAAGCAATAGGAATGGAAACAAATAAAAACAAGACCAATACTGTTTTGTATGATTAATATTTCAAATTATTAATGGCAGATAAAGTGAAGTGAAGATACAGAATGTAGATGTTTAACTGACAAATTATCAGGCATAACTTATTTCTGCAAAAAGAACTGTAGATGATGGTTTATACCAAAGATGGACACAAAATGCTGGAGTAAGTCAGCAGTCCAGGCAGCGCCTCTGGAGGAAAAGGATAGGTGACATTTTGGGTCATCCTGAAGAAGGGTCCTGACCTGAAACGTCACCCATCCTTTTTCTCCAGAGATGTTTCCTGACCCGCTGAGTTACTCCAGCACTGTGTGCCTTTTGCTATAACATATTTCTGTTTTCCAAATGGAATGATACACATCGACTGTGTATGGAATCGTGGAATTTGACAGAATTCCAAGAACTAGCCATATAAAACACCTGCTCCTCTGTGGAAGTGAGCAGTGTAAGAGTAGAATGTGTATTGACCAAGATCTATGTTTGAGAGGGGTAATCACTTATTGGGTTCTTGGTTGATTATTTCCCGTTACTTAGCAAGATTATGAAGCCAATGTTTATGTCTTCATTACAACTCAAGGTGAGCTCAAAGAAGCAAACACATAGTAATGAAATAAGGATCTGGTCAGTGAATGGCTTGCATGTGAATGGAAAGTAACTCGCAAAACATGTTACTTTTACATTAGCTCCTTTTGCTAGTATGATTCCAGAAACTTTTTTTTAAAAATCAAAACATTATTGAGTTTATCTTATCTTTCAGTAATTAATCAAATTCAGCATTGAGTATATTTAGCCATTTTACAAACATGCCACTGCAGAGATTCCAGCTCCGACTACAATAAACCAACAAGCAGTACTCCTGTCTCTTCAGCATAAATCAGTATACCTAGTACCAAAGCTATCCTGTCTCTTTCAGCTCAAGAAGACTGGATAGTGGAAAAGATAAGTAAAATACACCACAGTCACATTAATTTAGGAATAGAGGGAGAGGCCGAAGAAAACAAACCAAACTCACGGTAATTTGGAAATAGATGGATTTTAGTGTTTGTTTGTAAGCATCCCCAAAGACAACAGCAGATATATAAAGGATGGGGGATTAAGATAGAAATGGCGATACTCACCTTCATTAGCTGTGCCACAGAACATAAAAGCATGGATATTATTATACATTTATATAAAAACATTTGTTAGGGGCACAGTTTAAATAATATGTGGAGTTCTTATTGCCAATCTACAATCGCAGTGAAGAGGGTGCAAAGCAGATTCACCTGGATGCTGCTTGGGGTGTGGTATTTCAGCTATGAGGAAAGACTGGCTAAGCTGTGTTTGTTTTCTTTGGAACAGATGAAGCTGATGGGTATAGAAAAATATGAGGGATATAGATATGGTGGATATTTAGAAGAGTTTAAGCAGGAAGCATTGGTTTAAAATAAGGGTTAATAGATTTAGAGAGGATTTGATGAAGAATGTTTTCATCCATTGAGTGGTTGAACCAGGAACTCATTGCCTAAGAGGACAATGGAGGAAAGTGTTTTCACAACATTTAAAACATATTTAGGTGAGCACTTGAAACACAATAGCATAGGTTTTGGGTCAGGTATTGGGAGAGATTAGTATAAAGAAGTACTTGATGCCCTGCATGGACACAGTAGGCTTTGAAGTCGTCTCTCAGTTGCACAACTCTTTTCCAATAGTAATTTACAACCAGTGAAGAATATGACACATAACTGCCTCACATACCTTGATAAAGGTAAAGAATGCCTGTAGAGATTCTCTCAAAAGATAAACCTACTCCAAGCTAAAGTTTCATTGCCACATAGACTGCCTTTGATTAGTCAGCCTCAAATAGCAAGGCATACTCCTCGATATAATTTCATTGTAAATAGTACAATGGGAAAAGTTTATCTTCTATTCTATTCTGTAGCAGTTTGTAAAGATACAGGAACCAGTATTGGAACAACTGCTTCAGAAATATAATGATGCTGCAGGTTTTGCTCAAAGTTGCCTAGGATCTCTCTGCTGCAAACATCACAACTGAAACAATATCAATATTTATTGATGGGCATTACAAAGATGTAAATTCTATTCATTCCTTTCATGAAGAACTTAGTTTATGTAGCACATTTATTGCACATGAATATCCACATTAATTTTTTTTTAAAATACTAATCCAATCAAATTTTTAAATAGGATTAACTCTTTAAAAATATTTCATCTATATTTTGCCTATACAATACTGCGTTGATGGCCTAGCATGATATTTTGTTGGAAATAGGATTACTCACTTATTTTTTTATTTAAAAAAAACTTTTAATCAGCATACAGTACTTTATACCACCTACACCTGTTGAACATGCTATCAGTTATTTTCTTACACATCATATTACACTTGCTCGGTAACTAACAGGAATTGGGATTTTAAAAAATAACAGTAACTGAAACACATGGAATACCACCAACTAATTAATGAACAGTAACAATATTAACAGCTACTGGCTCAACTCAGCACCTTAACTTCAAGTGCACAGTCTATTCCTAATGCAATAAATGCAATGTTATACCAAAATCACAATCCATAATGGAAGGCAATAAGAAACAGAAGATCATTCTTGTTTAGTCCTTTAAATTTGGGAAACAATATCACCAGAAAAAAACAGTTGAAATAATTTCTATGGAATTCCTATTTTTATCTTACTAACAAAATGAAAAGTTTCCCAACAGTACAGCTGACTAAAGAGCTGAGCTTTACACCATTTTACATTCAAAGAAAGCGGAAAAGTTTGATCATTGATTCCTTGTGTTTGCTGACACGGGCAATTTGATGGTACAGAGAAAGGAAAACTTCCTTAAGATATCTTGTTCTGTTCGCTAATTGGAATTGCATGTACATCTATGTGAAGGATCAGACCATGTGCCTTATTGGTGTGACTGGATTCACTTTATTATATCACACTACAAGAATAAGTAACACGATTCAGAGTCGTTATTAAAAAATATTTTGATAAATTAATAGTAACGATGTATTAGAAATGCTAGGGCTGATTCATATCTATGTAAAGCTTCTCGAGGCTGCTCAGAATTTATAAACGTTTTGCAACTTTACATATTAATGTTATAATGTATCATTTTCCATAATCATTGATTATATATTATAATCAGTACATCATATTATATCATTATCATTTTGATCTGCATTCTGAAAATTATAAAATTAAGTCAATCCATTAATTTGAATTTCTTTTATTTTTTCCTTGCTCAATGTCTTAAAAATATAATTGAAAAAAGTAATACTTTGAAAGAATAAAAGGGAATAAGCTATAAACTATAAAAGGAAAATGTACCATTCCAACAGTTACAGGACAGCCAAGTTGTCACGGTATAATATTGAAGACTACTTCCGAACTGAAGTGATTGCACAAGTGCATACCTGTTCACATGTGCTAATATGGAGTCTTATGCTTATATATGTATTAGTTCGGCATGTTAGTCCCATTCGCCACCCATAAAAATGATCGTTTCTTTTAATTCTTAAACTTTAAATAAAATTAATAAAAGCTATTTCCAATTGCTTCACGATAGATGTATTATTTGCAGCAACATGCGCTCATAAATACCAAAATTGTTCACATTGCGTTTCTAGTTATACGTTAATGGAAGAATTGACAGAACGATATGGTACCTTAAGTCTGCAAAGTCGTGATGCTGCAAGTAATTTTTCCCCCCAACCCGTATACACGTCTTCAAATTCACGAAACTTAATCGAAGCCTTGCTATTTACAACTTACTAAGATGATCTGCTGGACTCTCGCATGACATAGCAATTTTATGATCAAATTTGCAAACACGACGAATTGACCCTTGTACAGTAAAAATATCGCATGCAGTTTATTTTATGGCGACTCCGTAAATGGATAATATTTCTGATCTTTACTTGCCTTACTTATCTTAACACGAAATGTTAACAATGATGACATTAATAACCGCCTAAGTATTACTTTAGATTTAAAATGAATTATTGCAGACTGGAAATTGTAATGTTACAACCTTCTCGATCAAAGATTTATTCCCCCAACGGTTTCATAAACTAATCCAATAAACCAAATATCCATCTCATAAGGGCTGATAGCGCTGATCCTCTCTTCCTACTTGCCGGGTGCATTCCCATTACTTTTAGAAAAAAAGTTAAACTTGCACAAACTGTTTACATCGTTACACGAAGTACACATGGGAGCCGGGGTTCGGGCACGAGTCCCTTAACTTCGGCCCATTTATGAACTATAGAAAGAGGCTTGATGGATGGAGCGATCGTTTCACAGCTCAGTGGCTGGGCTTTTTTATTCCTGAAGTTCCTCCACTTACCCCATGAGCCAATCCATAGCTGATCCGATGAAGAGCTCCCGCTGCCTCTTCAGGCTTCCTCCACCCCTTCTCCCTCCACAAAACAATCAAGCACCATCAGATTGGAAGCAATGCCAAGCGAGGGTCGGGAGGCATTTAAAGCGCCCCCTTCGCAGGGTCTGTCAAGGGCGGTTATGTGCCTGCGCCTGAGGGATGGAGCCCAGCTGGCGGAACTGTGCGCCCGTCCGGAGACGCTCAGACATGAGCGGCGCTGTGCCGCTCACAGCCGGACCGGAATGAAACACTCAACACCCTCCCCACGGGTCACAGCCCACTTCCGCCGGAAACGTCCGCCTGCTGGGATGTGTAGTCCAAACACCTGCTGCTCGATCACCGGGTGGATATCTGGTTGGAAAATCTTTTCGCGTTGAGAATAGAAATGGTTTGCAAGCAAACTGTCAGCGCTGCTGGAATTCCGCAACGAACATAAAATGCGGGGAATGCCCAGCATGTCTGGAGGTTTCTCTGGAAAGAAGAGCAATTTCAAAGTGAACTCTTCGTGGTGCACAAAACCGTTCAGTGGTAAATTTGGGACAGAGGGTAATTACAAAGAGAGGAAGGATTGAACTCGTATAACTTCTCACAAGGACATGTTTCTAAAATATTTAAACCTGTTTCGTGTGGTTAGAATTTGCATGTAAGTAATTAAGGAAAACCACCAGATTGGAGAAAGACAGGCTGGATGTAATCTGCGTTACGAGATACTAGTTGATCTGGGTGGCACAGTAAGTTACTTAAAATGATATTTGAATGACGGCAAACATCAATGCGGATTCTTTTATCATTATGCTCATTCATCCAAGATTGTTTATCCAAGGGACTTATGACAGGAAGAGGGACTATGGATTCTGGAGATTAAATAGAACATGGAAAAGGTATTTAACACCTTGTTTTAACATTCATTTAGATCTTAGTTGAACTACATATGTGTTCTATATCTCTGGAATTCAATACTGAATAAAATCTTAACTTTGGCTTTAAGTCAGTGCAGCATCCATACCTTGAGGAGTTCCAATTACAACCATGTATAAAAGAAATGCATCCTGGATTTGTTCCTAACTGGCCAAGCTCCAAGTTTTAAACAATGTCTTCTTACTCTGGTACATCCCTATAAAAGGATTTAGTTTAATTAACCACAACATTGTATTATAATCTTGTATCTTAATTACATCACCCCATGCTCACATTCTAAACATGAAATCAAGTAACTTTAATGTCACCATATAATTAAATCCTTAAATCTTTGTTACAATACTAATTACGTACTGATTTTGTTACAATTGCAATGTACCCATTCCAAGGTCAAGATTATTCAACACTTGAAAGTATAGGCAGTGCACAAAGCAGGATTTGACACAGTCTGTGTACAACTGAAGCAGTGATTACTAGCAGACATTTCATTATTGATCTTGCAAGGTAGTTGAAGATTGCTGAATTAGATGCAAATAAGTGGGTAAGATGCCAGTCCACATGGTTTCTTTATTTTTTTCCTTTTATTACAGTTTTAGAACTGTTAACCAACCAAGATGGGATACGCTACACTAAAACAAGCAATTCAATCCGATGGTTCCATTCTTGTGCCTGTGCTCCACTCAAGCCTTCTCCCACCATTTCTCATCTAAATGCATGTGTAATGCTTTATTGAGTGCATGTTCAGCCTCTGCCAAAATCGACCCCATCTACTCCTGTGGTGGTGAGTTCCACACTCTTGTTGCAGTAGTTCCTTCTGAATCCCCTATTGGTTACTTGATGACCATCTTATACCGATGGGTTCAAATTATGTTCTCCCTCAAAGTAGAAATCTTATGGCTATATCCACTCTATCAAAAACCTTTTTAATCTTAAAGACCTTTGTTGCTCATGCCTCTCCCTTCTTTCTCAAGAAAGATGGAGTAGAAATGAAAGGTTCTACCTTGCAAACAGAGGTTTATAAAACTCTCATTTCGGGAGAGCTGTTTGCAGTGGTTTTATTTGAATTGGGTGGGAACGTTCTTTGATTACTGCTGGTTGCAAAGTCCAAATCAATTAAATCATTGGTGCAACTAAAAATGCCTAATCATTTTCTACTCTTAGAATTTCACACTAGTTTCACACCTATTTCAAGTACTACATTGCATGTAAAACGTTATTTAAAGATGAGCTGAAGAGTACATTCTATTAGTAATATGGTAGTGCATCGGAGATGGGTTTACCACAAACTTGCATATCAAAAAAAACGAATTTTCTCAAGTAGTTATCAGGTTGTTTATTTGGGTGATCATTAAAAATCCATTAATAGGCACTCAGCTCCAAATCAGTTCAATCCACAATTACAAAACGGCATAAATTTTCTCCTCAGCAGGTTGCCAAATGATATACTGGTTAACTTTCAATATCTTATTGCCAGCAGTAAACCTTTTTGCATTTGCACGCACATTCTGAAAACACAGTCCAGTAACCTTTTCCTTCTCAGATAAAACAAAATACTAAAGACATTTTGTTCTCTCAGCATTTAATTTTTTTAATGTTTTAAAACTTTTTCTTACTTTTTTGCTGTTTCCATTGTGTCCAATCCAAGGTTTTTTATGAAAGTTTGAATTGTCCACTGTGGCAAAAAATGTTATCAACATTGTTGATTGTAACTCCACTTTCTCCTCCACAGCTCTTTATAAATCTTTCGAGGCAGTAATAACCATTGACTGCATTTACTTGTTGCAATGGATCTTGCTCTGTTCTGAACAATTTTCGCTGGCAATAAGATATTATGTGCAATTATACTCTTAACTCTACATCGTTTCTGCACAGAGATGACCAGTGAAGCAAAGCAATTTCTACGAATTGTATCGAGCTCTCTTAATTTTTTGACCGGATTATTTATTCAGGTGACCTGAATAAATAATCTGAACACATCAATTTATTCATTCATGATCACATTGCATCGGAATAATTGTTTGAAACAGCAGAAGTTTTTTTTTTGTAAACTTTATTCACATGCAGAATATAAGTACATATGCAAGCGACAGTTGGTTTGATTTCTAGTCCATAGGAAAACACTCAGTTGTGCTATTATATTTCAGTACATGTCTGACACCCACCCATTAGTCTGCGTCCACATTGCATAATAATAATAACCATAATAATAACCATAATGTTAGTAAGCAGGTAAAGCTACAACACAGACATGGATTATTCATTTTTAACTGCTCTTAATTGATTCTGTCATTGTTTCAAATTGGAAGAGAGTCATATAAATATTTTTGTCTAAAATAAATATTTATACATTTGTTTATTCAACTCAATGTATTGTACAACCGGCCATTTGTTACGATTTCCTTTAGCCAATTTAGAGTGTTTATATTGAGTAGATATTAATGGATTTTTTTCCTTCAAATCTAACATAATAAATCTCAAATATCTTGCTGTAAATTTATAAAATCAACTTTTATTTTATAAAATCACATTTGAATACCCAAGTCACTTGCCTTAACCCAAAATGTTGGAAAGCTTTGTCCATTTCCTTTCTCACAAAGGCTAACCTCACCATCACTAAATGCCAGGCTATTATTTTAAAAGTAGTAGTCTCTTTTAAGTTTGTGTGTTGTTTACTATGTACTTGTTGCATTGTTATTGTGAAAGGTTACTTGCTGGATCTTGTTTAATGATGCTTGATATCCATGTACATTCTTCCCATTGAGCGATCATATCTGTGATTTAAGTGTATTCAATCTTTGGTAAATGGATGCATTTCCTTTTATATAATCAGTAAAGTAGGATAATAAGTCCTTGGATTAGTATTAGTGATAAAGTACACTATTACATGTCTGAAATATTTTCCCAGCATTGCAGAAAGTGTGCCCAAATCATCCATCGTTAGAATTTACTGTGAGGGAAAACTAAATGAAAATTCTAAAAAAAATAAAATGGGGACAAAAATGAAATAAACTGGAAAATGTACTTCCCATTGAGTGAGCAATTAATCGTTTTATTAACAATATCATATTCTACAATAACGGTATTCGACTATTTTACAATCTTGGTTTAAGAGGCCTTCTTCACATCCCTTAATAATTTCAACCAAACATTATAACTGATGGAGCACAGGTCTTGTGGAAATTTAGATTAGATTAGAGATACAGCGTGGAAACAGGCCCTTCGGCACACTGATTCCGCACCGACCAGCAATCCTCATACACTAGCACTATCCTACACACGAGGGACAATTAACAATCTTTACCATAGCCAATTAACCTACAAGCCTGTATGTCTTTGTAATGTGGGAGGAAACCTTAGCACCCAGGGAAACCCCGCGTGGGGTATACATACAAACATATACAATACATTCACATACAAACTCCGTACATACAGCACCCGTGGTCAGGATTGAACCCGGGTCTCTGGCGCTGTAAGTTAGCAACACTACTGCTGTGCCACCATGCAGCACCAACTAAATAATAGAAACTATTAGTGCATGATAGACACACAATCTTTTCCCCATTGCTTTATGATCATATTTCTTAGTTATGTTAACCAGGTTAACAAATATTTCTCTGTGTTACTGATAGAAGAGTCACTATAACGGGGAAAAATGAATACTTTTGCGGTTGCAGCTCCTAGACTGTGGAACAGCATCCCTCTCCCCATCAGAACTGCCCCCTCCTTTAAGTCCAGGCTCAAAACCTATTTCTACTCCCTAGCGTTTGAGGCCCTCTGAGGGGGCGCTGTGAACTGTTTATGTATGTGCTGTTATGTTTGTGTGCCATTGTTTGTTCGTTCTTAGTACCTGAACTGATGTACAGCACTTTGGTCAACGTGGGTTGTTTTTAAATGTGCTATACAAATAAAATTGACTTGACTTGACTTTGATAAATAGTTCAGAAACAGAGGTCAGTGATTGTTGTATGATCCAGGACATTTATTAATATGTCTATGCTTCAATTGCACCATTTTATATCTCTTTGATTTTATAATAAAGCTGAAAAAAGTTGATTACAAATGAGGGCATGTATTCCAGTTTATAGAGATTACTAGGTCATTTAAATGTAATGCCAAAAAGAATCAAATAAATCAATTTGACTTCTGAAATAATTCAAGGTTCCTTAATTAACCTCAAAACAATGAGAAACTGTATCACATACTCTGAGGTAAAGAGAAAACAAGAACTTCCTAATAAGTTAGGTTTCGAGGCTCAAGTAAAATTAAGCCTATTTCGGCTAATTTCATTTTGATGGTTTTTTTTAAAGTGAGGTTGACCGTATTATTTTGCAAATCATTGTGAAGTTTGATCTTGTTTTTGCTTACTTATAGATCTGGTGAAATACAGTAATGTCATTATTGCAGTGGGACAAAATGACCTACAAATGTTGTAACTGGCAAGCTGTCCTTGTTCGCATATAAAATACAGTAAAATACTCTGATGATTGATGGATCTCATGCTGGCAACTTGCTAATCAGATTCCATTCCAAAGTGGCAAAAGATTGTGTGGCAGCTGGACATTGGGTGATAAAATGTCATCACATGGATGAACAAGTATTGCCCAAAATAACTGGAGAATCATGTAATAGCTGAGAAACCTCATCCAGTTTTGACAAGTGTCAAACACTATGAATGTTTCTCTTTTATTCACACAGTTTCAAAGGCAATTTATAAATCAGTTAATGTAAAAAATGAATCATTTAACACAAGCAATTCAAAAGCATTAAAACAAACTTCATTTTAAAAATGTATAATATTTTCTACTTTTTAAACTCACTGCTACTCTTCTCCGTTCAGATGAATCACAGAATCAAACAATTATTGCTAATGCAGAAGGATGCAATTTGGTTGTTGAGTCCATGCTAGTTCCCTAGGAAGCAACCTATTCAGTCCCTTTCTTTTGTTCTTATCCATTAAACTATTTTCCCTCAAGTGCAGTTCCCTTAAAGTCCTGGTTGACTCCACTTCCTCAAACCTGTGTGTTTCAATTTACCAGTACCTGATGAAATGGTTATTTTCCTCGCATAGTTCCAGGTTTATTTTTCTTTTCACTTTAAGTCAGTTGCATTTGGTCTTTGTAACGAAAGCTAACAAGAACAACTTCTCTCCTATTAACAAATCCCCTGTCAACCCCCTCGCTTTCTCATCTATCCTATTCTCCCCCATCCTGCCCATTCACACCTTTCCTTTTATTCCCCCCACTCCCGTCATCGCTCATTGTCAGAAATGTCTTTCTGCATCCTTTCTTGGACCTTAGCATTCTTTCTAAAGTATGGTGAACAGGATTGGATGCAGTTGGGCTTGATGTTCCCACACCACGTATAGCCTGCGTTATGTTCAGCAAGCAGATTATCCTGTTTAATTGAAGAGGAATTTATCAAGTTTGTTCTAACCTGCTGGAGTTTAGCCAGAAAGTCACTGGCAGAGGTCGGTCAGCAAGTTCAAGGCATCCACATTTACATGGAATTCATAAACTGCTCAATGATAGTTGATGTTACATAGATGTAATCATGAAGAAGTCATGCTAGTGTTTCTACTTTCTTATACATTTAAAGAGACTCGGCCAGTCACTAAATACTGTAAAAAACTTCTACAAATGCACTGTAGACAGTATTCTGACTAGCTACGCCATGGCCTGGTAAGGCAATTCCAATGCAAGAAAATGCAGAGAGTGATGGGCTCAGTTCGGTGCAGTCCTCCCCACAATCCAAAACATCTACAGGAGGCATTGCCACAAGAAGGCAGCATCTATCATCAATATCTCCACCATCTGAGCCGTGCACTCCACGCTGCTACCATAGGGTAAGAGGGACAGAAGCATGAACTCGCACTCCACCAGGTTCAGGAACAGCTACTTTCCTACAACCATGAGGTTCTTGAATTACATAACCCTGGTCCTGCCACGGCAGGGGAATGCTAGAGCCACCTCTTGCATTCTTATGGACTTGTTTCCAATTGTGTTTTGCAATGTCATTTTTCTTTTTACTGTCATGAAGAATTTATATTTAAGACTACAGTTTCTTCCTAAATCAGAGAAAGTAGATTTACATAGCAATTCAAAAGCTTGAATAAGATGTTGATGGAGTACATATGGAGAAAATGTTTCTTGCAGCAGAGTACATAGATTCAAGGAGATGAGCTAAATCAGCAATACAACAAGTTTTAACGCGATGACTGATAGTCAGGGATAATGTAATAAGTTTTGTAAAAACCATGAATATGACTTTGAATCAACTGCTTCAAAGAAGTTTGAAGCAAGTTCAATAACAGCATTTGAAATACATCGGATAAATACAGGGGAAAAATGTAACTTTACAGGGAAACTAATTGACAAAAATGCCTACTCTACAATATTTTATGATTCTATTGTTTCAAAAATTGGCACACCTGCACCTTCAAGTCTATCTCTAAGTGACACATTCTGTTACCTAGCATTGGAGATATGTGTTTTCTCCACGATTATCATTGACTGAAAATCCAGAACAATCCACTGCATTCTGGAAGCACATGCAGTACATCCACAGTAGCAGCTTTCAAAGGCATTCGCCACCATTTTTCAAAGGAGCATTTAAAAAAAGATAGTTATATATGCTAACTATTGCTATTAGAATAATGGAGCAGGACATAAACAGGGCCTTTGACCTAACTTGACCACACCTTGGCTTGTTGAGCTAGTCCTATTTTACCTGCATTTGGCTCATAGCTCTCTAAAGTCTTCTTATCTACATATCTGTCCAAACATGTTTTAAAAGTTTAAGTTAAATCATCGATCTTCCATTCATACTAGTACTATGTTATCCCACTTTCTCATCTGCTCGCTACACATTTGGAGCAATTTACAGAAGTCAATTAACTTACAAACTTGCACATCTTTAGGATGTGGGAAGAAACTGAAGTTCCTGGAGGAAGCCTACACAGCTGCAGGAAACGTAGAAAATAGGTGCAGGAGTAGGCCATTGGGTCCCTCGAGCCAGCACCACCATTCAATATGATCAAGGCTGATCATCCAAAATCAGTATCCCGTTCCCGCTTTTTCCCCATATCCCTTGTTTCCGTTAGCCCTAAGAGCTAAATCTAACTCTTGAAAATATTCAGTGAATTGGCCTCCTCTGCCTTCTGTGGCAAAGAATTCCACAGATTCACAACACTCTGGGTGAAAAAGTTTTTCCTCATGTCAGTCCTAAATGGCCTACCCCTTATTCTTAAACTGTAATCTCTGGATCTGGACTCCCCCAACATCAGGAACATTTTTCCTGCATCTAGCCTATCCAATCCTTTATGAATTTTATATGTTTCTATAATTTCCCATCTCATCCTTCAAAATTCCAGTGAATACAAGCCCAGTCGTCCCATTCTCCTTGTGACCACATAGGTTTCCTCAGGGTGCTGTGGATTCCTCCCACATCAGCGCATAATCTGGCCCTTTGGCTCACCCAGTCTACACCAACCAGTGATACCCGTACACCAGCAAAACCTGCACACTAGGGATAATTTTACCGAAGCCAAAAATCAACCTACAAATCAGTACATCTTTGGCATGTGGGAGGAATCTGGAGCACCCGGAGAAAACCCACACGGTCACGGGGAAAACGTACAAACTCTGTACAGACAGTTCCCGTAATCAGGATCGATCCTGGGTCTCTGGCGCTGTAAGACAGCAACTCTACCGCTGTGCCACTGTGTCGTCCTTGTGTTATCATATTTGTCCCCATTGTGTTATCATAATTGTATCTGACCTACATGGCACCCAGTTAAGAGATGTGGTTGTGAGGTCTAAAGTCTATGAATGTATCGTAGGACATAGCGAGGTAAAGATGAAGATGAATGTAAATGGGATCGCTTCTGAGCTACACTTGTCTTTTACACATTCTGTCGCCTTTAGCAAAGCTAACATTCCAGGCCAACATCCCCCAGCATTACTTTACACACACCTGACTCCATTGGACAGGCCATGGTGTATAGAATCCCAAACAGACGCTCTATTCCAAACTCAATTACACAAAGACATTATCAGAATCAGATCTAATGTTTCCTTGGTAGGAGTAATTGAATATATTGTGTACGAACATCATGAATGTTTATTGCAAAGCATTCATGCATACAAATGATATAAAACAAGATTAAAGGCTAGCGTATGCAGCAAATCAGTAGAATTGTTCTGGTGAAAAATCATAAATCTGAGAAATTAACATGTCTTTCTCCACAATATGTAGACAATTTATTGTTAAATAAGCTGTATTGATTTGCACCTCTTATTCTATAGTTTATGTAGTTATAGCATTTTTCAATCTGCTTTTGAACATAGCACCACATATTGGAACCTTAAATAATATGGAAAGAAGGGGAAACGGCAAAACAACAATGAATCAACGGAAATCAATAAATCACCCAGGTGTTTTTTAATTTATATTGTAGGTTATTCCATGTCTGTTGAGGAATTACAAAAGAGTTCGTGGAAAATGCTGTTCACTGGCAGCTGCATGTTGATGTAAGCAGTGATGTGGAGCATTTGCCACTAAATCAGCTGTGTTGTTAGCAATAAAACTTTCCTCATCTCAGTCCCCAGCATAACTCTGAAGTGTGCCTACAGTTCCTGGGTGCAAATGTGTAAATCATTACTAAACTGATATCTGGTAATATCTCTTCTGTCTGTAATGTTTGAATGGAAGCTTTTCAATGAAGAATAGATGACGATGATGAGAAGATTAAGCAGCAATTGTTCAGTTCATTGCCACGAGAAAGGTAACAAGGAGGACAAGGGAGCGTTGCAATATCAAACACAATTTGATCATTGTCAACCAACAAAAAGATTTAGTACCAGAAGTTGTTTATTATAATACTATTAATTTAGCCAGTTAATATGTAAAACTGAATACACCGTTTAGAGTTTGCAGAAACTAAATTTATCATGCTGCCATTTATTGTGAAGGTGACTGTACATGCCAAAAATAACAGCCAGAAAGATGTGATTATTTTACATTCATTCCACTCTATTTATAAATGCTGATGGCAGATGAAGGCAATCGTGTTGATGTTAAAAATACAAGACTTATGGACATAGAACCAGAATAGCTGTTGCAGTCTGGTCCAAAATTATTTTTCTTTGTCTGATTTCCCCCCCCCTCATTTTTTACTTGGCTTATTGTGGACATAATTTTTTTCCATTGTTCCTGTCTCTGTCCAAACTAAACTACATTCTCTTGAAATGTCATCACCTTGTGATCTGTAAATGTTTGAGCTTTAATTTACTGTAGGCTATTCAATAAGTGATAAGTTTTCATGACTCTAATTTAATGGAAAGGTAAATTGACAATCAACCTTTAGTTTAGTTTAGAGATACAGCGCGGAAACATGCCCTTCGGCCCACTGGGTCTGCGCTGACCAACGATCCCCGAACATTAACACTATCCTACACGCACAACACACCAGGGACAATTTTTACATTTCCCAAGCCAATTATCCCACAAACCTGTGCGTCTGGAGTGTGGGAGGAAACCGAAGATCTCGCAGAAAACCCACGCAGGTTACGGGGAGAACATACAAACTCCGTACAGACAGCACCCGTAGTCGGGATCGAACCCAGGTCTCCAGCGCTGTATTTGCTGTAAGGCAGCAACTCTACCGCTGCGCCACCGTGTCGCCCCTTTAAAATCAGTACCATATGAAACTGTTAAGCTCAACAAATCCAGCTCATTTTCAAGTGAAGAAGTCTCTCCTAAATTAAATTCATGATTCATTAATATGACAGACACATGGTTAAGAAAAAATTAAAATAGTGAAACTCCAAACAAATCAATCACTTTGCAGTAAATAGCCGGCTGCTGTCCCTATGATTTCCAATTATACATAATTCAAATATAAATACTCGTTACTTCACATAAAAGTGAATCGTCAGTGAGACAAACCACAGCTTTTTTTACTCTGCAATTTCCCTTCTCTCTATATCACCATGGTCTAGACATTGGATGTATTTCTATTATTTTATAGACATAAAATCAGAATTTGACATAGTGAATTTGTCACGTGTGTATTTTCACGGTGCTGAAAATATAACCTCATCTATTCAGATGCATCCCCGTAGTTCTGAAGCAACTTTTATGCTAGGCGGAGTGTTTCTTTGCTCTTAATGGGAATTCACATCTTAGTTTAGTTTATTATTATTATTATCATGTGTACTGAGGTACAGTGAAAAGCTTTTGTTGCGTGCTATCCAGTCAAAGAAAAGACTATACATGATTACAATCAAGCTATTCACAGTGTACAGATACAGGATAATGGGTACAACATTTAGTGCATGATAAGGTCCTATAACGTCCAATTAATGATGGCTCAAAGGTCTCCAATGATGTAGATGGGATCAATGGAAGGGTAGTTGGTTTGCGTCTAGACTACGTTCATAATTTCTTGCTGTCTTGGATGGGAAACTTGCTGTCTTGTTTCCAAACCAAGCTGTGGTGCATCCTGATAAATTGCTTTCTACAGTGCATCAGTGGTAGTTGGTGAGGGTTGTTGGGGACATGCTGAACTTCCTACGCCTTCTAAGGAAGTAGAGTTGTTGGTGTGCTTTCTTGGCCATAACTTCAATATGGCTGATCCAGGAGAAATTACGAGTGATATTTACTCCTAAGAACTTGAAGCTTTCGACCACTGTCAATGTATACCAGAGTGTTTGTACTGCTTCGCTTCCTGAGGTCAATCACAATCTCCTTTTTTTCCCCTGACATTGAGGGAGAGGTTGTTCCCTTGGCACCACATTACGAGGTTCTCAATCTTCTTCCTATACTCCATCTCGTCAATATTTAATATCAGGCTCACTATGGTGGTGTTTTGTTGCCTGCAAACTTGGAAAATTGAGCTGGATTGGTATTTTGCTGCACAGTCATGAGTGTATCACATTTTTGCTGCAGTCATGAGTGTATATACATCATTTAATCCTATCTTTGGGGAACCAACTAAGAAAAATAGTTATGTTAAAGTGAAAATCCAAATCTCACATTTTGTAGCTCTCTAATTGCTCTAAATATTGCTCAGACTTAAATGTTTACCTCTAAAATATTAGCAAAAAGCATGCCAGATTTTTTTTTGAGTTCAAGATAAATGGAAGAGCGTTAAATATGGTTTTACTCAACATTTCAACTGGGATTTTTGTTCTTAATTTACTTTTCTAGCAGAGTGGATTTTTAAGGATAATAAACGTGCAAGTCATTTTTGATGATTACATTATAAACTACTTGAAGCCATTTTCAAATATACAGATTTGTCTCTATGGACAGCCTCTTCCTTTATGATTTAATTATGGTTTCAGGGTTTTTTGCAGCTAACATCCAGGAGATTTGTTTCCTTATTTCTTCCTTGCAACTCTATTAATCATTTTGATTTGACATTCATTCAGAAGATTATCATCTTGTTGCAGCTTTTCCTCAGAGTTAGCTGGTAATTTGTATTTGGTGGGGAGGTGAGGTAAGAAGACGGGAGTGGGTCATGATTCAAGGAAGGTCCTCCATCAGGTTGGCAACAGGAGAAAGATTTTTTTGTTGGACTAAAACAAATGCCATTGCTTTTCCTAAGCTCATGCAGAAATGAAAATTGAGAATGGAGTATCCCTAACTGTGTCCAGAAGATACAACACTTGTACCTGAATTTTACTTTCAAAAAGTCAGATTCTCATTTTTATTGAGACATGTTTATTGAGGTTTACTACTCTATGGAAAACCTCTCTGCCTGTTACAGATGGAAAAGTTTCAATAAATGGTAGGCTTTGAGTTTTGTGCCATCTGAAAATAGTAGGCTTTGAGTTTTCCTGAAGCCTAAACCAACTTTCAAGAGTTGGATGTCAGTTTTGCACATGTTTAATTTCCCCCCCAACATTTTCTGCATTCTTAAATCTTACTAATAGTGTGAAATGTCTTCAGTGCTCATACACTAAATGTAACATGAAGCATGAATGAGATATTAGATACATTTCCATAATAGATTGAAACAGCTTTAAATTAGTTTGGTGGTCTGAGATGTGTCGGACAAGGCCAATTAAATTTCAGTTGAAGTCATTCCTCCTACTAACAAAAAAATATTTTGTACTCAGTGCTTCTGGCTTAAATTCTAAACTTCCAGAAACTTGCTATTATACATTTTGCAGATGAATGATTTGGGCAAGTAATATATGAACCTCTGTTTTGAAACAAAATCTTGATTAAGTTTGGCAACAATGCTGAATGAAGAATCATTTTGTAAATTGCTATCATGATGTAGCTTATCTCTCAACTGTTTCCCATATAAGGAAAATGCATAGAATGTTAATACCTTTCCATGCAACAGTTGTTTGGATGGTGTTTGTTATAAAGACAACAATCTGTTTTAACAGCGTGGGAATTCTATATGCAATATTGTCGTTTTAATGTGGTTTCATTACATTTTCCACATAATCATCATAAATCAATATTCAGTTTGATAAACACTTTTACAATGTCTTATTCTTAAAACAAGTAAATTAGTTTTGTTTCAATTAATAATTCTTTGCGGCCAGCACAAAAGACAATACATCTTAAATTGAATCATTTGCGATCACATAAACCATTTAACTTTATTTATTTAAGTAATATTGTAAATGGTTCTATAGCTAAATGAATACTACCTAATAATATAATTAAAACTCTTCAGAAGCACTTCTGTTGTGATCTGGACATGGTAATCACAATACTCAGTGGAGTAGAAATCTCATTACATCACAACCTCTGATAGCTGGGTAAATAATTTGTAATGTAATTATTTCGGCCATTTGCTCCGAAGCTAAACACATATCTGCTTTCCAAACAGCATTTATTCTTTCGTGTAGCTTAATTTCTTGAAATAAAGAATTTGCATGAATTCATGCAAATACAGGACATAGTGTTCGATTTCAAACCACATACCCCAGTTTGCATTGACGGTGCTAAAGCAGAGATGCTTGAAAATTTAAAATTCCTTGGAGTCAATATCAGCAACAACTCTCCTGGACCACCATATTGAAGCAACGACCAAGAAACCACACCAACCTCCTTAGAAGGCTTAGGAAGTTGCCATGTCCCCTACAACTCTCTCCAACTTCTACAGATGCATCATAGAAAGCATTTTATCAGGAGCATCATAGAAAGCATTTTATCAGGTTGCATCAGAGCTTGGTTTGGAAACAGCTCCATTCAGGACCATAAGAAATTGCAGCGAATTGTGGACTCAGCCCAGACCATCACACAAATCAACCTCCCATCCATTGAATCCATTTATACCACACGCTGCCTTGGCAAGGCCAGCAACATAATCAAGGAGTCGAACCATCCGCAGTCGGGGCAATTGAAGCTCCCACGTCAGGGCGATCGAAGCTTCCGTGATCGGGGCGGTCGAAGCTCCTGCAGCTTGGAGCTTCTGATGCCGGTCCCTAACCAGGGACAACGAGCACCACAATATTAAAATCCGCAGGCTCCCGCGGTTGGAGCTTCCGAGGTCGATCCCTAGCAAAGGGACCACCAGCTCCTAGATGTTAAATCCGTAGGCTCCCGCGGTTGGAGCTCCCAAAGTTGATCCCCATCAAGAGGCCGCCAGCTCCATGATGTTAGGCCGCAGTGCAGAAGGAGATAGGATAAGGAAAAAGTTGCATCTCCGTCGGGGAAAGAGATTTAAGAAGTTTCCCCACCCACCCCCCTCCACCCTGCACATAATACAAAACTAAAGATACACTAAAACAACATTTAACTACAGACTAAAAAACAACGAAGATAGAAAGGGACGAGACAGACTTGGCGAGGCAGCCATTGTACGGCGCCACCCGGTGGTTGATAAGAAAACAAGTTCCCAGGTTACACCATCCTGAACAGAGGGCAGATTTTAAAATAACTTGTTTTGGCTGCAGTTAGCTCGGCACAAGATGCCTGCCTTTTGAATTTTTGAAGGCCAGGTCTTGGCCAGTGCCAGTCTGCCAGATTCAGATTATTGCAATACTGAGCAGACTGCCCTGCTATTCCAATAGTCAATGATGAACTCAGGAGCAAGTGTAGAGGTCATATTAGAGTCATAGAGTCATACAGTGTGGAAACAGGCCCTTCGGCCCAACTTGCCCACACCAACCACCATGTCCCATCTACACTGTCCCCTATTTACCCTTCTGATATCCTTCTTAGGTTTGCTCCGTAGTTCCGATACACTTGATCCCAGCTGCGTATACCTGTTCCATTCCTCCTTCTTACTCGTGACCAAAGCCTCAATTTCCCTCGTCATCCAGGCGACGTGCATATCCTGAGCTCTTGTCAGCACACTTTTAAAACCATCCCACTTTCCTGTTGTTCCTCTACCTTCAAATAACCTACTCCAATCAACCTGGGTGAGTCCATCTCTCATACCCTCAAAGTTGGCCTTACCCCAATTTAGGATTGCAAGAAAGTCACTCCTCGGTTTTCTTTTTTTGTTTGGACTCTATTAACCTGTTACCTTTGGGTGGAAGAAATCAAAATCTCTATGATTTTGTAAATTTTTAGGGATTTGCTTATATGAAAGTGGAGAGGGTGGGAATTTAGCTCCATCTAGTGTATGTTAATAACACAGCAATAAGTAGCAATATATCACCAAACTGTGGGCTATTTTAAAATTGATAATGTATGTTGTAATAATGATAAAACTGAGTAGTTTATCAAGCCATTTAAGTAAATCAGATAGGCAGGCTTGCACTCACATATAAACCAGAAAAAGTAAGAATAGCAGATTTCCTCTATGCAAAACATAAGAGAAAGTGATAGGTTATGATAATCCATTAAGTTTTGCAGTCACTAAGACTAATATTAATTGCAATTGTACAAATTTTGGATTATTAACTAAATTTAAATTTCACAAGTGCATTGGTGGGAACTTATGTGTTATAACTCTACATTGTTAGTCCAGGCCTCTGGATAACGTTGCTAACTGAGTATCAAAGCTTTTCCCTGCATTGATTTTATGTATTCTCCATTCTCTGTCATTTTCTGGAGAAATGGCCTTTCTTTAATTGAGAGTAATTTTTTGTAATTCCTGTCATCATTTCACTCTGCTGCATCTTTTTAAAATAATCTATTTTCTAAGGAAATTGCCTTTGTTTTCAGTACAAATAGATTGTGACAAAAGTGATTACTTTTGGTGGCATGGTCAATATTCTTGATAGGGATTGCTTTCAACAGAATCCATAATCTTTTGCACACAAAATGGCAATTTAAGTATTGTGCCAAACACAGTCCAACCAAGCAAAAGCTTTAAGAATATAATTTAATTTTCTTTTGTCTATCCCTGACAAAACGGGGATAGAGTTTTAACCTTTGGTCCTAATCTTTCAGCCAGTTACAACAAAATCCCACCACTTGTCACATCATCATTTCCCCACCTCCCTACCCCATTCTGCAGGGACTATTCTCTCCATGAATCCTTGATTTGCTCATCCCTCAGTCTCCCGAAGCTCATTCCACTGCAATCATATGAAGTATAACACCTGTCATTACATCTCCTCCCTCATCACCATCCAGGTACCTAAACAACCCTTCCAGGTAAAACAGAGTGGCTCTTGCACCTCTTCCAACCTTGCCTTTAGCATTCAGTGCTCTCAATGGTAAAACAAAATGTAGACTAGACCACCGCCTACCAAATAGCATGAACGTTAAATTCTCCAAATTCAGGGAACCTTTTCCCTCTCTGTCCCATTCTCTTCTTCTGATATACCCAGTCCCTTCACCATCTGTCTATTACACATTGCTCCACTGTCCACTCCCTCCACTGTTTCCATCTGTACACTCTACCTTTTTTTGACATATATTGATAATGTATATCTCCTCAACTTGTCAATTTATCCTATCATAGAAAAAAAGACATAAAGTGTTGGAGTAACACAGTGGGTCAGGCAGCATCCCTAGAGAACATGGATAGGCAATGTTTCCAGTCAGGTCTCTTCTTCCAACCTGTAACGTTGCTTATCCATGTTCTCCAGAGATGCTGCCTGACCCATTGAATTACTTTGTGTCTTTTTATTGTAAGCCAAGATATGCAGTTCTTTGTGTCTATCTTTATCCAATCATGGCTAGGCATGTTTTAAAATTCCCAATGACACTCTGACCTTTCAGTTTGCATTAATTTTGGTTCATTAAATAGTCAATCCAGCTTGTAGATGGGCTCACAACCCAAAAGTATGAACATTGAATTCTCCAATTGTAGGTGATTACAAACCCCCCTCCTCTCTCGCCTGTGCCCCACCTGGACTTGCACCTATTTCGTCCCTTTCCCTCCTCTTCCACCTACATTCCATCCTCTAGTGTCACTCGTCAATACTTTTATCTCACACCTGTCTTTTCGTCTCTGGCCCTTTGTCGAACCATCTGCCAACCAAAGCCCACCCTCATTTGTATACACCTATTACCTACCAGGCTTTGTCCTAACCAAAGATACTAGAGGAGCAAGATAGACCACTCGACCCTAAAAACCGTAGTACGTCACGGCGCCATTTTAGTAGGCAGAACTTGCAGAAACATTTTTTTTAAATAACAAAAATCTGTGAATTGATAGAGATATATTCTGCATTTTAATGGTTTCATTACACATACTGTTTCCCCGAAACACTGATTACACTGCGAGAGGCAGAGCAGACGGCTGGTTTTGCCTACTAAAATGGCTCCTTTGTGTACTACACTTCAGTATAGGCGATTTCAGCGGAGTGGTCCATCTTGGTCCTCTAGTATCTTTGGTCCTAACTCTCCTCTCTTCCAGCTTTCTTTCCCCACCCTATAAACAGTCTGAATAAGAGTCCCAACCCGAGACATAATTTATCCATATTCTCCAGAGATGCTGCCTGACCCGCTGAGTTACTCCAGACCTTTGTGTCTTTTTTTGAAAACCAGTATCTGCAGTTCCTTGTTTCTACATCAGTATGACTTTTCAGGCTGTGGAGTTAAAAAGTAATGCTCAACGGCTTAGGAAGCAAAAGGGTTCATTATCTGGGTAAGAAGGAACTACAGATGCTGGTTTAAACCGAAGATAGACACAAAAAGCTGCAGTAACTCAGTGGGAGCAGGCAGCATCTCTGGAGAACAACACCCATTCCTTCTCTCCAGAGATGCTACAAGTCCCACTGAGTTACTCCAGCTTTTTGTGTCTATCTAGGGTTCATTATCAGTTATTGCCCTGGAAGGCTGGAACCCTTCGTACTCATTGGAAGCTTTCAATGCTGTAAATGTGCAAAGGGAGAATTATAGCACGAGACGCTAAACTACAACTGCAATGAGACACAAAGGAAAATGAGATAGTGATCCACGTGACTTGAATTGGCAGAGAAAAGTATTGAATATGAGTAGGAAAATTAGTTATACTCATGAGATGATGACACCCCCCCCCCCACTCCTCATGAGCACACCGCTTACACTTTAGGACATGTATGATTTTAGTGACCTGGATGGAGGGCCCCAATTATATAATGGATTTCAATGTTCGTTATATCACTGAGGATATCAGGAAATTGTCCAATAATCTGAAGAGGTTGGATGAGAAGTAACAGCATTCTCTAGAAATGGAACTACTTTCTTTGTTAAATTACTTTGCAGGGAGAACATTTTATTGTTTCTTTGTATCCTCATTCAAAGTGTGTTTTCAAGACTACCCTAGAGATCAAACTATGGCGAGTGGCAGAGAGAGGTGTTGGTATGAATATTGAGTTACTTCCACAGATTATAGTATGTGGAATTGGGTTGACTGTGGACTATAGTATGTGGAATTGGGTTAACTACTCACCAAGTTAAATTAATGTAAGCAGCAGGAGCTATTTGAATGTTACAGAAATAACCAATGGAAAAATAGTTCATTATCATCAAGGTGTTAGTGTCCGTGGCTGTAGTATCAGTTGCACTGTTACTTGACTAGTTCATAAGGCCTGCAATAGTAGTTGATTCATTTTTTTGGACCAACATGCTTTGGAAAGCCAACAAGATTTTTATTAAAGATAAACACAAAAAGCTGGAGTAACTCAGCGGATCAGGCAGCATTTCTGGAGAAAAGGAATAGTTGGCATTTTGGGTCGAGACTTCTTCAGACTGAGAGCCCCCTGACCCTGAGTCTGAAGAAGTGTCTTGACATAGAAACATAGAAACATAGAAAATAGGTGCAGGAGGAGGCCATTTGGCCCTTCGAGCACCGCCATTCACTGTGATCATGGCTGATCGTCCCCAATCAATAACCCGTGCCTGCCTTCTCCCTATATCCCTTGATTCCATGAGCCCCTAGAGCTCTATCTAACTCTCTCTTAAATCCATCCAGTGATTTGGCTTCCACTGCCCTCTGTGGCAGAGAATTCCACAAATTCACAACTCTCTGGGTGAAAAAGTTTTTTCTCACCTCAGTTTTAAATGGCCTCCCCTTTATTCTAAGACTGTGGCCCCTGGTTATGGACTCGCCCAACATTGGGAACATTTTTCCTGCATCTAGCTTGTCCAGTCCTTTTATAATTTTATATGTTTCTATAAGATTCCCTCTCATCCTTCTAAACTCCAGTGAATACAAGCCTAGTCTTTTCAATCTTTCCTCATATGACAGTCCCGCCATCCCAGGGATCAATTTTGTGAACCTATGCTGCACTGTCTCAATTACAAGGATGTCCTTCTGCAAATTAGGAGACCAAAACTGTACACAATACTCCAGATGTGGTCTTACCAGGGCCCTATACAACATCCTTAAATGTCACCTATTTTACCTTAAACGTCACCTATTCTTTTTCTCCATAGATTCTGCCTGACCTGCTGAGATATGGCAGCTTTTTGTTTCTTTCTTCAGTTTAAACCAGCATCTGCAGTTCCTTCCTACACATAAAGATTTTTATTAACTCTGTTGCTATGATCTGTCTGAATTATTTCTCACAGATGACAAAATATGGGAGACCTGACTTTGGCATGGTGCAGGCAGACGGCTTAGTCAACTGCAAGAACATCTTCCGACCTTGGGAAGCCTCCATTGATTAACTGGTGTTGAGGGATCCAAAGAAGAAAAGCAATTCTGGTCATCAGCTTTGACCAAGTGGAAAGATACTGCAGTGGGACTAATAAATTTTGGACATAAAAAACCCACTGCACAACAGTCTATGGTGCTGTAGTCAAAAGAGGAAGTCAGCATTGGTTGGCTGCCAATTAAAGATTAACACCTGGGTCACAGGCAAACCAATCACTCCACTAGTGTCTTTAACATATGTTTATTTTGCTTATGATCAATTAGGTTTCGTATGAAACACAAGATAAATTACAGTTAGATAAACCACTTGAGTTTAAAGGGATAGCTTTGTACATGCTTTGGAGTTTAGAGGATATACTAGAGAAGTATCAAATTCTAACTTAACCGATTAAGTGGGACAATTGATCCAATCTGTAATTTCATGTATGCATGTAATACTGGAATAATTTAAGTAAAGTAAATATTACCATCAAAGTCTTTGACTCAAGTTGTCAATATTAAATACATATTAATTAAAAACACGTGTTCTTTCTGCACTTTGGATCACAGGTTTTCTGTTGGATTTCAGCCACCTGCAGAACATTTTCTTTTAAGGCTTGGTGAAGTTTCCAACCTAAGAACTTTTATTACTCGGTGTTAATTAGCTTGAGGTTCTCCTGGTCTTTTTCATCAAACCTGTTCTGATATTTTCTGCTAGAGAAGTCAAGAGTGTCTTCGCAACACTTGGAGATATCTTGGTGATGTGTCAGCAAAGGCAAATATAGATGATGTAATTCAACATCAACGTCAATGCTTTAACAGAGGCTTTGGCAGTCTGAGGAAAAGGCTGTTTGAAAATCTAGACCTCAAACCGAGTACAAATCTCAAGGTCTCATACAGCAGTGATAATTGTTAACCTGTACATCTTGGAGTCAAGACCTACAATCTCAATAGTCAATATCAACACCTTCAATACCCTATCTACACTCAACTGGTTCCAATAGGTGGGACACGTTGCTTGCATGCCCAAACCCACACTTCCAAACAGGTACTCTACTCTGAACTGCACCATGACAAAAGAATACTAGGAGAGCGGAGGAAATGTTCCAACAACACTGTCAAAGTTTCCTTGAGAAAGGATAACATTGACCACCAATTTATGGGAACACGTGGCACATAAACTCTGAAAATGGAGAAGGAATACTCAGGATGGCACTTAGAAACTTGAGTTCCTTCATTGGGAGCACACAGCTATCCCAACATAACACAGCGAAAGAAACAAAACTCCTCCAAAATTATGCATTTGGCCATCATGGCAGCACCTGTTTACCCACCAGTGACAGGGTGTGAGGGTCCAATATTGGTCTCATTATCCACCTCAGAACTATTGGAATTATAACAAAAGCCATCATCCTTCCTGACGATACCTGAAAGACTGCCTGAGGAAAAGTACAACCACATGTTCATGCTCACATGTGATAGAATTTTAACCTCTCCATCTCAATAGCCAGAACATTTGGCAGTAAAGTATGTTTTAGTGGTAAGTGAACAGCTTAAAAATAATGCTTGAATTCTTTCCATGGAAAAATAGTTAAAAAATATAAAAAATGACAGTTCACTGTGTACTTTTTCCTTAAAGCTCATTGAACATGTTTGGAATCAAAGTTAGTTCTTCAAAACTTGTGTTTAGTTGATAGTGATCTCAGAATTGAGTTATAAGACTGTTCTACTTTACATGCATACCAAGGCAGCTGCCTGGTTGAGGCAGTAAATCCTTTTTATTATACAAATTGAGATCGTATGATGTACATTTTTATTAAAGTTCATAATTTAGGGTATGGTTTACCTGACTACCAAACGTATTTGTTTTGAGGGGTAGAATTTGAAGTGATTTGTTACACTATTGGGAGTATGCTTTGCAGTGTAAATGGAAGAATAAGACAAGAAATGTTCTGTTGTTATTATTTTCATTAACTTAGATGTAATAGAATATTTTTTATTCCTTTATTTGTCCCACACCGGGGAAATTTACAAGTTACAATCATGTAAGTTAGAATAATTTAAGCTATAAAAAAAGAATCATCAAATCATTGTTGCACTCAAGGAAATCATTCCGTTTTTCCGAGTCTCCACTGGATCTCTGCAAGAATAATCTGCTCTGTTGCATTCCATAGATCTTTATCCATTGCCCTTTTTTCCTTTATGTATCTTTCCGATTCACTATTGAAAGTGATTATTGAATCTGCTTCAGCATTCTTTCAAATTCCAAACTCTGACTACATTTGACATGCCTACCACTAATTTTACATTTATGTTCTCAGCTTCTCGACCCATCCACCATCATTTGATTGCTTTTTGGGAACAATACATTTTTAGGCCAAATTGGACTAAACTGAATCTGATTTTAGGAAATATGGCAGAACAAGTTGGCCAAGTGACAGACTGTGCTGATGCCAGCCAGTGTTTCACATCTCCATGGCCAAACAGGATTGTGTTGCACCATAGCATCCAACACACGGTTGATTTAATCATGAGGTGTTATGAACCAAGGCCTGCTCATTTAAATATCCACCAATGTGTATGTGTTTATTATTTTCCCTTTGCCCAACCAAATGTTGCTTCACAATGGCACACTCTGACTGTGACATGTCTGGTGGATGGCTGCTAACTTTCTGCAGGGGAGACTGCAAAATATATAAAAGTAGCTTTAACACTGAGCCTGGCTACGGACTGTACCATCCGAGGATGGCGAGCAGCTGGCTAATTAGCAACAGCAAGGTTGATTGTACTGGGATTTATTAATGCTGATACCCCAGAGAAATTGAAATAGTCATAGAGTCATGGAGTGATATAGCATGGAAACAGGCCTTTCAGCCTAACTTGCCCACACAGGCCAACATGTCCCAGCTACACTGGTCCCATCTGCCCGCGTTTGGCCCATATCCCTCCAAACCTGTCCTATCAATGCACCTGTCTAACTGGTCATAATGTTTTGGCTGATCGATGTACATAATAAATACACTCAGCTCAGGAGAAAGCGAGATGTAAACAAAAACCTGGAATTGCCTAACAGTTGCCTAAAAGGTCAAAAAGGCCCAACAGAGGATGTATTTCCTGCGGCAACTGAGGAAACACAATCTGCCACAGGCAATGATGGTCCAATTCTATACTGCTATCATTGAGTCTGTTCTCACCTTCTCCATCATGGTCTGGTTTGGCTCAGCCACCAAGCACGACATCCGGAGGCTGCCACGGATCGTTCGCACAGCTGAGAAGGTTATTGGCTGCAACGTTCCCCCCATTGATGAACTGTACACTGCAAGGGCCAGGAAGCGAGCGGGCAAGATCATCTCTGACCCCTCTCACCCTGGCCACAAACTCTTTGAAGCACATCCGTCTGGAAGGCGACTACAGACTGTCAAAGCATCTACAGCCAGACATAAAAACAGCTTTTTTCCACGAGTGATAGTTCTACTCAATAACCAAAGTCTGTAGTCTCTTTTTCGCTCTGGCTTATTTTCACCCACATGTTTTGACCGTAATGTTGTATCCTTATTGTTTTGATGTGTTTATTGTTTTGATGTGTTTATACTTTATTCTTAATTGTTAACTGTATGTTTGTGTTGTCATTTGTGAGCGGAGCACCAAGGCACATTCCTTGAATATGCCTACTTGGTCAATAAACTTATTCATTCATTCAGTTCAGGTGTATCACAGCTGATGTGCGACAATAACCACTGTCTCTCAAAAAAACGTTTCTGACCCCTTGAGTATTTCCAACATTTTCTGTTTCTAGCTAATTTTAAGTTATGCTCGTTCTTTTTTTTTGCATGAATAAACTCTGAGGTTGAAAATCAAGCTGCACGTTTCAATGATTTAACTTCGAATGCTCTCGGAGTGGCGACGGGGGTCGGGGTCTCAGCCTTATCTCACCCCCGGGCGGTCTCCACTGTATCAGTGGAGGATGTCCGGGGACCCCTGCCCTCGTCTTACCCCGTGCACACCCGTAGCAGAACTGCTACAACTATGCTGGACTATACCAGACTGCAGTAACCAGTCTGAAGAAGGGTCTCGACCTGAAACGTCACCCATTCCTTCTCAAAAGAGATGCTGCCTGTCCCGCTGAATTACTCCAACATTTTGTGTCTATCTATCGAAGTAAAACAGCATCTGCAGGTCCTTCCTACACTGCAGCAACTACACGTTGACTTGAGTTAGCACCATGTTGTGCCTCAAAGCAGCTGCTTTCTCTTTGGCAGCTTACAACCCAGCAATATGAATATCGTTTTCTCTAGCTTCAAGAAACCCTAGCTTTCCTTTGCTCTCAATAGACAATAGACAATAGGTGCAGGAGTAGGCCATTCGGCCCTTCGAGCCAGCACCGCCATTCAATGTGATCATGGCTGATCATTCTCAATCAGTACCCCGTTCCTGCTTTCTCCCCATATCCCCTGACTCCGCTATCCTTAAGAGCTCTATCTAGCTCTCTCTTGAATGTATTCAGAGAATTGGCCTCCACTGCCATCTGAGTCAGAGAATTCCACTCCTCTGTCTTTCCCTCCCCCGCCCTAGTTCCCCAACTCGTTTCATTGTTCTCTTGATTCATTTTGACTGATTGTATGCCTCGTTGTCAATTTCCCCATCGCTAACAATAAACCATTCTACATTTCCTTGGTCAAACGTCTGCCCTGATCTGTCGTTTGCACACCATATCTTTGGTCTCCCTCTCTCCCTGACTCTCAGCCTGAAGAAGGGTCTCGACCCGAACTGTCACTCATTCCTTCTCTCCAGAGATGCTGCCTGTCCCGCTGAGTTACTCCCACTATTTTTGTATCTGTCTTCTTTGTAAACTAGCACCTGGCAGTTCGTTCCTGCGCGCTGCAGCAACTGTAGGTTGTCCTGAGTTGGCCCCATGCCATGTTGCACCTGTCAAAGCCAGGCTTGCTACCTCGCTGTGTAGGTTGGTCCCGTGATGGCCCCATGCCATGTTGTACCTCTCAAAGCCAGGCTAGTTGCCCCGCTGTGTAGGTTGTCCTGAGTTGGCCCAATGCCATGTTGCACTCCTCAAAGCCAGGCTAGCTGCCCCGCTGTGTAGGTTGTCCTGAGTTGGCTCCATGCCATGTTGCACTCCCCAAAGCCAGGCTAGCTGCCCCGCTGTGTAGGTTGGTCCCGTGATGGCCCCATGCCATGTTGCACTCCCCAAAGCCAGGCTAGCTGCCCCGCTGTGTAGGTTGGTCCCGTGATGGCCCGGGTGATGTGATACCAAGGAAGGGGGGAGTCTGAAGGCGAGTTTGCTGCGCTGCCAGCCCCTGCCATCGGGGTGTGCTGTCTCTGACTCTCCCAGCGCCCGCTCTCCCCTCTTCTCCCACACTTTCTCTCGCTCTTTCCACTGGCTCTCATTCGCACAGCAGCAGCCACTGACTGACTGACACGGGCCAAAGTTATCCCGGAATAAGGACAGCACGCATGTGCCGTCAACCCGGATGTAAATCACACACTTGTGCCGAAGAAGCAAACGATCCGACCCGACCCGGACCCTGCTAACTCTTCACACATTACCAAAGCAAACAAAGGCGGCCGGCAGTACAGTACAGCACAGCACAGCACAGTACAGTACAGCACAGCACAGTACAGCACAGGACACCGCACATCACCGCGCCCATGGCATCACTTGGCCCATAAAGCAAGTGGGACAACCGGGCGGATTGTTTGTGGCGAGACAAACCCGGGATGAAGCAGAGTGAGAGCAGGGCTCGGTGCATCTGGTACTTGGCGACCACTCTCTGATGGCAGCTCTTTCAGGTGATGTACAGGAACGGAATACTTTACCCCCCACCCCCCACTGAAGTTTCCAAACACACTCACTGCAGAGACGTTGGATGAAATTGAAATGGCAACAATTAAAAAAACTCAACCAAGATGCAAAGATGTTTAACCATTGCATTTTAAAGAGAGGATTTCCATTCCATTGATTTTGTTTTGGGCGTGATGACAAGACTAGTTTGAAAGATGTTGCCTGTCGCGGAACTGTGTTTTACTGTTGTTGTGGACAGTTATTTTGTTACCGGAAAGGATTTATTATCAACTTACTGCTCCGCTTCTCCTGCGTCGTGGGTATCAATCATGCCCAAGGCAAACAACCAGTTTCTCCAATTCGCAACAGCCAACAAACCCCCCCCCCCCCCCCCCGCCACCAGGTCCAACCAAGTCAGCATCTTCTGCCAATTGCTACATGCACAGCAGAATCGGTCTCCACACACGTTCGACTTTGGTCATCACTCATTTCCCACTTTAAAATCAACATTCCCTCTTCTTTCCAATTTTTAATATTTTGTTGAATTTTATTAGCATGAAAATCTGCCTATTTTGTTTGGTCTTTGGTTAGTAAGTAGAACAGTATTCAGGGGGTAATAATTATAAAGCAAAGGAAGAAGAACACATTTAAATACCATCATCTACTACTTTAGGACATCACACTTGATTTGTAGGTAATACAGTACCTTTTCAACTCCTCCTTAATGTAGGAAATATGACAGGCACTTATCCATAATAGCAAAGTGTTAATGGACAGATTTGAACTGAAGGATGAATGCAGGGCCAGAATACCAGTGACGACCTGTCTGCTTCTCTTTGAAACAATGCAATTGAAAGATACAATGTAGAAACAGCCCCAGTGACGCACTGAGTCTATGCTGGCCATTGATCACCCATTCATACCAATTCTATGTTATCGCACTTTTGCACTCACTTCCTACATACTGGGGGCATTTTACAGAGACCAATTATCCTACAAACTCTGACGTCTTTGGGTTGTAGGAGGACATCGGGGCAACTAGAGGAAACCCATACAGTCAAAAGCTCCACAAAGACAGCACAGATAGACCTGATGCCAAAGTTCCGGATCAAACCTGGGTCTCTGAGGATGTGAGGCATTAGCTCTACTAACTGCACCACAGTCTTTATTTCTAATCCACTTCTGATGTTTAATTTGAAATGGTATTACATCTTCATATGTTGCACTTACTTTGCATTACATTTTAACTTTCTTTATTGTTTCTATAAAATCGTTTGTTTAATCACTCCTTTCATGATTGAAAATATCTAAGTTTCAAGAACCTCGTCTCATAATTTTGACCCCAAGCTTGACACTTTTTGTTGAACTGCATTCAATGTTTAAATAAGGATAACGCGTCAGAAACAAGACCTATTTGTTATCGACATCTAAAATTTACTATGAATTTCTATAGGTGCCAGAATATTCTTATATAATTGTTAAAAAATAAAAATACATTTATTCCTCTTGCTGTTTTTGGTAACTGAATAAGGATTGTGCTTCTAATGGTTGTTCCTTTTGATATATCATCTGTTTGCCGTTACATTGATTGGGTTGGTAGGTTATGAAGAGGACCAAGACAGCGTGCAAAAGACAATAGAGAGGTTAAGTGAATGGGTGAAATGTTGGCAGATGGAATATCGTGCTGGAAAGTGTGAGGCTATCCTTTTTATCGGACAAAACAAAAAGTGCTAGAGGAACTTAATGGTTCAGGCAGTATCTATTGAGGGAAATGGAAAGACAATGTTTCAGGTTGAGACCTTACTTCAGACTGAAGAAGGATCCCAACCAGAAACATCCTCTGTCCATTTCCCCACATATGTTACGTGACCCGCAGAATTCCTCTCGAAATTTGTTTTTTTGCTAAAGCTCCAGCACATGCAATCTCTTGTGTATTCTTTATTATTATGAGTTAAATTAATTGAAACCACAGAATGTTGCAATGTAAAGGGTTCTGGGATCCTAGTGCATGAAACTCAAAGGATTAGCATCCAGGTACAGTCAGTAATTTGGAAAACAAATGGAATGTCGGCCTTCTTTGCAAAAAGTGTAAGAGTAGGTACGTTTTAACATAATTTTACAGGTTGTTGCTGAACCACACCTTGATCTCCATATGTAAAGAAGAATGCACTTTGACTGGAAGCAGTGTATTGTTGTTTCATTGGGATGATTTCTGAAAGGAAGGGATTGATGCATGAAGAGCGATGGAGCAAGTAGGTCTTGTACTCAGAGTTTCAAAGAATTAAAGAGATCTTCCCAGAACATGTATGGTGTTGAGGGGGATTAACAGGGTGGATGCTGGAATGACGTTTATCTTAGTGTGGGGTATTTAGAAAATAGTTTCAGAAATAGGGATGGCCTACTAAGAAGGATATGAAGATGAATTTATTTTCTTGGAAGGTCATGACTTATTGGAATTCTCTATCTTGTGGAGATGGAGTCATTGAATTTATTTAAGGTGGAAATTGACAGACATTTCAACCACAAGGGAGTCGACGTGTATTGGGAAACAGTTATAAATTAATTTTGAGGCCAAGATTAGATCAGCCATGATCTGATGAATGGTTTAAAGCTCCAATTGGCCTACTCCTTCTCCTGTTTTTTATGTTCAATTTGTCACAAGTAGATAGGATGGTCATGAAGGCTTTTGATACATTGGTCTTCATCAGTCAGGGTATTGAGTATAGAAGTTGGGATGTTATGTTATAGTTGTACAAGATGTTGATGAGGCTGCATTCAGGGTGTTGTGTTCGGTTATAGTCATCCTGCTTTCAGAACAATATTGTTAAGCTGGAAAGGGCGCAGAGAAGATTTATGAGGATACTGCCAGGACCTGAGGGCCTGAGCTATAGGGAGAAGTTGGTCAGGCTAGGACTTTATTTCTTGGAGCGCAAGACGATGGGTGATCTTATAGAGGTGTATAAGATCATGAGAGGAATAGAAAGGGTAAATACACAGACTCTTTTACCCAGAGTAGGGGAATCAAGAACTAGTGGAGATAGGTTTAAGGTGAGAGGGAAAGATTTAATAGGAACATGAAGGGTAGTGATTTTACATGGAGGGTGGCGGATATATGGAAAAAGCTGCCAGAGGCGGTAGTTGAGGCAGGTACAGTAACATCATTAAAGGTCATTTGGACAGGTATATGGATAAGAAAGGTTTAGATGTAGAATGGGCCAAATGTGGGCAGCTGGGACTAGTGTAAATGGGACATCCTGGTTGGCATGGGCAAGTTAGAGCAAAGGTCCTGTTTCCGTGTTGTATGGCTCTATGTGAACAAGAACATATGTTTTTGTAAGAACGCCATCAGTTCCTGAACAATAATGATGTTTCTCTTGATTTGTTTTCATATAAACAGTTTTGATTGTAGTATGATTTATACACTATCTTCTCCACAAACTGGACTATGGATCAGCATCTCCACCCTAAAGCAGTTTTCTTCCTCTGTTTCCTCTGCTGATGGATAGACTGATGCCAATTGAATAAGGTCAATTCCCCCTTAAGCTCACCTATAACCCATACAGTGTGTGTTTTACACAATCGTAACACTGGCTTGAGTTAGTATTTATCAGTTAAATTATGTTTGTAATATTAGTGTGGTTACTTGTTAATCCCATATCTAATCCAATCTATTATAAATATGTTGATATTTTACCAAACTGCTCCTAGCCACATATCTGAGTAAATAGAGCTTTGTAGTTTCGATACATTTAATAGAAGGATGTAAAGTTCATTCAGGGAGCATAGATTATTTAAACGGTCTATCATGACTTTACTGTGAACATGAACGTTTTCATATGATATTTGCTTAATATGTTTTGCTGGATTGTATAATGATATTGCAAATAAGCATCTAAAAATATATAATTTTACACTTAATGTCTTCCAGCCTAGTGAGATGTGATGGATTTCCGAGGCAAAAAATATGAGCGAGGAAGTAACTGGTCAGATCCTGAGGTGGTGGAGTTGCTGCAGCTTTGGGCCGATGAATCAGTTCAGATGGAGTTGGAGAGTTGCCTACGGAATCAGCACGTCTTCAACAGGATAGCTGAAGTCTTGAGGGAAAAAGGTATCCACAGAACTGGAGACCAGTGTAGGGAGAAGATTAAAAAAATGAAACTTGAATACAGAAGAATTAAGGATAACAACAAAATCTGTAGAGGCGGCAGAACCTGGAAGTTCTTTGAGGTGATGGATAGAGTGCTGTCCAACAGACCAAATATTTGTTATAGTACAGTAGGTAACACGGTGATAACACAGCAGATGCCACCAGGTATTCTGACAACAGGAGATGGCTACATTCATCATCATCACCACCATCATCTGACTTCTCCTCCACTTGGCATTTCTCATTCGCATCATCCTCAGGAATTAATGGATATAAAATGTGAAGAAGTGGATTCGGATGAACACAGTGAGACTCCTGAACCACCGCCCTCTCTTGTACTTCAGCAGAGTGGAGATGATCACGGAATGGATGGGAGTCTTTTGGAAGGAGGACAACATGATGGGTCATCAGCTATTAGGGTCGATGTTCCATCAGAGAATACCATTTCTCCATCAGGTTGGTATTAAAATAACTTTTTGCTCTATCTTTTTCTGTCTTTAATTTATATTTTTTCTTTCTTATTTCTTATCATATTCTTTTCTTATCTACTTTTATCTTCCCTGTTTCCCTTTCTCTATTCCTGGCTCTCATCCACATTCTTAACTTTGATTTCTTTCCCTTCTCTACCCCCTCTAGTGCCTATCCATTTCCCTGCAAAAACTCTTGGGCTCATTTAGTGACAATGTTAATGAGCCCAACCATTACCTTGGCACCAATCCTACAAACCTGACCCTTTCTCTTTCGATGAATCATCCATTAATCTCCAACACATGACTTCAAACTCTCTTATCACATCCCTTGATCCCACTCCATCCCTTTCTTTCCTTGACTCTTGCGCTTATTTTTGCTCAATTTTATTTATTTTTTGTTTTCTGTTCACTGGAATGTGGCTTAAAGTATTCAAATAGTTGTTTTGATCTGTTGAAGAATAAAAACAATGTGAATTTTATAGAAATACAGTGTTACTAGTACAATAGGACACTTATTATTCTTGACCAGCCAGTGGTGCCAAGAAATCGCAGTCATTTGATGTATGTTACCTCTCAATTAAATTTCATAAAGCATTTTATATAAAACTGTAGATGAAACTGGAGGACTTAATATGGTTGTATTATACCGCTTCTGTTCATTATTTGCCACTTGGGTTAACAAATGTCAGTTTTGTCTTCATAAAAGGAGTGGTAGACATTTGGGGCAGCATGGTGGCGCAGCAGTAGAGTTGCTGCCTTACAGCGCTTGCAGCGCCAGTGACGCGGGTTCGGTCCCGATTACGGGTGCTGCCTGTACGGAGTTTGTACGTTCTCCCTGTGACCGCGTGGGTTTACTCCGAGATCTTCGGTTTCCTCCCACACTCCAAAGACGTACAGGTTTGTAGGTTAATTGGCTTGAGTTTGTATAAGTGGTATAAGTATAAACTGTCCCTAGTATATGTAGGATAGCGTTAATGTGTGGGGATCGCCGGTTGGTGCGGACTCGGTGGGCCGAAGGGCCTGTTTCCGCACTGTATCTCTAAACTAAACTAAACATTTACATTTACATCTGATGATAAAAAAGTTCGTGGTTTTGCAAATAGTGAAGATGGTTGTGAAAGATTGCAGCAGGATCTGGATCAATTGACCAGGTGGGCGGAGGAATGGTTGTGGAATGTAATACAGAAAAGTGTGAGGTGTTGCCTTTTGGTACGTCGAACGAAGGCAGGACCTATGCAGTAAATGGTAGGCCTCTGGGTAGTGTTGTAGAACAGAGGGATCTAGGAGTACAAGTGCATGGTTCCTTGAAGGTCGAGTCGCTGGTAGATAAGGTGGTCAAAAATACTTTTGGCACATTGGCTTTCATTAGTCAGAGTATTGAGTCTCTAAGGTCACGGAGGTCATGTTGCAGTTGTATAAGACATTGGTGAGACTGCATTTAGAGTATTGTGTTCAGTTCTGGGCACCATGTTATAGGAAAGATATTGTCAAGCTTAAAAGGGTTCAGAAAAGATTTACGAGGATGTTGCCATGACTAGACGGTGTGGGGAAAGATTGAGTAGGCTGGGTCTCTATTCTATGGAGCGCTGGAGGATGAGGGGTGTTTTTTAAACTGTATGTGCAGCATAAGGAAACATGGCAGCCAATTTATACACAGCAAATTTTCTTTTTACAAGCAGCAATTAATTGATGAAAAGGTAGCCTATTTTGATAATATTGGTTTTGAAAAACCACCGAGCGGGAAACAGGGAAGATTCCTGTTTGTTGATGTATTATAGGAATATGGCATTGCCAAAGTCTCATCCAAAACAAAGCATCACCTCTAAATGACAGGATTTCATGAATACACCCTTCCATGAATACTGTATTTACATACTCCAGGGATGTGAACATTGCTGCCAGGGCTGATGTTTATTACCCATTTAATCAAAGGAGCAGTCATTTATTTGCCAGTCAGCACTTCACATGGGAATTGGGAAGTGGTCATGTTCCGATGTGCCATTTGTGCCAGGTGGAAGGGGCAATGTTTGGCAGAAGAAACAGCCAAGATGTATGCAAATCCTGAAGAAGAACATCTCCTAAGGAGAGATGGTGTCACTGAGCTAACACTGATATACGAGTTCAACCTTGAATAGTCTCTTTAGATGCATTACTTCATTATTATGACCACAAATAAAAGTGTTGCAGTTTTTTGGAACCGTAAGCAATGTATTTTTGGATTAAATCTGTATTTCTTTATTTCAGACTATGTCAGTCAGAATATAGGTGGCACGTCTTCAGGAATGCACACCTCAGGGCCTGCATTTTCCACCCTCCACAGACTTCGCCGGAAGAGGAAGCCACCCCGGGTGAAGGATCCCTTGGATGACATTCTTCTTAAATTTCTCACAGCGCAGAGAGTAGTGGAGGAACGTTTCCTGCAAATGGAGGAACGCAGAATGCAACGGGACATGGAACTAGAGGACCGGCGGATGCAACTGGAACAGCGCCGGATGGAGCTGGAAAGGGAGCACGAGTACAGAATGTTCACCATCTTTGCTCAGATGGTGAATGAGCTTCGGCACGGTGGCTCCGTGCAGAACTTGGGCTTGGACCTCAGCCGGGTCTTCTCACAGTCTTCTGACCAAGCTACTGAAACAGTTGGTAGCCCGAGCTCAGCCTCCACCTCCAAAGATGGTAGCAGTAGAGTGCTCCAGCATCAGAACAAACCTTTACCAAATGGATTGAGCGATGTTACAACTCATGCAGAATTGAATCCAACATTCCAGCATCTTCACTCAAGTATTTATTTATCGAAAAGAGGAAATGAAATTAAGAATTTTTTTGGAATATTTCAGAAAGATTCTCCTGCGCATCACGCAGATAAGTACGATGAAGACAAAAATCCGAATGTGAGTCTATTAAGCTGCGTTAAATAACCAGGTGTAGGCCTGAATTACTACTTTAGTTTGGACATTTATATTCAATCACTTTCTGTTTGGGATATGTTAGCTACCTAATTTAAATCTATATACAATTTCAGATTGGTTAATATATTTTACCAGGATTCTGGGCTTTGATTTTTAAGACACAGTAATAACATTTATTTAAGAGACTTTGGGTCAATGTGAAAAATTAATTTGTATGTATAAAGCTGTACAAATCTAGCACAATCTTTAAATGTTTAATATTATGTGGAGATGGTGGTAAATTGACACTCAATTGTCTTGAGATATTCATGGGCTTGGGTTTACTTACCTTGCAGTTTGGTACATATGAAAAATGTTACAGTCTTGATCCTTTTAATATTATTTATGTGCATTATGAATATGATACATTAAGTTTCATGTTTGCTTTGGGCACTACTCTGCACACAGGTTTATTGCCTAGGCATAGTTTTCTATCCACAGGAGACTGGAGCAAAATGCAAATTGCTGAAGGAATTCAGCGAGTCAGGCAACATCAATGGAGACAAAGAGATAGTCGAAGTTTTGGGTGATGCATGACTCTGTATCATGACTGATGCAGGGTTGTGATCCAAAACATTAACTTTCCCTTTGCCTGTACAGACTCTGCCTGACCTGCTGAGTTCCTCCAGCAGTTTGTTTTTTGCACCATTCTGGATCACTGCACTTACCCACGGAAAGCTGTTACAGGAATTTTATCGGTAGTTGTTAAAGTTATTTCTATTTCTCTGCAGTGTTGAGTTTTGATCACTTTGTAATACAACATCAAGCGTATTTAATCTTCATTCCAATGCAGTCAATGAGAAAGTTTACAAACCACGTCGATGAAATTTGATTCAGTTTTAATCTTCATTATACTAAGAAATGTTGATAATTGATGGAATTATGAATAGTTTTTTGCTGTTCTTAAAATTGAAGTAAACAGAGATCTAAAAACTCTTTTAGATATGCAAATTTATTAGCTGAATGTTTTAAATGGGCATGTTAATCTTACATTTACTAAATCTATGGGAGAAGGTTTCCATTAGTCATTATGTGCCAGGAACAATGTCTTTTGTTTATCATTTCCTTTGGTCTTCCTGGAAATCATTGTATGATTTATGTTTGCAGTGTGGCTGATGTACAGAGATGAGAAGAATATTTTCTCTCCTTTCCATTCTCATAAATCAGCAAAAACTGCGGATTTCAGAAAGCTGGAAAATTCATCTCCGGAAATATCTGTTGTTTTAAATACAGTTTGTTGTGTGTAAATAATGTAACTATTAATGTTCCAAAGCAGAGTCAGTGAAAATTCACATGGCATTCTACATGCCTTAAATTAAATTTGACTTTGAGGGTAGAATTGGAGCCACCTATCACTGAAATTGTAGGACAATTTGCAAAGTATATCTGAATATAATTTACTTTTGTTCAGATGTATGTCATTATATTTGATTTGCTTTCGTCTTTCTTCCAGGGCATTATTAATCTGGGAGTCAGTGAAAACAAGTTGTGCTTTGATCTTCTTTCCAAAAGGGTATGTCCAACTGTACCCTTTTATATCATTCAAAGAATGACTTAAATGCGCTTCCTAAATGGTACTTATGTCATTCAACTTTTTCCTATGCTAATGTTTAAAGTAATTTAAAGCAATCATGTTTGCAAAGGAATTTGATGCTTTCAACAAAGGTTTCTATATCTGATTTCTTCAGAAGATTTGTGGTTGTCTTTCCGTTTCATGTCCAGAATCTTTCATATACAACTCTAAATGTCCAAATGAACTCAACAGAGTTTAAACCATTTTCATAACTGACTTGTAGATTTATAGTTATTAAATGATTACCCTGTTTAAGCATGCTCAATTGAACTGTTGATTGCTCTTTTTTGCAGGTAATGCAGACTGACGTAATACAGATGGACCTGCCACTCTTGGAGTGTCCAGACTGGAATGGACAAGAGTTGTAAGTACTGTGTGATTTTAATTTGTAGTTTATTGATATTACATCACAATAATTTGAATGTGCATCCACGAACATATACTGAGTCAAAAATCGGAAGCTGACTACATGTTCTGGGTTATTTCAGCGCATTTTATGTTCAGCGCATATCGTTAGAGATGTTTTGTTGTTTCAGTTTAGATATTAAAATGAAATCTAGAGCGACACAAAGAACTGCAGATGCTGGTTTACACAAAAAGACACAAAATGCTGGAGTAACTCTGGGCCAGGTAGCATCTCTGGAGAACATAGATAGGTGACGTTTCAGGTCAGGACCCTTCCTCAAACTAATTCTGGAGGAGGGGGGAAAACTGGAAGAGAAGTGGGAGCAGGACAAAACTTGACGAGTGATAGGTGGGTACAGGTGAGGGGGAGGGGGGGTTGATTGGCAGATGGTTGCGCAAAGACCATAGATGAAAAGGCAAAAAGTTTGAGATAAGGATAGAAGAATGCAAATTGTGAAGCCAGAGAAAGGAATACGAAGCATGTGGGAACCTCAGACCTCAGTAATGAGAGATTGAAGAAATCCGCAAAAAACACCAGCCAGTTGGTCCGCGCACGTTTTGAGAAAGCAACCTGATACACCATCAGGTCCAGACTCTTTCGAAGGATCCTCCTGAAGGATCTTCTGACATCGACCTTGGTGACTGAGTTTACAATATCATTGGGGGCTTTGGGAACCCTGAGAAGGCACATCAGTATTCTCCCTATCAAAGCGTGCATAGAATACATTGAGCTTGTCCAGGAGTAATGCCTCATTGTCCCTTGAGCTGCCACTTGGTTTTGCCTCATAGGACGTGATGGTGAACAAGCCCTGCCACGGCTGCTGAATGACCGTCTCATCCTCTAATTTAGAGCAAAAGCCCCTTTTAGCCTTTATGATGCTCTTATTGAGGTCATACCTGGACTTGTATGAATCTACATCAACAGACTTGATTGCCCGAGATGTGGTTCTAAGAAGATTGCAGACCTCCCGTTTCATCCAATGCTTCTGGTTTGCAGAACACTCGAATGGTTTTGGTGGGAACACAATCCTCCGTATATTTCCTTATGAAGTCAGTAACGAACGTGGTGTATTCGTTCAGGTCAGTTGCTGTGTCCATAAACATTGTACAGCCTATTGTCTCAAAGCAATCCCACTGTTGTTCCTTTGCCTCCCCTGACCAGCTTAGTGCAGTCCTCAGCGCTGGGGCTGCACTCTTCAGCTGCTGCCCGCACGCAAGAAGAGGGAGTACAGCCAGGTGGTCAGATTTTCCAAAGTGAGGGCAAGGAATGTAGCGATGGCATATCTGATGGTGGAGTAGCAGTGGTCAACAGTGTTTGATTCTCCAGTGCTGCAGGACACTTTCAGATTGTGGTTTGGAAGTCACTTCTTCAAACGCCTTGTTGAACCCTCTGGCTAAGATAGGAAAAGGGTATGCAGTCTGGTGTTTGTTGACCACGGTGTGCGGCTCCTCCTTGCTGGATGAACGTCTGCCTGGGGGGATGTAGATCGCAACATGATGATGGAGGTGAATTTCCTTGAGAGCCAGAAGCAACAGCACTTCACTGTCAGGTGTTCCAGGTGCGGAGGGCAAGAGTTGGACAGGGCTGCTACGTCTGAGCATCCCGAAGAGCTTACCATGAGGCAGAGGTCTGCCTCCCCCTTTTCCTGATGCCTCCGTTTGGTCCACGCGATGAATGGAGAAACGTTAGTGCTGGAGGGCCGAGAATGGGGAGATTGGACTGAGCGATGCCTCTGTGAAGCAGAGCACACAGCTTTTCCTCGTCTCTCTTTGAAAACGCAGCCTTGCCATTAATTCCTCATTTTCTAGGGATTGTACATTGACCAGTAGAATGGTTGGTTGAGGGTTCATAATACCCTGTGCTTCAGTCTTACTTGCAGACCTGGCGACACGTTTCCGGACACAATGGAGTCCCGTCCCCCCCCACCCGATGGTTCCTGGCACTGTATTCCCAGCAGTTACGATCTCCATGAGTTTGGGGATTCCCCTGCCATCGGGGAATCCCTCACAGTCAGTAGCTCCATTGCTGTCGGGAGATCACAATAGAACGGATCCATTTAAATGGACTGAAGATAGACACAAAAAGCTGGAGTAACTCAGCGGGACAGGCAGCATCTCTGGAGAGAAGGAATGGGTGATATTTCGGGTCAAGACCCTTCTTCAGACTGGTTAGGGATAAGGGAAATGAGTGGTATAGACGATGATATAGAGAGATAATGAACAATGACTGAAAGATATGCAAAAAAGTAACAGAGCTGCTTGTTGTGTGAAAACGAGATGCTGCGACTTGGGTTGGGGAGAGAAAGAGAGAGAGAGAATGCCGGGTAGCCCCAGAAACAAACAGCTAACAATGGCCTGTTTCCTTTATCATCGTGACTTTTATGCATATCTTTCATCCAGCTTTTTGTGCCTCTCTTCGGTTTAAACCAGCATCTGCAGTTCCTTTCTGCACATTTAAATGGACCAGCAGCTTGTCAGTTTTAGCACTGATTTGTGCTGTTTCTTTTATCCAAATAAGTTCAGAACTGTTATATATGTTCCTGTCTTGTGCTGGCAAAATGTTGCCACAGTATGGTGCCATTAGTTTGGAGGTACAGAAGAAGCTGGTATTGAACCTGGTAGTCACAGGTTTCAGGCTGCTACACTTTCTTCCTGGTGGTAGTAGGGAGATGAGAGCATAGTCAGGGTGGTGCGGGGCTTTGATGATTCTGGCTGCCTTTTTATGATATTATCCTATCAAAAGAATCCAAGAATACAGTCATTAAGAACACCATTTCTGCAATACCATCAATGCTGCTTTTTAGTGATAACACCAAGGAGCATGTACCACTTTATTTTTGACTAAACGCTGACCTCTTTCCCCCATCACCCCCTCTTCCACTACTCATCCTTTGGTAAAAATAAAATGAGGCTACATCAGCGCCAAACCTTGTCTTAAAACTATAATGACTTGAAAAGCTATAAATCACAATGTAGCCTGTTGGGACTTCTTACTAAATGCCTTCTGTAACATTGAACTGTTTTTATCAAACTGAAAACTTTAATCTTGAACACATTGAGTTCCAAAGTTTCATTATTGCTTGCTATTTTTAAGGTTGACTGAAGTAGATAAACTCAACTGATAACTTTTTCATTGCTTGACATTTCCTTATCTCTATTAAACCCCAGCATTACTGGGCTTCATAAACTCACCATTTGATACTCCTTGAAGCCAGCAACAAAAGATCATGTCACAGTGCTCCAAAACTACTAAATGGCCTTACATTTATGAGAAAGAAATATAAGCATTCAAGTAATATTGCTGAAACTGTTCATTTTTTACTTTTTTTAACCTGTTAATTTTGTTAATGTATGTTTTGCTTCAAGCCAGAATTTAAACATGAAGACATGTGCAAGAGGTACATTTATTACCTTTTTTCTTTTTTCTGCCACCTCAGCCTCAGAGTGGAAGTTGGAAGGTTTTTGACGCATCACTGTAAGGCATCTGTATTCCTCAAACCTGACAACGTGAGTAATGGAGTAACCAATAAAAAGAAAAAATGAATATTTGGGCATATTAAACTTGAATTTTAATAAACAGTATTACAGAGGATGGGAATGGTTAATGTCCCTTCTATCTCTTCGTGACACTTTGCGGCAGATCTTTTGATTAGCCTGGTTCATTGCCTGAACCTACAAACTAGGAGGAAGAGAAGGCTACTCAGACCCTCAAGTCTACTCTGCAAGATCATAGCTGATCTGTTCCTAATACCAGCTCTGCATTCCCGTGTACCTGTGGAAATATTTCAATCGACTGCGTCCAGTGTTCCCGATAGGGGCTACTGTAAATCAGTGAGACTAAGTGTAGACTCCGCTACCGTT